>NC_043702.1:113167487-113420844 GCF_006229205.1 Suricata suricatta
GCACCGTTCACATCTGGTCACACCTGCACACCCTCTGTCTGGTTTGCACCGTTCACATCTGGTTTTGTTTGCTTACCTGCATGTCCTGCCAGTCTCTTCCTTCATCCAGTGGGTCTCAGCTGGGGGAGGGGGGAGTTTGCCCCTTCAGGGACCCTTGGGCATATTTGCTGGACACAACTGGAGGAGGAGGCGAGTGGCATCTAGCTGAGGCTTACGTGAGGCTGAACACACTACGCCGCGCAGGACCAGCCCCATGGCCAAGAATTATCCAGCCCTAAACTTGCATGGTGCCGAGGTCGAGGAGCCCTGCCTTCATTTCTCGATCTTGTTTTCTGGTGCATCACAAAGAAGGTTGGAGACAGCCCCACGGCACATGATCACTGCCTCATGAAGTCCTCTCGGCCCCTCGCAGTCATGCCCCTTGGACCTGCCAGAACCGAGGCAACACTGTTCTGATTTCCTGCAGCACAGATGATGCCTGCCTGTTCTGGAACTGCATATAAACAGAAGCATAAAATATACGTCCTCCTGCGTGAGAGTCCAGCGGTGCTCGCTGCGTCTCAAAGCCCCTTCAGCAGGCCCCGATGTCTCGGTCAATTTCATAACAACATTAGGACTTTTTTTGCCCTTTAGATTCATGGATGTTGACATCGATGGAGCAAAGGCAGCGCCAGGTGAACCGAGGCTGCGGCACCAAACCTTAGTTACTTGTTCACCTCACACCTGTAGAAAAAGAAGCCGGTAGTGATTAAGAATGCCCCTGATGAGGCTGGATAAGGGATTAATTTTATTAAATCCTGAGTCTGTGTCCCTTTCATCTATATGACAAAGCTGTAGGTATGCATAATGCCCTGCTGCTACGTACGGCAGGGCCACTGCGGTCACCAGCAAAAGCGGGGGAACTGAGCTGTGATTCGAACTGGCTGAAGCACAGACGTCAGGCAAACTGGCCATGTGGTGTGTGGTGGGTAGAAGGAGCCCGTCCCTGGAGAGAACTGATAGTATTGTTGCTACTAATAGAACTTGACCTTTCAAATGCAAATTGGAATTTTGGAAACTTGTGAGGTGTCAGTGTGGCTCAGTGGGTTAAGTGTCCGACTTCCATGCAGGTCATGGTCTCACAGTTCATGAGTTCCAGCCCCGCCTTGGCGCTGTGCTGACAGCTCAGAGCCTGGAGCCTGCTACGGATTCTGCGTCTCTCTGTCTGTCCTCCGCTTGCACTCTATCTCCCTCTCAAAAATAAATACCATTAGAAAAAAGAAAGAATTTTGGAAACTTGCATCACCGTGAACTTGATTGTTGCTCAGCACCTGAAGGCTATTCTCAGGAGATGGGTGGCAATTTTAACACCTGTGGTTTTTAAGATAGTGTAGATTTGGGGCGCCTGGGTGGCTCAGTCGATGAAGTCTCCGACTTCAGCTCAGGTCATGATCTCGCAGTTCGTGAGTTTGAGGCCCATGCTTGGCTCAGTGCTGACAGCACGGAGCCTACTTTGGATTCTGTGTCTCCCTCTCTTTCTGCCTCTCCCCCCCCCATGTGTTCTCTCTCCCATAAATAACCTAACTCAGCAAATTGTTATTTTCTGGAAGACCTACGTATGATGTTTATATCATATGTAGTAAAAGTTCCTTTCCAGGTGTAAATCGACCAAGGAATTTTCACGTAACAGAGTATCAAAAGTCATTGACGTGGTTTCAGGTGCCACATTGCAACTAGCCTTTAAGAAATTGCCACCTGTGAGGGTTTGCTTTGTATCAAAGATGAATAGGCATGATTATCTGAAAAGGCTATTAAAATACCCCTCCATTTTCCCCCTGTGTATCTGTGTGAGGCTGAATTTTCTTTATATGCGGTAACTACAAAAACCAATCATGACAGATCGAATGCAGAGGCCGATAGGAGATCTGGCCTATATTCTATTAGAGCCAAATGTTAAATTTGCAAAAATGTTAAAAAAAATTTGTCAGGAGGGAGGCAAACTGTAAGAGACTCTTAAATACTGAGAACAAACTGAGGGTTGATGGGGGTGGGGGAGAGGGCACTTGTTGGGATGCGCACTGGGTGTTGTATGGAAAGCAACCTGACAATAACAAAAGAAAGCATTTGTCATTCCTCTGTTTTGGCTTGGGAAAACCATTATTTTTCTGAAGAACATTAATTTGTAATGGGTTTGGTTTATCATATTTAAGTGAATTAATATGTATTTTTGAATGCTCTCATTTTAATTTCTATTATGATAAAATAGAAACCACATAAAGAAACGCATTTGAATGTTCTCAGTACTTTAGAGAGTAAAGTCCTGAGGCCAAACTCAGTGCACTGCTGATTCTCGTAACGCGTTTATGATCTGCATGTTACTTATCGGTAGTGGTTTGTTCCTTATAATGTGATATTTACAGAGTTCTCTCACTGTCCAAAGGTAGAGCATTCTTATGAAAACTTTCCAAAGCTGAAATGACATCAAGCAAAGAAGCAATTTCTATTCATTTACATGGGGAAATTTTTGAGCATTCCCAGACCCCCAAAATAACCTGTTCGTTTTTTTTCTGATACCATAGGATGCATCTTGCTAGTGGATGCACAGACTAAGTCGAGATCAAGCACAGATGCTCACAGACACAGCTCACACTCTGAAGGCTGGACCTGAGATGCTCAGTGGGGTTCTGGGGAAGGAGCTGGGCTCAGCCAACTCTTGCTGCTTGGGGGCGGGGCAGGGATGCGGCCTCTATAACGTTGAGTGCAAAATAAACGCTGATAGCTATTTGCACTGTTTGCCTTTTTTCAGACAAGCAGACGCCCTCATTGAATTTAGCTAGATGTAAGGCTTTGTAAAGCCCAATTAAAGCGCTAGGTATTTTAGAAAACAAGGAGAGCCATACCAGGGAGGGGTCTCTCTCCAGTAGAAAGCCACTTGCCAGAATCAGGGTCTGTGGCAGCAACATGGCCACGGGCTGAATTTTTCCTGTTTTGTCTCTGGTTTCTGAGTCGTCTTCCAGATCTCTACAAAGAGCAGTCTCTGACCTGCTGGATGGCTGATGGAGAAAGCATAGTCTCCTGTTCTATTGGCTGCATGTGACAAGAGGACTGGGGCTTACTTTTCTGTTGGGTTTCCGTCACTCCTGGGAATCCCGGCCTTCCTTGCTGTGGATTCTCCCCTCCCTCCCACGTCCAGTGCAGGTGGCTTGAGGCCAGTGAGGAGCTCACATAGCTAGGATCAGGGGTGCCCCGCCCCCAGTCCGTAGGGAGAGAGAGATTTAAGCCCAAGTTTATTCACTCTTAGCAAAGCCCAGCTAGCTTTTATTATTATTATTATTATTATTATTATTATTATTTTAGGACTTGGGATAAAAAGGGCCATAAAAACAAGAGTATAAAACAGCTTTTACTGAACAAACATTATGCTGATTTATTTGTGAGTGAAATCTGAACCATATGGTCTAGTTTCCCTTAAAGCACACAAGGGGTTCCGGATTAAGGGAACAGGCACTTGGCAAATTTGTTTTGTGTTTCACTGAACTCATTATGTTAAAGAAAAGTAAAAGAGGGGTTCTTGGTGGTCCCACAGTCTCTGAGTGCTTACTGTGGTGCTGAGGGACTCCCATCCCTGGTCCATGGTTGTCCTTCCGCAGCGCCAGCAGGGGGCGCCCCTGCCCCCGGGGCAGCAGCACCCAGCGCAAGGGCCTCACCACCTGTAGGAGTTTGTGCCAGCACGGGGAAGATGTGGAATCCAGGCTTTGTCCGACAGTGACAGCTTTTCCTCCTCAAATCCCGGGCGGTGAAAAGATGAAACTGAAAACGGGCCGTGAACTTGGGGCCTGAAGGTGAGCTGGTTTCTCAGGTTCCCTTGAAGCAGCTCCTCCCAGGGGGAAGGGGAGCAGGGTCTTCCTGACCCTCTGCAGTGGGGGTGGGGGTGGGGGTGGGGAGCGAGGCTTCTCTCTCAGCCTCCTTGCCCAGGAGTCACGTGAATTCATGCATTCTCAGGTGGCTGAGCTCCGAGTTTGGGAACGAAAAGCAAGCTCGCCGTGGAGTCCCGTGCTGCCCACAGGTTCGGGACGCTGGGATTTTTGTTCTTGGCCTTGCAGACCTGCAGGTGCGTGCCGCTGATCCGTCAGGTGGCATGTTTTTGCGTTCTGGAGATGCGGGGCAGCCTGTTCTGAACTGACCGTTGAGGATGGAAGACTGTGGACTCCGCCAGCCCCAACATATTCTGGGGACACTGCCTTTTCAGCATGAGGTGACATTAGAGTCAAGCTGTGGTTGGAGAGGGGCATGCATTTCTGGCTGAGCCCAGTGGTGGATGGGTCAGGAAGGAAGGAAGGATGCCCTCGGGAGAAGCAGGGTTGTACACTTGTAAAGTGTAGGGTTCTCTACACTGTGTATTTTGGTAGCTGAAGTCCCCTCTGCATCTAGATGTTTGTAAGAAGAGCTACCTGTCTTGAGGTCATTACCTTCCCCTGAGGTCTGAATTAAGAAACAAACGTCAGTTTCTTCCTGTTAATTGTGATCACCACGTACTCACCGGTGTGGTTAAAGAGAAAGAGCCCAGCCTCTTTATTCCACAGCCAGGGGACTTGAGGTCTCCCGAACACTCTGCACAATGTTGCTAGAACAATAGCGTGACTAATCTTCCAGGTGATGAGGGTAAGGCAGCATGAGGGGGTGACGCGGCTGTGTCTCTGCAGCCGGACCGAGGCACTGCCCCATGCTCTCCTCTGTCTCCACCTTTCTTCGTCTTCCCCGGTCACGTGGCCCCCTGCCCATGGCTGTGCCGGTCGGATCCCTAGCCTGCAGAGCCACTGCCTTCGCAACTTGCTCCCTGCTTTGCTTCTGGGTGTGGAGTTGAGAAGCGATAATGACAGGAAAGTGGGCAGAACAGTTGCAATTTGAAACCCATTGTTTCCTGAGCCACCAAAGGTACCAGACTTTGTTCTGTTTGGGTTATTTTTCAGAAATCCCATGGTATTATTTTTTCCCCAGAATTCTATTTTGCTTATGGGAAACAGTGAGAGGAAATTCTTAGACCTGCCTTCAAAAGTTGTATAAAGTACACGTGCTGCTGAGAACAGAATTCCTTAGCAAATCAGGACACCAGGGAGACCTCCCTCTTCACTCCCTCTTGCTCCATCTGTCATCCCGGCAGCCCTTTCGTGGGCCCTCCTTCAGACCTTATGGGTTCTCTACCCCTGTGTATTTCCTGAAGTCCCCTTTGTGTCTAGATGTTTATAAGGAAGAGCTGTCTGGAGATCCGTATCTTCCCATGTGTTCTGAATTAAGAAACAAATATCAGTTTCTTCCTTTTAATTGTAAAGATGGCCCTAGCTATAATTAGGACTAGAGGAAAGAGTAGTAATCATATTAATGAGAGCAATAAAACACCCACCATTGTGAAGTGCTTACCGTGCGCAGGAAGTAGTGGCTAGTGATCTACATCCATGATCTCATCCTCACAGTGATCCTAGGAGACGATACCACCTTCAGTTCGCAGCTGGGACTTAGCAAGGTCACCTTACCCACAGAGGTCACACGCTGGGTAGGAGTGGAGCGAGGGTAGAGGTACAGGCTTGGCTGACTCCAGAACTTCTCTCCAACCACCACATGATACATCTCCTAAAAGCAGCTGGAAGCTGTGACAAAAGTATAAAAGGTGACATTCCCGCTGTCCAGATTTGTTTTACCCACACCTCTGGGTAGATTGTCACATTCCCAAAATTGCACTTTTATGGAAGTTGCAAGTTTCTCTTCCAAATGATCCTTTGAGAACAGGATACTCTGTGCCCAGGGTAAGGTAGTGATAATTCCTAAAGGAAGCACCTTATATTTCATAAGTCCCGATGGTAAGGAGCTCGTTATGTATAAAACGTCCAGAGCTATCCCTTGGAGCCAGATCCAGTCTGGTCAGTGATTTGGTCTTGGTGTTACAACTTCAGTCTTGGCTATTCTGTTCATTAGCTGATGTGTACTTACTGTTTTGGTGTATATTTTACTAACATTGTATTTGTATTCTTGTAATCCATATGTGACGGGCACAGCGACTGTTAAAAGTGTGAGTTAAAGGCAAGGTTTGATTATTCTATAATCAGAGTGTTGCTTTGGACTTATAGGGGCTGCCACCTAAGCCTGAATTGCTGTAATTTTCCAAAATTCTCTATTCATGCTCCTGTTGGTATATATAAAGATTAACAAAGAGAGCAAATAAAAGCATTCACAGCCCATACCTGCAGTGTAACTAGGAGACAGAGAATACTATAAACCTCAGTATAAATGGGGAAATAAGCATCCAAGACCAGCAAAACCAACTTCTCAGTGACACCCCTCTGCCAAAAAGTGCCATTTGTTAAGATACTACACTTACTGTAGCAACAAAAGAGGGCACTCTTGAACTAAGCTTCGTAAGCCACCCAAAGGATTTTAGCAATGTTTTTACTGGTCTGGGAACATCCAAGTTATTTTGGAATGACCAGAAGATGACATGTAACATGCAGAAAAATGTACTGTAAAAGGAAAACAGAAAATGAGAACTAAAACTCTTCAGTGGAAGGAATAGAACACATCCACTTAAAACCACCATTAAGCAAAATAAGACTATAACACTCTTTTCAACATGAACTGAATATCATTGAACAAGGATTTGGAGAAAGAAAGCCTCAAATCAAAATTTGAAACTCTCAAACAAAAGCCTGGAAGATATAAAATGAGAGAGTATGATGTGCAAGAAGGAAATTGAAGAGAAAGACAAAATCATCTCAGAGATAAAATTACAAGGTGTTCATTCAGGACCTCCTGAAAATATAATAAGGGATACTGAGAAAAGGAGCAGAATCAGTCAAGACAACCAAAATGAGGTGGAGAGATCACAGAGAAAGTGATCGATAGAAGATAGGCAGTGAGGGTACAACACACCAATAATTGAAGAAAAAAAAAAGGTAGATCGGTGGAATAAATTGGATTTTAAAAATTACAATCCAATTAGGTTTCTCCTGTTAGGCCTATGAATGCAAACATATGGTATCTGTCCTTCTCCACCTGACATATTTCGCTTAGCATGACATCCTCAAGGTCTGTTCACTTTGCTACAAATGGCCATATGTCATTCTTTCTCATTACCATGTAATACTCCATTGTGTATATATACCACATCTTCTTGATCCACTCATCAGGTGATGGACATTTAGGCTGTTTCCATGATTTGGCTATTGTTGACAGTGCTGCTATGAAAAAAAAATTACAATCTGAGAATTATTTCCAGAACGAAGAAGATGAGAATCTACACATTGGAAGTTTCTATGTGTATCTGGGAGACCTGACCCAGAATGCTTAAATTCTTGCCTATCCTAATAAATTTGGAAGTTAAACACGATAAGGAAAAGAAGAAATAGAGGAGGAAGAGGAAGCGGAGGGTAATGAAAATAGTCCTCTGAGTCTGTAGGCAAAAATATTAAGTCACTTAAAAGAGGAAGGAAATTAGATTGGTTTTAGACCTGTTGACGGCTGCATGCACAGTATTTTCAAGAAACATAAGGAAAGTGGGAGCTGGGATCCAGCCAATCTGTCCTTCAAGTGTCAAGGTTATGGGAAAAATGTTAATCCTAGAAGAGGTCAGGGAATACTGTACCATCCACCCCTTCCAGAAAGATGTGCTAGCGGGTTGCTATCATCTAAGAGATAAATGGAGACATTTGGCAAAGTAACTGGTGATTTGAACAAAATAGGTTGCAAAGCTACTACGGAAGAGGACTTCAGGTTTCCAAGGTTAACTGGGGTATAGTCATTCATTAGATCCTCGCGAAGACAGCTTGGAGAGTAAAATAATGGAGCCAGGTTGCAAGGTTTTCACCAAATCCAGAATCCCTGAAGAGCAGTTATGGCTTTGGTGGCTGTGGGTGACAAATGGGTAAAGCAGGAGAAGGGAGAAAGTGGAAGTCATTAATGGAGGTTTGGAAAAGATGAAGGTGTTACCTAAGGAGAGAAGTGCAGGTTTTGAACTTGGACAGTTTTATTGATGAAGGCACCCAGATTCGTTTGAGTTTGTAGTATTTACAAACATAAGAAATCTCTAATGGTGCTAAGGAGATAATACTCTTTAAGTAGAATTTGGTTATAGAAAAAAAAAAATCTGTGTCTATCCTGCCCTTTTGTTACCTAGCCTTTGGAAGATCCTGACCTAGCAATGGTGGCAAATTCATAGCCCATGTGCTCTTTAAAATTTTTTTTTAAATGTTTATTTATTTTTGAGAGAGAGAGGGAGAGACAGAGTGTGAGTGGGAGAGGGGCAAAGAGAGGGAGACACAGAATCTGTCAGCACAGAGCCTGGTGCGGGGCTCAAACTCACAAACCATGAGATCATGACCAGAGCTGAAGTCAGATGCTTAACTGACTGAGCCACCCAGGTGCCCCGGCCCATGTGCTTTTTTACTCCTTTCCTCCAAGGTGACATTGGACATCAATAAATGAACTTGGCAATGGTTCGCTCTTGCACCAAGCCCCAAGAAAGCCCCAGATTTCTCCTCGGTGGAGCACCAGGCAGCCGTTGGTAGCTCTGCTTGTAAGGAGCTGAAATGCATTTGTCATCCCTGCACCGAGTTGTAGGTCTGTGGTTTGAATACTTCATGTCCTCATCCCTTAGTGGACACTGTGGCAATCACAGACACATACTCCCACCAAACATTTATTGGTCATTGAGTAAATGGCAAACATCATTTTAGACACTGGGCATTGCAAGATGATTGGGACACATTCCCATCCTCCAAGAGGTTCTCAGAGCCTGGAAGGAGAAGAATGATTCTGTAGGACATGCCTTGTAGCTGTGTTACTCGTCAGCTGCGTCCAGCATTGTGACTATCATGCAGTATTCAACCGGTTGAAAAATGGCGGAGGTGTATGGACTTCTAGTGTTAGGCGTGGCAGAATGGGATGTACAATGTCCCAGATAAAGTGGATCTCCTTGTTCTCATTCTCTAGCACCCTATGACTCAAAGTGTGGTCTGAGGGCCAGCAGCGTGACATCCTGTGCAGAATGCAGAATCCCAGGCCTCCCACCAGACCTACTGAAAGGAGTTCCCATTTTATGAAGATACCAGCTGATTCATATGTACAGTAAAGTCTGAGAAGTCCTCAACCATTCTTTTTAAAACAAGTGCCTATTAACCAACTATGAGATATGTATTCCATGTATCAAATTTCTCCCTTTGCCAGTTTTCTTAAAGTTTATTTATTTTGAGAGAGAGAGAGAGTGAGAGAGCAGGCTAGTGTGCACACAAGCAGGGGAGGGGCAGAGAGAAGGAAAAACAGAATCCCAAGCAGGCTTCACACCATCAGCACAGAGCGCAATGTGGGGCTCAAGCTTACAAACTGTGAGATCATGACCTGAGCTGAGATCAAGAGTCGGACGTTTAACCAACCGAGTCCCCCAGGTGCCCCAGCGATAGTTTTCTTGTTTGTGAAGCAGACACGCTAATGCAACATCTTGGTGGTGCTGGCATCTGTCTGGTGGAATGGCTGCAGGGATGTACTAAGATAATCCGTGTCTTGTGTTTTGTGTAGCACCTGTCTCAATGAATTTTAGTTTGTGGATGATATAAATAATAGCAGTTTAATGGAAAATGTGGGACTTAAAAGTAGCTTTTCTGTACCCTAACCTGTTCCTCAGTGGGGGATCTTTGGAACCTTCTAGTTGTTGGACTTGCCTTGGTTGCTTTTACATAAGCACCCAGTCATTTGTCTGCTGTGAGGCTGGGTGGTGCCCACACTCGCATGCACACTCATGTACCCATACCACGTGGGTGCTCAGGCAGACCAGCCCCAGCCCTGGGTGGACTTGGTCGCTGAGCTCTGCCTCATTGGGCATTGCAAGGACGTCACTCAGGTCCCAGTGCTACCTGGCCGCACCTGATTGTTTCTAGGAGCTCGCGGGCCAGACAGCAAGTTTTCCAGCACAGCGGGGCTTGGTGATGAGACAGCAGTGTGTGTCCTGGGCCACGGAGAGGCACAGCCTGGGTTGGGGACAGCCCAGAGCATTGGGGCTTCAGTTTGCAGGCTGAAGATCCTCTTGCAGGGTCCTTGCAATTCAGAGTGAGAAGGACTCTGATTTATTCAAACTCCCTGGCTTTGACCATGAACTCAGCAGGGGAGCCCCCTCCCCAGGCCTTTGCAGTACCCGTTGGCCATTATGTGTTTCCAAGGGAGTGAAATCCCATACTGTTAAAATGCCGCGCCCTCTGCCAGCTGGGGCGGACGTCAGTCACTGCTGGACACCCACTGGCACTCGGACCAGCTTGGTGTTGGCCGTGGCCTCCCTGGCTTCCAGAAGGCAGAGTCTTCTTGAAGAGGAAGACTGCCCTACCACACTCCTGTCTGGTGAGCTAGCCAAGAAGTATCCCCTGACATGGTCATTTTGCTGTTGCTGCTCTTCTGTCCCTGCCCTGTGCTTTGCTGCTGGTGAGGAACCACCATACCTTTCCTTGCAGGGTTGATGTGTTCATGAAAACATTTGCCTATGTTGGCGTTTTGTAAGTTAGGTCGCTGCTCTTTGTTTGGTAATGTCTATTTATTTTTGAGAGAGAGGGAGACAGTGCATGAGCAGGGGGGCGGGGAGCAGGCAGAGAGAGACACACAGAATCCAAAGCAGGCTCCAGGCTCCAGGCTCCGAGCTGTCAGCACAGAGCCTGATGTGCAGCTTGAACTCACGGACCTTGAGATCATGACCTGAGCTGAGGTCGGATGCTTAACTGACTGAGCCACCCAGGTGCCCCAAACGGTTGTACTTTAAAGGCCACAGTTAATTAGAGGTTGGTGTCCATTGCCATTCAAAATGAAAATTTATATCAGCTACATAGGAACATTTATACACAGTTACGTGTGCTTTTTAATTTCTGTTAGGGAATAGAAAGGAAAATTTCAGGGTACCGGATGGCTTCCTGTTGTGATATTCTGAACAGAACAGCTGGGGTGCAGTATGAAGGGCCCTAAGTCGTCACTGTGCTTAGTGGGACCCACGCAGGCACTTTTTAAGGCAAGTATGGGAAATCCAGGGTTTGCCATCTGGATCGTTGTTTTGAGTAATTAAGTGAGAAAATGCTTCTCACCTTCCCAAACACCCCTGCCACAAGTGGTTTGTACATGGTGTGTCGTTTGTTTTGATGGACAAGGCGTGGATAGGCAGGAAAGTCAGGCGTGCGAGTCTATGTTGGTTTCCATCAATTATGGGATGTGGGTCTTCCGGAACATCAATCTTAATCTCATTCAGCCTCCGCCTGTTGCCTACATCGTTGGTTAGTGTGCCTACTAACGAAAGGTTAGTGTGTCCGAAAGAGCTTCCCACAATGCCTGGGGCCCAGCTAATGATCCATGAGTATTTTCATTGTTCACGTGTGGCCTATAGGATTTGTCATGTGAAGGAACCTTAAAGTAAAGTCCTTTATAAATCTATAATGTTAACGGTCAGGGGCACCGGGGTGGCTTAATCAGTTGAGCATCTGACTCTTGATTTAGGCTCTGGTCACAGTCTAACCATTCATGAGTTTAAGTCCCACATTGGGCTCTTTGCTGTCAGCACTGAGCCTGGTTCAGATGTTCTGTCCCCCTCTCTGCCTCTCCTCCTCTTGTGCTGTCCCTCACAAATAAAAAATTTACGCCCCCCCCCCAACTCAATTGGCTCTGAATGAAATTTGTTTTATAAATTAGAGGTTTGATGTAGTGAGTTTTCAGTGATGCTTGGTTTTTCCGTGTGCTTTCTTCTTTTTGGTAAAATAAAAATCTGAACCTCCGAGCTCCAGAGGGTAGAACTAAAAAGCACACTGAACGAGCCCTAGAACTCCAGAGCTGGGGCGGGGGGAGGGGTCCTGAGTGTGTGTGGCGGGGAGTTCACAGGGCGGGGAGTCCACAGGGCAGGGACCCCGTCTGCTTTGCTGTGAGCACACAGCAGCTGCCCAGGAGTGGTGTGTCATTTGAATAAATGCATGGGGTCACACAACTCAGTGCTCTCATTTTGCAGATGAAAACATGGGGTACAGAGGAGCGAAGTGAGTTGCCCCAAATTACGTAAGGCAAGATGGGAATCTGGTCAGTGCCGACGGCCACCCTGTCTCTGTGGCTGGCGGAGCAGTAGAGGTCCTCCGAAGGGGGTGGTGAGGTCGTACCCAGCACAGTGGCCAGATGCCGATCTTTCCCCCTCCCTCCTCTCCTCCTCCTGTGCCACTGTTCCTGGTGGTGCATTCTTTGCCAACACCGTCTAATCTCCCTTCTTTATGGACAGATGGCATATTCCCGAATCCTCTGTTAGCAACCCTGCTCTCCTGCCACCACTTTCAAGGTGCCATCGACTGCTGGAGGCCCTCTGGATGGGTGTTTGTGACAGGAGAAGTGCTTCTGCGGCACCCAGGAAGCCTTGGTGACCACCGGCTGTGGGCAAGCCCACGTCCCGGGCTCCAGGAAACCACGTCTGGTGAATCGTGCTGCGGTAGTGGGGCCCGGGGACTAGTGACCGTCATGGGACAAAAGCCTCCACGGGACTTCCTTGTTTACTTCTTAAAGCTTTTTGTAAACAACCCCCCCCCCATTGTTTGCTGGCAAATCTATCTTTTGAGCACAGTGCTTTATTTTCAGATTATTCCAGGGAACATGCACATTTCAGTGCAAACAGGGAAGTCATTATTTGAAAGTCACCAAATATTTGTCTTTTTACTTTTTTTGTTTTACTTTTTGTTTTTTTGAGAGAGAGAGAGAGAGAGAGACAGAGAGAGACAGAGAGACAGAGCGTGAGCAGAGAGAGGGAGATACAGAATCCGAAGCAGGCTCCAATCTCTGAGCTGTCAGCACAGAGCCTGACTCAGGGCCCAAACCCATGAACAGTGAGATCTTGACCTGAGCTGAAGCTGGATGTTTACACAACTGAGCCACCCAGATGACCTTTGTCTTTCTACTTTTTAAAGAGTCCTAGAGAGCAGCACTTCTTAAACCGTCCCGTGATGAAAGCCCAGATTTAAAATTTCCTGGTATACTGCAGACCCTCTGGAAAACAGTGTGGAGGTTCCTCAAAACATTAACAGTAGAACTCCCCTATGACCCAGCAATAGCACTTCTGGGGATCTACCCAAAGGATACAGAAGGGCTGATGCATAGGAGCACATGTACCCCAATGTTCACAGCGGTACTTTCTACAATAGCCAAATCATGGAAAGAGCCTAAATGTCCATCACCTGATGAATGGATCAAGAAGACCTGGTATATATACACAATGGAGTATTACATGGCAATGAGAAAGAATGAAATCTGGCCATTCGTAGCAAAGTTGGATGGACCTCGAGGGTGTCATGCTAAGTGAAATAAGTCAGGCAGAGGAGGACACTCATAAATGGAACAGGAGAAACTTAACAGAGGACCATGGGGGGAGGGGAAGGGGGAAAAATCGTTGTGGAGAGGGAGGGAGGCAAATCATGAGAGACTCTTGAATCCTCAGAACAAACTGAGGGTTGATAGGGGAGGGGGAGAGGGGAAGGGGGGCAATGGGCATGGAGGAGGACACTCATTGGGATGAGTACTAGATGTTACATGGAAACAAACTTGACAATAAACTATACAAGAAAAACAATTCCTAGTATGTTACACGTTGATACATTTAAAAAATAAAATCAAAATGAATTACTGGAAAAATTAAATGAAAAACCTGAAAGACATTGGGGTGCCTGGGTGGCTCAGTTGGTTAAGTGTCTGACTCTTGATCTCGGCTCAGGTCACGGTCTCACAGTTCAAGCCCCTGCAGCGGGCTCTGTGCTGACCATGTGGAGCCTACTTAAGATTCTGTCTCCCTCTCTCTCTGCCCCTCTTCTGCTCACACTGTCTCTCCCTCTCTCTCTCAAAATAAGTAAACTAAAAAAAAAAAAAAAAGAAATCTTTTAAAGACATGTAAAATATAAGCCCCTACTTGTTTGTTTACTATTGGAAACAGTGGATATATTTTATACCCAAATTGAGGCAAGAGATTCTAAGTGCTTACTCTGAATTTCTGTACTTCTCTCTGGGCATCAGTAAACTGTCTGCAGACTCTACTTTGAGTAGCCCTTAATATGGAGATATGGCTTCTTATCTTAAAGTTTGTTTTCCAAAATGGACTAAAAGGGTTTTGTTTTCTGCGTTTCCTCTCCCTGTCTCCGTCCTGATTCGCTGATTTTTGTTCCCGAATCTGAGGGTGGCCTGAGTAGCCGGGAGCCCCTGACGCTTGGTGAAGAGGGAGGCAGGTCAGGCGGAAGTGTATCTGTTTCCCACCACCCTTGGTGGAGTCTCCCTGAGGGTGAGGCCCTGTTCCTCTTTCGTCTGTGCAGACGGTTAGCTGAAACCCCACAGAAAACTGTGACACTGCGCGTGGCATAAAAGCGGTGACTGACACGAGGCCAGGAAAAGATGAACACAAGCTAACGAAAATGACCATCTCCCTGGAAGAACTGCATCTTAGCAATTTACTAGAAAATGCCTTCTTTCTTTGCATCGGCTTCTATCAGAAATTCAGAGGAAGTGCCCTATGGGTGACTAGAACTCAGTTTTGTTTTTTTTTTTAAAGATTATTTATTTATTTTGAGAGAGAGAGGGAGAGTGTGAGCAGGGAAGGGGCAGAGAGAGGGAGAATCCCAAGCAGGCTCTGTGCTGTCAGTACAGAGCCTGATGTGAGACTTAATCCCACGAATGGCGAGATCATGACCTGAGCTGAAACCAGGAGTTGAACGTTTAACCGACTGAGCCTCCCAGGTGTCCCATAGAACCCAGTTTTGATGCACTGACTGGGATCATAGTTAGGACGATCATCTCTGAATGTCTCAGGGTTTTCTCAGCCAGAAGTCATTCTTCCTGACGCTGTATTTTTCTTTGCCACGTAGAGTCTCTTCCCCTGAAGCCACACAATTCTCCTCGATACTTGAAATTGTCCATATGCTTGGTGACTTCCCGAGTCCCCTTTTGCAGTTTCTAGTACTGCGTTTTCTTTATTGTTATGTTTTCTTGGGACTGGAAAAGCAGGGTGTCGTAACCTGCCGAGTGGGGTTGCGACATTGCACCTTACCGGTTGGGTTGGTGCCGTAACACCGAAGTTCCGGAAACTTGTGACTTTGGTGGGTAGAATTCGTCCTCTGTTTCAGAAATTTGGGAATTTGAAATCCCGCATTTTGCATGTAAAATTACTGCGGGCAAGTACCCCCGTCCTTGTGCTCTCGTGTGTGCACTTGGTTTTTTCCCTTCTGGGAGAAGTAGTCAGGAGGTGAAAGGAAGCTCACACTGTGCTAACGTTTCTGCCAGAGGCATCTAGAAGCAGGAAGAGTAGTGAGGGAGACTGAGCCAGACAGTTCTGTGTGGGGGGCCTAGCAGGGGGCAGAAGGCACCCTCCAGGGAGAAAGCCACAGAGCTACCAGGAGCTGCTAGAGGGAGGGTGGAGGCTGGTGGCAGGTGCCGCCCGACAGCAGGAGGAGGCTGGTCAGTGGCCGCAGGTGACTTGTTGGAGAACCAGAAGGCAGGGAACCTGCTTCCTCAAGACCCTCATGGAGCTGGAGGACTCGAGCCTGGCCCCAGGAGCTGCCCCCGGGTGACCTCCCCTGGATTCCAGGGCCCCACTTTTTCCTGGTCTTGGGTCCTGCCGGGCATCTGGTGGGACAGGGAAATGTCGCCAAACCTTACTAAACAGGACTCTCCTGTCCGGAAAAGACCAATCCGTGGTGAGGAATGTCTACCTTGGTCGCCATCCCGAGTGCGGCTCCGGAGGGTGTGGGGGTGTTGTTGTCACAGAAGGAAGCAGGGGGACGATGATGAGGCCGAGGATGCCCGGGTGGGAGGGAGGTAGCCGGGCCAGCTTTCCTGCAGAGGCTGTGCTGGCTCCCGGTCTGCGGCCCACGGCTGACCGGCTCTCGGCAGGGGAAGAGGTGATGCAGGGATGGGGCCACACTGCCCCTCGCTGTTCTCAGAGCCCCTGGGAGGGTACAGGATCGCGGGCCTTTCTGGCCAGAGCAGGGCTCCCAGGTCCCTTAAAGGTACAGTCCAGGCCTTGATAAAAACTGTCCCCTAGCCTCCCTTTCCCTGGCAGCCTCAGGTGACAGTGACCCACCCTGCGCCCTCCTGTGTGGTCCTGGAGGCTGCCGCAGGTCCATGGGGACAGTGGCCCGGCACACGCTGTCCCAGGTGGCTCTCGGCTCCCCTCCTCTCCTGCCCAGCCGGTGCTCCAGCCACTGACAGCAGGAGCCGTGGCTGAGTGGCACTTGCTCTGGGGATGGGGCTCTAGTAGCTCCCCTCTCCAGCCACTGGAGATGTAGGAGGTTAACTGGTGTTCCTTGAATTTCCCATGTTCTCTAGAACCCCTGTGCTTTTCAGACATGCCTTTCCTGCCTCCTGCAATGTCTTTCCTTGCTCAGGAGACAAATGAGAACAATGTCTGTTAGATTTCAGATAGCATCTTGAACCTTATGGTTCTTTTTTTTTTTTTTTTTAAAGTTTTTTAAATTTTATTTATTTATTTTGAGAGAGAGAGTGAGAGTGAGAGAGAGAGCATGTGCACAAGTGGAGAGGAAATAGTGAGCAAGAGGGAGAGAGAGAACCCAAGCCAGCTCTGCACTGTCAGCGCGGAGCCCGGTGCAGGGTCTCAAACTCGTGAACTGAGAGATCATGACCTGAGAGACCATGACCTGGTCCTTTGTAAATGGCTCAAACACACAGGTGACAGAGAATGCCATCCGGACTTTCCATCACTGGTTTCATCAGATCTTAATGCTTGGCCATATTTGCTTCAGATCACATTTTATTCTACAGATTTGAAGGGATAAAGTAGCGAGGCTCTCTGTAGGCTCTCACCATTCCTGTTCTATTCCCAAGAGGTGATAACTGGCATTTACCATTCCTGTGCTTGGCTTCCAAATGCCAGCTGCTTGCCCAGGTAACAACTGTAGACATCCATAGTGCCTGAGCCATTGAAAGGCTGTGTGTAAATGGTATCGTATCTTGCATAGCAAGACTCTATAATTTGCTTTGTCACTTGATGATTTGTTTTTGAGATTTTTTTCCAAGTCGACACGGGTGTAGTGTATATATTCCAGTGTGAAAATACGTGGCTTCTTCACTTCTGCACCTTCTCTGAGTTAGGGTCTCTTTCTCTGTCATGTACATGCTGTTGTGCACATTCTTAGATATGTCTTCTTTTGTGCCTGTGTGGAAATTTCTCTTTGTGTATGAGAATGAGGGCTTGTCAAGTCACTGATTGCACGTTCCCACTGTGCCCGTTAATCCAAAATGCCCCACCTCTAAAGTGATTGTTCTAGTAGACACTGCCATCTTATTTCTCACTTGCCAATGCTTACTTTTGTCAAATTACGTATTTTTGCCAATCACATGGGTGAGACGTGATGTGTGATTGTTGTTTCAACTTGCATTTCCCTGATTCCTAGTGAGATTGATCGTCTGTGTGTGAGTTTTGTAACCGTTTGTAGTTTCTCCTTCTGTAAATCGCCTGTTCATGCCCTTTGCCCATGTTTCTATTAGATGTTTGTTTTATCCTTATTGGTGGAGGAGTTCTGTATATATTCAAAATAATGATCTTTTGTTGGCTGTGCATTTGGCATGTTCCTCCCCCAAGTCTACGCTCGGTCTTTTCATGGCGTTTTTGTTGTACAGATTTTTTAAACTTCCATAGAGTCAGCTTTACCCATGTTCTTCTCTGTTGTTCATGGTTTTTATGTGTCTCATCTAGGATACACTTCCCTAAATATCATCTTCTATTTTCTTCTAAAAGCTTGTTTGTTTCATTTATCTGAGGAAGACAGTCCAAGGGACTTCAGTCTCTTCTTGAGAAATACAGACTGACATCTTGCATATTGTGATATCTAATTTTCCTGCAGCAGAATCTGTAAAATCCGTGAAAGGGTGCGCATTTTGCTTTTAAAGATATGTGACTGTGGATTTGGCTGCACAGTCTTCTGCCACAGTTGGTGAAGAGGTGCCCCGGGCATCTGGCCGAGTCTAGACGGAGAGCATGGCCGAATCGTGGCCAGAGGCAGACATGGAGCGAGAGAACATTTATGTGAGTGAACGCACGGGGGGCTCGCAGGCATGCCCCTCCTCCTCCTGTGTCTTATGTTGTCCCTGGCCTCTGCTCTGTCTTAGCTGTCTTTGGTGTTTGCTAGAACCTGGTTCCAAGCTGCCTGGAGGGCTTGTGGGAAGAGACATGTGCGTACGCAGGTACGCAGACACACACATTCCATGATTCACCAACGACCCCTTCTGTTCTGTGGCTGCTTCTGCTCCTGGGTCCAGAAAGAGGCTCAAAATGAGGGTCCCCTCAGCCATGGCACAAGACTGAGGATATAGTCAGGATGAAATTTTTAGCTCTCAGGCATTTGGTATCATGCCAGGACTGGGCTGAATTCATTGTTCTTTTTCATATCGGTCAGGTGCAGAATTCCACCCTGGGAGCCCATGAACCTCAGAGTGATGGGGAGGAAGAGTGGGCCTGTGAAAGACAGGATAGGAAATGGACTGCTAATGAAGAGAGTTGCTGGTAGAGAGCAGGTGGGGTCTGAATGGTGTGACCGGATGTGCTGAAGCCAAAGCTGCCTGTGGCTTCACTGGGGTCTGTGCCTCCTGGCCTTTGTTCTTAATGGGCCAGTCTTCTGTCCGTCCTGGGCTGCGTGCCTCGCAGACCACGTATGCTGTCCGCTTCGGGTTGGAGCCCTGGTCTGTGTGTACTGCCATCACGCCACCATTATCCCTCAAGATGGAGATTGGGGAACACTGGGCCTTGCGGGTGCCCTTCCAGTTGGGGCCATCCTAGGCCAGAGTTCGGGCTCCTGGCTCCCGTGTTACTGGTTCTCAGCAGGGGGAAGGGCTTTGGGAAGCTCCTCATTCACGCACCTCAGTCCAGGACACACATTGTGGACCTTTGAAAGGTCTTAAAGTGTAAAGAAGTTACTGGTGCAGCCTTGGAATTTTTGTTTTTTGTTTTTTTAAAAGAATACGAAAACATTTTTAAATGTTTTTTTAAATTTATTTTTGAGAGACAGACACAACGTGAGCAGGAGAGGGTCAGAGAGAGAGAGGGAGATACAGAATATGAAGCAAGTTCCAGGCTCCAAGCTAGCTGTCAGCACAGAGCCTGATGTGGGGTTTGAACCCATGAACTGTGAGATCATGACCTGAGCCAAAGCAGGACGCTTAACCAACTGAGCCACCCAGGCCCCCCTGGCCTTGGAATTTTTGTACTTCAGCGATGTTGCTTTTGAAAAGACCCCGTCACTAAGATTCCAACCTTTTAGCCATCAGCCTGGACCACTTTGATGCCACCCAACTCAAGGTTCTTGCCTTTATTTATTGTATTTTATTTTTTCTAATGTTTATTTATTTTTGACAGAGCGAGAAAGAGAGAGAGAGAGAGAGAGATGGATCACGAGTAGGGGAGGGTCAGAGAGAGAGGGAGACACAGAATCCGAAGACAGGCTCCAGGTTTCAGGCTCTGAGCTGTCAGCACAGAGCTTGATGCGGAGCTAGAACTCATGAACCATGAGATCATGACCTGAGCCAAAGTCAGATGCTTAACTGACTGAGCCCCCCAGGTGCCCCAAGGCTCTTGTTTTTAGAACCATCAAGCCTTCTGAGGGTTGGTGATGTCTTCACTAGTCTTCTCTTCCATAGCATCCACAGCAGGGATGGCATTTACTGGCAGGGGTGCGTGTGGCCACAGTGGTTGTGATATTCAGACATGGCCACACGTGCTGGTTAATTACAGCTCTCCTCAGTCTAAGTCCCGACTCCTGCAGGATTTCTGGGTGCATCCTCCAATCAGCCCCCGGAGGGTAACACCAGATGCAACAGAGGGTCTTCAGGACCCTGTTCGTGACTCTGGTTTTTATTCCTCTGGGGAGATAGATGAGAAGACACAGCCCCGCTCTCCCACACCTGGTCACTGGGAAACCCATTTCCATCGGTAGATGTCCATGCCACAAAAATTGTTAAATATCGTGATGATCAAAACACCATAAAACAAAAAACTTGAGCCCTTCTCTATGGTTGGAAGGCAAAGGAATTCCACTGTATGCAGAGCTATGTGCTGGGTTCTTTGGAGACATTGTAATAATAGATGGTACATGAAAAGCTTGCTTGTCAGGGCAGAACGCACACACACGCACGCACGCGCACACACACACACACACACACACACACATTTAAAAAAGCAGTGCGTCACCCCGTTGACACTGGTGTAGAACACAGGTGCCGAGGAGTTGGGCAGGAAAGGTACGGCCAGCCTGCTTCAGAGTATAAAGGGATTTCTTTCTTTTGCTCTTTAGACTGCCTTCCAGCAAGGCTGTGTAGGATTTTGGTAAATATTTAAAAACGTAATTGATCGGGGAATATCAAGTGAATTTTTAAGGCAGGTTGTAGGGGTGGAAAGAGGAGAGGGATCGACATTCGGGAGCTGGACAAGCGCAAGTGTGGGGTGCGGCTGTGGCCTGTCACAATGGTGGTGTCAGGTGGCAGGTTGATGAGAGTAATGGTCAGGGAGCTGAGGGATTGTAGAACGAGGCTGGCTGGCAGGACCCTGTGGGCGGGACACTGGGGTTGGGATTTAATATAAAAATCAGTAAGATGCAATGGTGAAGGTATTTCAACCACCCCCTAAGTTAAAGGGCGGGCTTCTTGCCCCAGAATCGTTAAAACTCACACCTTTTTGGTAGGGGGGGACAGAAGAAGGTCCCCCTCCCTCAATCACGTATTTCATTACTATATCCTGCAGAAAGCCTTGCTCTTTTTCTCTTTGCTCTGTGTACCTTTCAGAGCTGCGCTGTGCACATGTCCGCAGCTCACCAGAGCCGACGTTAGCCCTGGTTCCAGCGCTCAGACCTGCAGAGGGGTGGGGAGAGCAGGGAAACTGCTTCTACTAGTCTGCACCACGCAGTGCACATACTGCCACGCACATTCAAAGGGCTTCATTATCCTCTTAACATCCTGGGTGAGTCTGAGCTTCCAGCTCAGATACCATTGTTTTTCTCCGCCTGTGATAAAAATGCTGGTAGTATGCTTTTATGTCCCCGAATAACTGAGCATATTGATGTCGTGACCCACTTGGGTTGGGAGGACCCTCTGTAGGGGCTGCCCTCAGAGGTCAGAGAGCCTGTGTTAGGCACTCAGCCACCGAAGGCATTAGCCCTCTGCCGCCTGCCTGCAGGAGGGCGGAATTCTCTCGTAGGATCTCAGATTCCTCCAGATTCCTCCAGATTCTCATGGTGTTTCCATTACTGCTCTCAAACACCTTTTCACATATGAAGATACTTACATTTGGCCAGAGACCAAACTCTGGCTGTTTCCTGACCTTGGGAACAATCCTTCACCAAATTCACTAATTTTTAATGATTATTAAAGAAACAGGCTTGCTTTTGCAACCTCCGCCATGATGGAAGTTGTTAGTGCCAAGAACTAAATTGTAATAAGCTTGAAACGCTCATGTGCGCTTCACAGCGGTGATCTAAGCCTAGATAACACTTTGTTGTTTTTATGGGTAAATCTGCTCATAAAATCTCTTTAAGTGAACACATGATTACCTACCACAGAAGTTTAACTGAACTTGATTTGTGATCTTGCTTATTTTCTTTTCTGTTTGGAGGTATTTTTCAATATCTCTGATATATGCTCTTTTTCTAAATGTCACATCAAGGAAATCAAGTGGAAATCAGTCTGCACCTTGAGTGGAAACCAGTTGTGGGAACCTAAATAAATTTAGTATGCTCTATTCCCTTTTTAAAAATTTTTTTAAAATTTTATTTGAGAGAGAGCAGAAGCCGGAGAGAGGAGTGGAGTGGGTGGGGAGGAGTGGAGAGAGAGGATTCCAAGTAGGGCAGAGCCCGATGTGAGGCTTGATCCCATGACCCTGGGATAATGACCTGAGTCAAAATTAAGAGTCAGATGCTCAATAGACTGAGCCATCCAGGCACCTTCCTCCCTTCCTCTCTTCCTTCCTCTTTCCTTTCTTTCTTTCTTTTTAAATTTTTTAATGTTTATTTATTTTTGAGAGACAGAGAGAGACAGAACGGGAGCAGGGGAGTGTCAGAGAGAGAGGGAGGTACAGAATCTGAAGCAGGCTCCAGGCTCTGAGCTGTTAGCACAGAGCCCGACGTGGGACTTGAGTCATGGCCCAGGAGATCATGACCTGAGCCCAAGTCAGATGCTTAGCTGACTGAGCCACCCAGGCACCTCTCTCTGTTCCCTTTTTATTGGAGGAGGCTTTCTGGGGATTTGTCTCTCTGGAGAAGCTCCTGGAGATTGCTGTGGAGAAAGATGTTTGATGTTAGGACAGGGTTAGTATAGGAAGGTAGGAATGAGGAGGAGCGAAGCAGAACAGTACCAGTAACATGGTTGGAGCAAGATGAGTTTGAACGCCCAGGAGAATTTCTGTCTTCTAACAATGCCATATGCCCTATGCCAGCTCCCTGCTTGATAGATGTAGGTAAACACAATTTATTTTAGATACTGAATCCACAGACCTCACTTTGTTTTGGAGTTCGTACAGGACAGGTAAGAATGATACTAACATTTGATCTGAGTTCTACCTTAGCTAGGATACCCAGAAATGGATAGACTGAGAAACTGATGAAATCCTAGTTTTCTACCCTAATAGAAAGTCCTGTAACTATTTGTGTTGAACTTTAACCTCTCAACATCAGCTAATTTATAAAAATTATGCAGTATTTCAATTATACTGAAATCTGCAGGAAATAACATACTGTGATCTTGATCTCTATTTAGCATGTTGCATATTTGGTTCACATGCATTTCTTAAAGTAATAAAACACTATTGAAGGCTCCTCACTTTCGTCTTCTTCCCCTTCCATCGCCCATTCTTCCCTAGAAATAAGGAAAATTAGCCTATCTGTGCTTCGTGGATACCAACATAGTTTTGTATGTAGGAGTAGTCTATAATGGCAAAATATAATGTTGTCTGTTCTCTGTGTTTTCAAATTGTTCACAATGGTATCCTACTCTATGTAACCTTTGAGAATTTGCTTATTTCAGTTGATGATACTGTTCAGACTTATCTGCTAATTTAGTTTCTTCATTTTCACTATAACTTTCTAATGACTGACTAGAGCATGACTTACATAACCATTCCTCTTTTAATGGACCTTGAAGTTGTGTCCAACTTTTCACCATTACAGACAATGCTACAGTAAGCATCCTGTGTAAGATTTGTGCATGCCATACTTTACACATATCTTCAGGTGCCTGGGTGACTCAGTCGGTTGAGCATCCGACTCTTGATTTCAGCTCAGGTCATGATCCCAGGGTTGTGGGATCGACACCCACGTTGGTCTCTGTGCTTAGCCTGAAGCCTGCTCAAGAATCTCTCTCCCTCTGCCCCTCTCCCCCACTCGCTCATATGCCCTCTTTCTTTAAAAAAAGAAATTTTTTAAAAGTTAAAAAAAATTGGGGTGCCTGGGTGGCTCAGTCGGTTAAGTGTCCGGCTTCAGCTCAGGTCATGATCTCACGGTTCATGGGTTTGAGCCCCGCATCAGGCTCTGTGCTGACAGCTCAGAGGCTGGAGCCTGTCTTCAGATTCAGTGTCTCCTCTCTCTCTGACCCTCCCCTGCTTGCTGTCTCTGTCTCTGTCTCTCTCTCTCAAAAATAAATAAAAAAATAAAAGAATATTAAAAAAAATTAAAATACCTCACCCTTATCTTGCTCCTGAAATGGGCTGGCTCACAGGACCCACAACTTCAGGTCTGCCAAACGTTGCCAGAAAGTTCTACAAAGGTTTCTCTATAGTCACACCGTTGCTGTATATTTTCATACTCTGAAGTTTTGTCAATCAGATGATCATGAAAAGTGTTACTTTGTTTTAATTTGCATTTCCCTAATGACTACTGAGATTGAACATGTCCTCATAGTTTTATTAGCCATGGGATTTTTCTCTTTTAAAAATACTCTGCTCATTTCCTCTGCCCATTTTTCTCATTGTTTTGCTTGTCTTTTTCAAACTCATTATCGTGATTGAATTTGAGGAGGTTTAAATGTAAATCTTTGCTGGTCATTGTCTTGGGGGTGGGGGGGGGGTCTGCAAAACCATGCCAAGTTCTGTGGTGCCCTGGGGGGAGGCTCACAGGACTCGGCATATAGTCTTATGGCAAAGATTCATTACAGCGATTTTGTAGGGCAAAATTGGCAAAGGGAAAAGGGGGAAATCCAGAGGAAAGTGACTGTAAACTTCCAAGAGTCCTCTTCCCATTGAGTCATACAGGGTGATGCACTTAATTCCTTCAGGACCAAACTGTGACAACAAGTGTGGAATGTTGTCTACTAGGGACGCTTATTGGAGAATCCATGCGCAAAGTTTTTATTGGAGCCTGGTCCCAAAGGCATTCTCTGCCTGCCACATACCAGAATTCCAGACTCCCTGAGGGAAAGCAGTTGCTTGGCAGAAACCTTGATGTTTGTATGAACAGGTTAGGCACAGTGAGCCACTCCTATCAGATCTAGGGATGGTGGGAACCTTCCTGAAATGCAAGTCCCAGATGCTAGCTGAGGACCAAGCCAGCAAGCAGGCATTTCTGAGGAAAGCAGTGAGGCCTGCTATGGAAACATGTTTCTGTGCAAGTGTATTCATTTCAAACATCTTCTCCTAATCTGCATTTACCTTGTTTTCTGTCATAAGTAGTAACATCTATGCTTTCTTTAGTGCTTTATCATTTTAACGTCATGCCCAAGAAACCCTTGCCTGCCCCATTCATAAAGGTAGTGCCCTATCTTTTTCTGGAATATATATTCATGTGGTATGCCACAAACTTGCTGACTCTTGGTGGTAAGTCTAATACTTTGTGGATTCCCTTGAATTTTCATCATTGGCAGTTATGACCATCTGTCTCTTTTCAGTCTTTACTCCTCTTTGTGACTTTTCTTGTCTTACTCCTCTGGCTACATTCTCTAATACCGCTGAGAGGGAGTCAAGGGCATCCTTGTCAGTTGTGAGGTTTTTTTTTTTTAATTTTTTAAATGTTTGTTTATCTTGAGAGAGAGAGACAGAGTGTGAGCAGGGGAGGGGCAGAGAGAGAGAGAGACACAGAGTCTGAAGCAGCCTCCAGGCTCCAAGCTGTCCACATAGAGCCCAACCCAGGTCTCGAACCCATGAGCTTTGAGATCATGACCTGAGCCAAAGTCGGCTGCTCAACCAACTGAGCCACCCAGGCGCCCCTGTAAAGTTTTGCCAGGAATGTATCCATCATTTGACCATTAAACATGATGTTTGCTATGCGACGTGGGTAGATGTCCTTTGTCAAAGTGCAGAGGTTCTTGTCCCAGTTTGCAAATTTTTCTAAATTTTATGAATGGGAGTTGAATTTTATGAAGTGCTTTTCCTGTATCCTTTGAGGCAATTATAATTTTTGTCCTTAATATGTTAATGAGGGAGCTGCATTAAGAGGTTTTCCAATGTTAAACTATTCTTTTATTATTCACATTAAAGCTGCATTAAGAGGTTTTCCAATGTTAAACTATTCTTTTATTATTCACATTGGTTGGCTATCATCATCATCATTATTAGATGTACCACTGGGCTTGACTTGTGAACATTTTATCTAAGAGTCTCATGTCTATCTTCATGAGTGACTGTAGCCTGTAATTTTCTTGTAGTGTCCTTATATGGTTTGGTTTAGTAGCTTCACCAAATGAGTTGGGGAAGTTTTTTTTCTCTGTTCTTTGGAAGAGTTTGCATAAGACTGGAATTGCTAAAACTTGGTAGGCTTTGCCTGTAAAACTACCCGGACCTGGGGTATATTGTGTCAATTTTTAACCACTCACTTAATTTAAAAAAATGAGTATCAGACTATTTATTATTTTGATGAATTCTTAAATTATATATAGATTAAAGCACTTTTTTATTATACTGTATATATAATTTAAAATTGTCCTTTTTTTCATTAATGGGCATTTCCTGCATCATTAAATGTTCATCAAGAAGGTGACTTTTAAAACATTGTATTTAGCAGTGGTTATTTATAATTAATTTTATTTCCAGAATTTCATAAGGTCACCTATGTGACTAGCTGTGCCAGGGATCTAGTAGACACATGATAATTTCTGCCATATGTTGGACCCAGAACGAAGCAGGTATTGTAACTTTCCAGGGCAAAATGCTGGAATTTCCTCATGTTTTACTGGCTGAGGGTAAAGGCAATTCTGTGAAAATTAATGGCCAGGGGTGGGGTGGGGGCTTCCCTTTTTGCTAAAGGAAAATAACACATTCTCTTGGAGTGATGCCTTATTTTTCAAACACATCCTGCCTGAATTGATGAGCTCAGATTTCTAGGTTGGAGCAGTCTCTGATGAAAGAATTTTTTTTTTTTTTTTTAGAGATTTCTGAAAGGTGACAGGTTCTTGGTTGTGGGGGAGGAGTAACCTGGGGAGGAAATACTTTTCCCTTTTATTAATCTCAGTTTATAGAGCATAGCCTACGGGTTTTCACAGGGTTGTTCTTGATGGCCCACGTGGGTCCCGTGCCCCTTGCTGAACAGACATCTAAGTGATGCTGGACATGGGTCAGAGTCAGTTGCCCTGTGATGGGTTCACACAATGCTCCTTTTAGGCTCAGAAGTGTTGGACCCTTTTGGTGCTTGAATGACCTAGCAGTTATATTTCTTAATAAAGACAAAGCTTTGTCCCCATTTTTAAAAATGTTTATTTATATTTGAGAGAGAGAGAACATAAGCAGGGGAGGGACAGAGAGAGAGGGAGACACAGAATCCAAAGCAGGCTCCATGTTGGCAGAGAGCCTGACATGGAGATTGAACCCAAGAATCTTTTAGATCATGACCAGGGCTGAAGTTGGGCACCCAACTGACTGAGCCACCCAGGCGCCCCTCTCCCCAGTTTTTAGAAAGTTTATTTTCTGAGAGAGCAAGTGAACACATGCACATGTGTGTGCATGCACAGGTGGGGGGGGCAGAGAGAAGGAGCATCTCAAGCAGGCTTGTGTGGCGTTAGCACAGAGCCTGATGCAGGTTGATCTCACAAGCAACTGAGTTCGTGATCTGAGCCAAAACCAAGAATCGGACGCCCAACCAACTGAGCCACCTAGGTGCCCGTCTCCCCATTTTTATAAAGTTTATTTATTTATTTTGAAGGAGAGAGTACATGCATGAGTGGGGGAGGGGTAGAGAGAGGGAGAATTCTAAGCAGGATCCACGCTGTCAGCGCAGAGCCTGACTCGGGGCTCGATCTAATGACTGACCGTGAGATCATGACCTGAGCCAAAATCAAGAGTTAGATACTTAACTGACTGAGCCAACCAGGCGTCCCAACTCTTCCCGTATTTAAAAGCCTAAGAACAATCATTCCTTCTCTACCCCGACCTGCCAGAATTACGTAAGTGCCCGCCGTCACCATAGCCAGTGCCCTTTGGAGAAGGCTCTGAACACTCATGGTGGAGCTTCCTGATAGGGGCTGTGAGCAACCCATTTAGACAGAAATCAGAAACTGATCAGGCTCGTGCTTCTCCTTTTATGTTTTTATTTTATTTTTAAAAAAAGTTTTAATATTTATTTTTGAGAGACAGAGAGACAGAAAGAGAGAGAGAGAGAGAGAGAAAAAACAGGGGATGGGCAGAGGGAGAGGAAGACACAGAATACAAAGCAGGCTCCAGGCTCTGAGCTAGCAGTACAGAGCCTGACACAGGGCTCGAACTCATAAACTGTGAGATCACGTCCTGAGCTGAAATCTAGAGTCAAATGCGTAACGACTGAGCTGCCCAGGTGCCTCTGATTAGTTTAATTTAAACCAGTTACTTCCTTAAGGAACATGCAGACTGTCTATGTAAAAATCTCGCACAGCAAACTCTTTTTAAAAAATCTGGGAGGTGACTTCTTTCTTCCTTTTAGCAAGATGATGACTCTTATGTTTTCTTCTTATGGCCATGGAGTAGCAGTTTTTAAATTGTTAGGCATGGTGCTTCTTGGGTTTCACAGAAATGCATTTCTTCCTGGCACCCAAGGTTGGTGAATGGTTGAAATATTTTCTTGCAAAGTAGAAATGAGAAAGCGTAGAGATGGAATGAGTCACTGCTCGTTATTCTAAGTCATTTTTGGCGTGTGTGTGTGTCGGGGTGTGTGTGCGTGTGTGTGCGTGTGTGCGTGTCTACTGCTGCATCCGCACGCGCTTGCTGTTGGCCTGGCCTCCCTTCTCTATCTCCTGTATCCGAAAGGCTGTGGACTTGGGTGGAGTCCCTGCCGTGGGCAAGCCGTGTGGCCTCTCAAAAGTGTCCCAAATCTAAGATCCCTTCTCCTCTAACGGCCAATTAATTTATGGCCAAATCAGTGTCCTCAGGTCCCCACTGCCACGGGCTGGGAATATTACCACCATCTTGGGGTTTGACAGAGTCCTGGTTGGGCCTCATGTGCCCCTGGCCGCCAGGTGCGCTGTGGGACATCAGCCGGCCGGACACCTGAAACTGCCACACGCATTCTCACATCACATCCAGGCAGGTGTCAGTGTTACGTTTGGAAGAGCCCTTGGCCTTCAGCCCATCCAACAATCTCATCTTGAGGAGGCTGAGGGCTTGGCCCATGAGGACTGTGTGACAAGGTGAGTGGCCGCTGCTCCCAGGGCTTCTCAGCTGCTGCCACTTTATGCTCCCACCTACGAGGGAGCCCGAGTTCCCCCAGGTCCCAGGTGGATTCGCAGATTCACTCATGCCCCCTGCAGCCGGGGCGGAGCTGGGGGAAATGAGCAGTAAGCCTCCCGCCCAATCCTCCTGGTGTCTCAGATCGCAGAGGATGGGAGTAGGTGTTTGCTATCCCGGCCGCTGGCCGGAGGCTTCTTAGTTGTCACACGTTCTCCGGGGGAGCAGATGGCCGCCCGGACCTGGGCGCCTGGGCCCTTGATGTGGCTGCCGCCCTCGACTGTGCTGAGTTTTCACGGCCGTTTCCTCACCGTTGCCATCGCTGGGTCACCGTGCCCTGATGCCTTCCAGAGCTGTAGCACAGAGCCCTGTCTTCTAGGAGGCAGGTGTCTGTCCCTCGAGGAGGCAGGACCGCCACGTGACAGGTAAACACCTGCGCCGGGCCTGCTGGGCCCGGTGACATGTGCACCTTGGTGCCAGAGTGCACGGGGAGGGGAGGTGTGTCAGGTGCCCCTGGCCCCCACGGCCCGCTGCCCCCCCTGCTCAGTGCTGGGGGCAAACAGTGCCATTGGTTTTGGAGCAAGATCAAAACTTGCTCTTTGCAAACCTGCAGAAACGAGCAGGTAAACAAATGGGGCCTGTAAAATATAGAGAGGCCGACTTGAAAGTTTGTCTCGCTGTGATCAGCAGCTGGCCCCCTTCCAGATTCCACCTGCTCTGTGCCGGGCTACACGGTCTCGTGCCAAGTGCCTTTCTGACACAGCCGCTGGGCAGCAATGTGCCGGCATTAGCCAAGGGTAATGGGGGCAGAGCCCTCACGACAAGCCCACGGGGGAGGGTGAGGATGAACATCCCAGGTGGGAGCGGCCGGCCATGGCTGCTGACTCACCATGTGCCTGGGAGGTGACTCAGTCGCCTCTGCTCTGCCCAGCGTGTGAACCTGATTTAGCGCTTGGCATGCTCACAGGCCTGCAGGGGTGAAAGGTGAAGCAGGGCTAGGCTGGAGTCCCGGCTGTCCTCATGTTAGGTTGCAGCGACATGTCTGTCCCTTGTCTGCAGCTGCCAAACCCGGCGGCCCCCGGGGAAGGGGCGCAGTCAGGTCATAGACATGATGTCAGACCTCGGGCCAGGTGACTTTGGGAAATGACGCAGTGTCCTGAGCCTCATGATGCTTTTTGCTGGAAGAAGAGCAATGGGGTTGGCTGGTCTCTGAAAGTCTGGGCTGGGTCCTTCTGTCATGTGTGTCCCACGTGTTGGTGTAGAGCCCAGATGAGTGCGGCCTTGGTGGTGGGGCTCGTGAGGCAGGAAGGCACCCTTGATGTCTTCTCCCCCTGCCCCTCGCCCTGCTGGGCTCCAGCCGCCTTCCTTCCTGCTGGGCCACGGGTGCTGCAGGGCAGGGAATCAGGGTCTGTTCCCATGCAGATAAATGCCCTCATCAGATCGGCCATCCCAGTTCTGGAGAAAATAAGGCCTAGGGCGTGTGAGACCAAGGACAGGGCAGGAAGCCCTGGGCTTGGGTTGTATTGGGTCACATCCTGGGAACCTGGGAACCAAGCTCTCATAATGTGGAGAAGCATTTTGCAATGTCGGTAATACCTGGGAAGAGATTGTTTGAAAAGGATGCACGCCTTCTGCCCTTCCCCCAACCTCTCTAAAAAATAACGGACTAAATAAAAGTGTGGCTCAGGTTAACACGTAAGAATTTGGATTCTGAGAGGGGACTGTTGGCCTGTCCCCCACCCCCCGACCCCCACATTTCCCATGGAGCTCAGCAGGAAGCTCAGCTTGGGGAATCCGGACCCTGTGTTGGACCTGCATGTATGCAGTAACCTCCATCCTTTCTTTCTGTCATGTCCTTCAGGCCAGAGCAGCGATGTGCTGTGGAGTGTGGCGGGGGCCGTAGTAGGTGCTTGGGGAGGCGGGGATCTCAGCTTCTCTGCTGACTTACTGTGTGGCCCCTGGCAGTAACTTAACTCCTCCCAGATTTGGGCACCTATAAGAAAGGAAATGAAATTGGCAGACCCTCCCTAGGGACCCAGAGCAAATAACCCATCAGAGCACTTTGATGCTCCATCGCATAATCCTGTTGGCTTGATTAGACTGCTGGTGACTTAGGTCTGTAGGATCAACAACTTCTGACGTTTGTGTACCTGGTTGCTGTCACACTACCAGGTGGAATTTACTCCCCTTGAACGGCAGGAAGAGAGAGGTTCCTTCTCACACATTTGTTACTTCCGGCCAGGTGTAAATGTCTCGCTGATCTTTGTACCCAGCCTGCGTGGGGTAGGTGTCCAACCTCAGCCAACACAGACCCAAGTTCCTGACTGTGGATGCGTTTAGCTGATGGACTTCAGATATAACAGGTCTGTAAGGGCCATCTAGTCTCATGTTGTCCTTTCTTATGTCCTCCATATGTCCTCACCCGAGACTGTCAATGGAACGACCCAAGGATGCTTACTGATGGCTGATTGGCTAACAGGTGGAGGCTGAGTGGTTAGCCCTTGAATTTACTGATGGTCCCTGACGGGCAAAATCTGAGATCTGGGATCAGCTTTGGGTCTCACATGACAACGGTCTCTTCACAGCAGCTTGCTTGTGTTCCTTTGGTCGCTCATAAGTGTGTTCAACACTTTTTAAGTCTCCTGTCTCAACTGGGGCATGAGATACTCCAGGTGGAGCACATTATTACTGCTTCTTCCGGTGCTGACAGACTGGTCACATCTTTATGCTGGTCCCCAGAGAGCCCCGCTTCCCCTTCGTAATACTCACACCTAAATGCCCCGGACCGGCATAGTGAAGAGCAACTGTCTGACCCATTGAGGGAAAGACCAGGGGCCGCTGAGTTAGATTACTTGTTCTAATTTTGCCTTGCATACATTTTTATTTCCTTGGTGAGAGCTAATTCTTTACTTTCCTGTTGATGCTTAAGAGGTGGGGGGCGGGCTCTTAAACATCTGCCTTTGCTTCACTTTCTGATTGCTTTTCCAGGTAGAGTCTCCAGTGAGGGGGTGATTTCCTAGTGGGAGCTCTCAGGAGCCTCTCTCTGGAAGTAGAACGGAATTTTTAGAAGGCTGGAAGACGGATGTTCATTTCACACACACACACACACACACACACACACACACACACACACACAACTCAGTAACAGTGACATTTTAACCAGCAGTTGGGGTTTAGTCAGGAAGAGACCTTCCTCCTCATTGGCTCACATTACGTACAGTAAAGAGCTTAGAATCCTACCTGGCACAAGATCAACACCCCGTGAGTATTCATGGTGATCATATTCTCATCTTTAACTTTTAGTCCATATTTCTTGGTGGGCTGCAGACGAGGGTGTCTTGGGGAGGGGATGTCAACAGCCTGACGCAGATTTGCAAGCCCTGCATGTGGAGCCCCAGGACGGACAGGCGGTGCGGGGCGGGGGGGGGGGGGCACGGGCCTCGTCAGTGGATGGCCTGTGCCCTCTGTAATGTGCTGCTTCTCCTGAGCTGTGGACCCCTTGAACTGTTGTGTTCCTCCCCTCTGGCCTGATGTTTCCCATTGTGTGCTTCAGGGTGGAGAGAGGGTGGAGGGGCTGTGCCTCCATCCTGTATACCGTCTCCAGCTCAGCTCCAGGTCTGGGTTCCTGGCGTTTCCATGCCCCACCTCACTCCGTGGGCACCGTGTTGGCATGTCTGCTGAACTGACGTGCTCCAGCGAGCAGTTCTCCGAATAGAAGCCAGGAACGTTCTGAAGGGATATGCAGATACATCTCGTGGCTGAGCTGAGTGCTCAGTGTGTGTGGGCGCTGAGGTCAGCACGAGGGACAGGCAGGGCAACGTAGAATAGCTCCCACTCTGGTCCAGGAGCTGACGGACGGTCAGGCTTACGGACCCTTCGGTCCACGTGGCTCATAAGACCTGATTCCTAAACACACAGCCATTGCCATGGAAGATTCTCTTCTGAGAGTCACACACCAGTCACTTAGCCAGCCTGAGTGATACCGGAAACGTGACTCGGAACAAAAGCGAGGCACAGTTAGCTCACAGATGTCCTAACGCACAGGGACTGGCTTGGCCGACTTGAACGAGCCGACTGCTTCTTTTGTCATCCTGTTGCCACAGTCTGTGTGTCTGCTCAGCTTTCAGCTGCTGGGACTTTTCCCTCCGGATCACCATCAGGTTTTTCCAGTCTTCAGATGATTAAACCCACAGATGACAGCTCCTGGGTTATTATGTTGCTGATTAAAGAATTGTTCAGGCAGATTTATTTCTCTAAATACAAACACATGCAAAGCTGAGATCTTGGCCAAAACTTTGCTAGACACAATAGTGCATTGTTTCTCTCCTCAAGATGTGTTTCATTATATCCATGTGTTCTAAACCCGCAGTGCCTGGCATTTCTATTCTGGTGTCTGCCACTAAAGGGCTCCAAGCTCTAGCCTGCCATTTTGGGAAGATACTCAGTCTTTCTGGATTTTTCTTTTCCCTTTCTGCCATCGTCACCGACATACTGAGGTGTGATAACATATGCAGGGGGCCTCGTTGCCTACAGTAGTGCTCACTAATTCTGGTCCTTCTCCTTATCTGTCCGATTCTCTTTATCTGTCTGATCTGACAGATGTATTTATGGTCACACATGCACAGTCCTTGCTCCATGTTTCTGCATCATTTTTTTCCTTTCTAGAGCAAGCAGAGAACTAGAGTTCATTGCCAGCTCTTCCCTTTGTCTGGTTAAAGTTTAATCGAAAAAAAAAAAAAGTAAAGAAAGTACTTGTCTTGGTCTCAGTCTCGTGTCAGCTGGTCTCAAATTGTTCTTAAAAAAATAAAAGCTGTAGGGGCGCCTGGGGGGCTTAGTCGGTTGAGTCCAACTTTGGCTCAGGTCATGATCTCACAGTTCGTGGGTTCGAGCCCCACATTGGGCTCTGTGCTGACAGTTCAGAGCCTGGAGCCTGCTTCTGATTTTGTGTCTCCCTCTCTTTCTCTGACCCTCCCCTGCTCACACTCTGTTATGCTTTCTCTCAAAAATAAATGTTAAAAAAAATAAGAGCTCCAGCATTCATTATGCACAAGTATGATTTGATACGTAGAATCTCCCCTCCAATTTACAGATAAATTGATTTCATACAAGAGCTTATCAAGATTTCTGGATTCAAAACCAATATGCAAAATTAAATTGTATTTATTTACATCACCAATGGTTTGATAATGGAAGGGCTTCCAGGAATAAATGTAGCAAATGATGCATACCATCTCCATGGAGAAAAATTAGAAGTTGTTTTCAAAAGCCATTAAAATTCTCAATAAAGAAAGAGTGAATTCGATGTTCATGATAGGATGGCTCGATATTGTCAAATGTCAGCTTTCCACCACGCATCCCAAAGACTCAGGGCAATTCCAGTCAGAATTTCCACAGGCTTTTGGAGAGAGGATGTGGTGGACATGTATATAAGGAGCTGAGAGATGAAGGCAGATTCATTGTAAAGCTATTTAAATAGTTAAGAGAGTGGGTATCTGCATGGGGGCGGGGACAAATAGACCAATGGAGCAGAAGAGAGAGTTAGAAGCAGCCCAGTCCATGGGGAAATGCATTGTATGACAGCCCTGTGGACAAGTGGGAGAAGGAAGACTTCTTTAAGAAATCGTGCTGAGATCATGGAAAGCCAGATAGGAGGGCAGCCATGGAATCAGGTCTCTGCCATTGCCATATACAAAAAATTAATTCCAAGTGGGTTATTGATTGAAATGTTAGAAGCAAACTATAAACACCTTAGGAAAGCCTATGGGGAGGTATTTCTGTGAACCTTGGGGGTAGGGAATGACTTTCTGAAGAAGACACAGAAAGCATAAACCATGACATTAAAGACTGGTAAGTCTGACTGTATTTAAGAACATTCGTTCCTCAAAAGACACCACAGAGAGAGAAAACAGAACAGAACAAAAACTATAGACTCAAATTATTTGAAATATATAAAACTAAAAAAAAAAAAAACCTAGTAGCCAGAATAAATAAAGCAATACTACAGATAAATAAGAAAAAGGTGATTCAAACAAAAATGGACAGGGGACTTGAACAGGGATTTCAGACAAAAGCAAACAGGATGAGCTGATAAACATATGCAAAGATGCCTAGCCATCACAATTGAGGAACCCTAGATTTAAACCATAATGGGGTACCATTTTGTGTAAGCCACATGGACAAAAATGTAAGAGTCTAACATTATCAAGTGTTGGTGGTCAGGTTGTGTGGACCAGGGGGGGTTCTCCCCCAGCGCTGGTAGGAATGTGGGGTGGCACACTGACTTTGGGAAGCAGTTTCTATTTACCCCTATGGTCCAAGTAATGGGCTCACAGTCCTACCTCTCTTTTCCCTGGTGTAGACCCTGGTGGGAGAAGAATGAGTTTTGGGGTCAGCCAGACCAGGAACAGAACCCCAATTTTAATATCTAATGGTATGACTGAAAGCATATGACCTTTTGAGTTCCTTTACCTGTACAATCAGAGAAACAATGGAAGGTTGTGTATAATGACTGAAAATTAATGGCACAGGGTAAAGCTCATGAAGCGGTAGATATTTTTATTATTTTCTGACTGAAGGTCAAGCTCACTGAGGACCCCATCTTATCCTTCCCATCACTGCATATAGTGGGTAGACATTAAAGGTAGGCTTGATGTGAATTCACAAGGTCTCCCCTAAATTCCCAGCTCCTGCTCTGTGAATTTAATTGCACACAACCCTCCATGCACACAGTTGCCTCCACACTACGCAGTGTCCTTCACCTGTGAAATTCCCCGCCTGCTCTTTTCACGTCACCATGACGTCTTCTCTGTCAACCTTTGGCCTGTCGTGTATCCATTCAGATAACAGAAGGTCGTTGTGCTGGGAGGATGTGTCGTTTCTCCATGGCTGGGTGCCTTGCGTGGTTCCTGTGAGTTACCCGGCTGTGCAAAGAACACAGTAGAGCAGAGGGCTGGTGTGTGGAGGGGTCCAAGGGCACCCCAGTGGCCCTCTCTCGATGCAGCAGCCTCAGAGAGAAATTTAGCCCTTCCCGAAACCTCACTGAATTGTGCCTTGTGATGAGCATTGAGTCACGTATAGAATTGTTGAATCGCTATATTGTACACTCAAAACTAACATAACACTGTATGTTACTTATACTGGAATTAAGATAAAAAACTTAAGAAAGAGCATGGCCCCTGAGTGCCCGTCCCATGTCACAGGTGGGGTCACTCCCACCTCCGGCCATCATGAAGCCACGTTTCTAGGCGCTCCTTTAGGGCCACTGAGTGAGTCTAGAGGTACAGGTCAGCACGCAGACGTCAGAACCCAAGAGGATTCGATCTGACATTTGAACCAGTCTGGGTCTTCTGCCCAAGGATCTCCTCTAGTCTTTCAGCCTCTCCTGATGTGACATTTTAACTTCTCTTTTGTAAACATCACACTATAAACCCAGGTCTCTCTGAGCCAGTACAGGACAACTGAGCATCCAGTGTGCTTGGAACTGAGGGGTTTTTGGAAACAGGGCTTTTGGTGCTAAACCTGGGGGCATTCTGAGCGAACTAGGACCTTTGGTCTCCGTGGCCAATCTTGGACACGTGGTGCAGGCGGCTCACAGCTGTGAGTAGGGGGTGGCAGCTCACCAAAAAAAATCCGTCCAACCAGGGGCACCTGAGTGGTTCAGTCAGTTGAGCGTCTGACTTTGGCTCAGGTCACAATCTCACGGTTCATGGGTTCGAGCCCCATGTCGGGCTCTGTGCTCAGAGCCTGGAGCCTCTTTGGATTCTGTGTCTCCCTCTCTCTTTGTCCCCCCCCCCCACCCTGTTCACCTTCTATCTCTGTCTCTCAAAAGTAAGTAAATGTAAAACTTTAAAAAACAAAAAAAAGAATCCGTCCAACCAGAGCCTCAGAACATGACTTTGTTTGGAATAAGGGTCTTTGCATATGTAATTAAGAAGATGGAGTGATGTGGCAGAAGGAGAGTGATGTCTGTAGGCCAAGGGACCCTGACGGTTGTCAGAAGCTAGGAGAGGCAGGGACAGACCCTCCCCGAGAGCCCTCAGGGAGAACCACCCCTGCAGGCACCCTGATCTCAGACTCCTGGACCCCAGAGCTGGGAGGGAATACACGTGGCTTGTTTTAAGCCACCAAGTTTGTGATGCCTTGCTACGGCAGCCACAGGAAACTCCTGCAACGTGGCAGGTGAGTTGGGGATGTTTACTGCCGAAAGCTGGGAGGGGGGTTTTGATTTTTTTTTTTTCCGCGCTTGGCAGCCCGGCCCCACCCCTTTGCTCAGAGTGAGCCAGCCTCTCTGTGGCCATGGTCTGTGGCTGTTTCGGCTTGGGCTTCTGTTCGCTAGTTGCTGGGTACATTCCTTAGTAGCGCCCAGGGCTGCCTGCACGAGCCCCAGGAGCTGCATCATAGGGACTGTGCCAGGCAGAGGCTGGGCCACTGGCCTTGGACCCCTGACCTTCCTAAGGCAAAACAACTGTCTTAGATGACTTATTTTTAGGGGCTTCAACATAAGGTTTTGTTTGGCGGAGAAAATGTCTTGCCACATAAGAAAAGAAAAGGGGATCTCTCAAAATCTCTAGAAGTTGCATTTTCTCTCTCATCACTCCTCAAATGCTGTTTTCTGCCCTGCCACTCTCATCTCCTGTCATGGTAGCTCTCTGCAGGGGTGTGGCGCTTCTGTAGTCCCAAGGCCTCCGTGATTTGGAAATGGGGAGGAGGCTTGCCGCCACATCTCCCTGCAGATGGGAGTTCGGAGAACCCCCAGGGCTCCAGATCAAGCCCGCGGGAATGGCTCCCCTCACCCCTGCCTGTGTATCTCTGTTGCATGTTCCTGTCCTCTCTAAGACACAATGTCCTGCAGACGTTCGTGCCCAAGGCTGGGCCTCCTGGTCACTGTATGTACGGAATGGGAGAAGCTGGAAGGTATGGGGACCAGTGGGCAGGCAGGAAAATGACTGTAAAAACGGTCACAGGAGAAGGGAGGTGGGGTAAGAAAACACTGTCCCTCCATTAGATGCTATAATTTTCCCCAAGTACTGCCAGAGAAATTGCACTTCAGACTCTCCGCTGTGCATACATTCAAGAACAATCTACTTGCATTGTTCCCTCTGTGTCGTCTGCATCCCTGTCTCCCACGCATCGGGCACATGATCTTGGGACCGTGGAGAATTTGTTTCTTTGCACTGATTTTGCTGCCAGAACTTCCCCGCTTTTCAAGTCACGGGCATCATTAAGTGTATTCTATTTGACATCACTTCTCATGTTCCAGGCTCTTTATTTCATTACTCTGCATTCAGAATTTTCAGACCTACATCAATAACCTGGATAGAAAGGCAGGTCCCTGCTTTCTCTCGTGGGCATTGGCAAGCCCTTTTCCCAACCAGAAATTTCTTTTTGTCTCCAGTGTGGAAAATGGCACACGTAAGAAGTCTTAATTTGTTCGAAGGCGAGATGATCATAGAAATGGGTGATTTCCCGTGAACAGAGTCTGCCTTCCTCTGCCTCTGCCAGAGCCCCAGCCCCGCTCTGTCACACGCTGCTCAGCTCTTGGAAAGCTAACTTTTGACTTCCTGTTTTCTCTCCTATAAGAATGAAGGTCCATGGAATCTTGGGGAGTATTTTGACTGATGAAGTGACAGGTGCATCATGAGATGCACCCCCGTGCAGAGGGCTGATGGATGTGTCTCAAATCAGCTGCCTCTCAGATTCTCTTCTGACCCCTTGTTCAGAGCCTGGCTTCCTCCCCTCTTGTGCGACGTCTGGTCCCAGTAAGGTCTCTGCGTGCTCCTGGAGTGGGTAGCCCTCTTTGAGGGGCTGGGAAGGAGTGGTGGGTACCATGTGGATCCTGTTGAGGGGACCTGGTGGGGAAATGAGACTTCCCAGGTAGTCTCTGAGCTGTGTGTGTCTGGAAAGAAGTCTCAGTTGGCTGAAGCCAAGAGGAGAAGGCCTTCTTCCCTCCTCTCCACCAGCACAGGGCTCCTGCCTGGCGGGGGTAGCGCCCTGTGCTTTAATTCTGTCTGGTTGACATGGTGGTGGCATGGACCTTCACCAGAAGTGACTGTTCTCATGTCTCCCCAAGGAGTCTCACATCCTATGTGCTCTCTTATCAAGGTTGCTTCCAGACTATTCATGGCAAGTCCTCAAACCGTCTGCTTTTTCTTCCTTGGAAGACGGGAGGGCCACCCAAGGGCCCCTGAGAACCTTGCGGGCTGTGTGGGAGCGCCTGGCCTTGAGCTGTAGGAGCTGAGGGTCTGTGCAGCCTTCCTCTTTTATTTTTATAGCAGAAAATGTGTGCAAAAAGTGTACATAGTGGAAATACAGCATTTGAATAAGAGTAATTTAAAAAGAGCACCTTTGTTCCGTCCATCAAGCCTACGAAATAGAATATTCTAGTACCCTTGAAGCCTTATGTACCTTGCTCTCTCATTGTCCCTTTCCCTTCTTATCCCCTGGGACAAAACTCTGTCCTAAATGTATTGCTAACCAACTCCTTGATATGAATGTAGCTTTTACTACATATCACACAAACAATGTGTCGTGTAGTTTGGCCTTCTTTCGAACTTCATGTAGATGGAATCTCACAGTATAATGATCACACAGTATTTTTTTAAGATATATTTGTTTTCATTTAGCTGTATTTTTTTATGGGGATTCATATTCCTTATAATTTGATCTCTTGAGTTTTGTGTTTAAAAACTTTCTTCCAGAAAGTATTTTTTTTTCCCTCTAAATTCCTGGGTGTGGTAGGTCAACTCAATTTGAGTTAAAAAAAAACACACACACACACACACGCGTAGCGTAAATTCTGACTCTAATACCAAATTTGGATGAAGTGTTGTTTTCATTTCATCCAATTAACCTGGAGCCAAGTCTGCGAGAGGTGTGTATGTCCATAGCTCTCTTCTGGGGGTTAGTTTGTCCAACAGGGTGACTACCTTTGGTTGACAAGTGTCAGCCTGTTTCCTATGGAGTTTTCTCATGTAGAGGCCTCCACCTCTAGGGGTGCCTGGTGGCCCAGCCGGTTACGCATCCAACTCCTGGTTTTGACTCAGGTCATGATCTGGTTCATGATTTTGAGCCCTACGTTGGGCTCTACGTGGAACCTGCTTGGGATTCTCTCCCTCTCCTCTCTCTCTGCCTCTCTCCTACTTGTGCTCTCTTTCTCTAAATAAATAAATAAACATTAAAAAATATTTAGATTCCTGTACCTCTGAAGCATCAGGCTGGGTATACAGCAATAAAACAGTGAAGCCGATATTGGTTAGGTGGTGCCACGATAATGCTGCATGACAAATGCCACCACAGAATCAGTGGCTTAAAATGCCAGTCGTTTATAACTGCTCCGGGGTCTGGGAAGTGAGCCGGGGTCTGCTAATGGAGGCTGGGCTCTGCTCTGCTTGGTGCTCACCTGCTGTTGGATTTGGTTTGCGGCATGCCTCTCACACTCGGATCAGTGGAGCGTTTTCTCCTCTTCCTCTTCCTCCTCTTCTTTGAACTGCTGTGTAGTTGACACACGGTGTTCTGTTAGTTCAGGTGTGTAGCGTAGTGACTCGACAAGGCCGCGTGTCACACTGCGCTCTGTCTCCTTGCAGCCCCGTGATGGCCACTGACTATTCCCCGTGTGGCACCTCCATGGTGGTTTCCCAGTTCCACCCGTGGAAGCCTCCGGATCCCTTCTCTCACCCTGCCCGTCCCCCTCCCCCTCACAATCATCGATTGTTCTGTGTACTTAGGGTCCGTTTCTGCTTTGTGTTTATTCATTCGTTTCTTTTTTGATTTTTTTTTCAGATTCTGCATAGTCATTAAATCATGTGGTATTTGTCTTTTTCCCTCTGATGTATTTCACTTAGCATAACACCCTCCAGGTCCATCTGTGTTGTTGTAAATGGCAAGATGACCCTCTGTTGTGTCCACGCCACATCTTCTTTATCCATTCATCTATCAGTAGATACTTGGGTCGCTTCTGTATCTTAGCTGTTGTAAATAATGCTGCAGTAAACATAGGGGTGCGTATAACTTTTTGAATTAGTGTCTTTGTTTTCTTTGGGTAATTACCCGGAAGTGGAGTTACTGGATCAAATGACACTTCTGGTTTTAATGTTTTGAGGACCCTCCATACTGTTTTCCACAGTGGCTGCACCAGTTTGCATTCCCACCAAGAGTGCTTGAGGGTGCATTTTATTCCACATCCTCACCAACACTTGTTATTTCTTGTCTTTTTCTTTGTTGTTGTTGTTTGTTTTATGCTAGCCATTCTGACAGGCAAGGTGATATGTCACTATGTCACTGTGGCTTTGATTTGCATTGCCCCAACCATTAGTGGTGTTGAGCACTTTATGTGTCTGTTGGCCATCTGTATGTCTTCTTTGGAAAACTGTCTTTTCAGGTCCCTTGCCCATTTTTAAACAGGATTATTTGTTTTTCTGGTGTTGAGTTGTATAATTTCTTTATATGGTTTATATGTTTTTAACCCCCTATTGGATATAGCATTTATAAATACCTCCTCCCGTTTAGTAGGTTGCCTTTTTGTTTTGTTGATGGTTTTCTTCACTGTGCAGAAGCTTTTGATTTTGATGTAGTCCTAATAGTTTATTTTCATTTCGCTTGTCTGGGAAGATATACCTGGAAAAATGATTCTAAGATGTGTGGAAGAATTCTTATGTTTTCTTCTAGGGGTTTTATGGTTTCAGATCTCACATGTAGGTCTTTAACCCACTTTGAGTTGATTTTTGGGTATGGTGTAAGAAAGTGGTCCAGTTTCATTCTTTGGCATGTAGCTGTCCAGTTTTCCTGACACCATTTATTGGAGAGACTGTCTTTTTCCCATTGGATATTCTTTCTGGCTTTGCTAAAGATTAATTGACCATATAATTGTGGGTTCATTTCTGGGCTGTGTGTTCTGTTCCATGGATCTGTATGTCTGTTTTTGAGTCAGTAACTTGCCATTTGATCACGACAGGTTTGTAGTATATCTTGAAGTCTGTGATTGTGATACCTCTAGCTTAGTTCTTTCTCAAGATTGCTTTGTCTACTCAGGGTCTTTTGTGGTTTCACAAAAATTTTAGTACTGTTTGTTTTAAAGTTCTCTGAAAAATGCTGTTGATATTTTACAAGAAGAATATATATATATTTTTTAAATTTTGTTTTTATTTATTTTGAGAGAGTGCAAGCAAGGAAGGGGGAGAGGAAGAGAGGGAGGGAGGGAATCCCAAGTCGTCTCCACCCCATCCCAGCCTGACACATGGCTCCATCCCATGAACCATGAGATCATGACCTGAGCCGAGATCAAGAGTCAGACACTAATGGACTGAGCCACCCAGTCGCCCCGCTGTTGGTATTTTGATAGGGATTGCATTGAATCTGTAGATTGCTTTGAGTAGTATGGATATTTCAACAATATTAATTATTCTAATCCATAAACATGGTATATCTTTCCAATTATTTGTTTCGCCTTCAGTTTCTTTCTTCAGTGTTCTATAGTTTTCAGAGTGTAGATCTTTCACCTCCTTTGTTAGGTTTATTCCTAGGTATTTTATTCTTCCATGCAGTTGTAAATGCATGGAATTGTTTTCCTAATTTCTCCTTCTGCTACTTTGTTATTAGTGTATAGGGACACAGCTGATTTCTGTGTATTAATTTTGTATCCTACAACTTTATTAGGTCTAATGGTTTTAGTAGTTTTTGGGTAGAGTCTTTTGGGTTTTCTATGGACAGTATCATGTCATCTGCAAATAGCGACAGTTTTACTTCTTCCTTAGCAGTTTGGATGCCTTTTACTTCTTTTTATTATCTGATTGCTGTGGCTAGGACTTCCAGGACTATGTTGAATAAAAGTGGTGTGAGTAGACATCCTTGTCTTGTTCCTGATCTTGGGGGAAAGCTCTTAGTTATTCATGACTGAGCAAGCTCTTAGCTGTGGGTTTTTCATGCGTGACTTTCATTATGTGAGCAGTGGCAGAAATCCAAGACCGTTGGGCAGAAAGATGCATGCCACTTAAGGTCCAGGCCTTGCACACTTAATTTCTACCCATTTCATAGCAAGTCACATGAACCCCTGGCGGGTAGGAAATACACTCTTCCTCTTGTGGAAGGAACTGCTAAGTCGAGTGGTAGATACAGGTAGAGAATTCGAAATAATTTCGTTTATAAGAGATGCCACCCTTTCCTTTTGTGTCAGCGTATGTGGATCTGTGCTCACTGAGTTTCATTCTCAAAAGTTTAAATGTCTTGAGGGTTGGATTTATTAATCAAGTATGTTTGGATCTCAGGTGGAATATTCCAGATGGAGCATTTCCTGAAATGAACAAAAAGGAAAAGGAAAAGCAGAGGAATACTCACACTCATCACTGCTTCCTCTTGCTTTATTGCCTGCTGAGGGGAGGTCTCTTGAGAACAGGAATTTAAACTTAAAACTTGCCCCTCACAGGCCCAGGGGGTCGCCGAGGCTGTGCAGTTCCCGTGGATTACCTGGGGCTTCTTAGGCTGGGCTGGGGAGGGGAAAGGAAAACGAAACTCAACTGCATATATTTTATATTTCAGATATTGCTTCTGAAGCTACTGGTGAACAAAAATCTCTAATTCTGCAGGAAATTACTGGGATTCAGATGGATTCATTTGCAAGATCTCTAGATGTTTGGTGTATGTATTAAAAGATAAATTAGGTGGTGGCTATTCATGAACTAAAGATGATTTGATTTAATCTAATTTATAAAAGGACTTGGTGTAAATTTTTGTACCATTGTTTTCCCAAAACGTGTTTAAAATGTCAATTAAAACTCTTCAATTTCCTTACAACTTTTCACAAGGTTTTTGTTTTTTAATTATGTATAATAGAAAAGTCTTTGCAGGTCTGGAACTATTCTTCCCTCTCTGGCGATCAATCACTATGTATTTTTAGCTAATTAATTTAAATTACAAAAATTTTTTTCTTTTAATGTTTATTTTTGAGAGAGAGAGAGAGAGAGAGAGAGAGAGAGTGAGCGAGCGAGCACGCACGAGCAAGTGGGGGAGGTGCAGAGAGGGGGAGACGCAGAACTAGAAGCAGGCTCCAGGATCCAAGCTGTCAGCCCAGAGCCTGATGGAGGGCTTGAACTCATGGACTGTGAGATCATGACCTGAGCCAAAGTTGGCCACTTAACCGACTAAGCCACCCAGGTGCCCCATAGTTTAATTTTTATTTAAAGAAATGTTTAAGGATTCATATATGGTTCCTTTTATGCCCTTGTTAATTTCTGTTACTTTAAGTCATGAAGTTTTCACACAAAGCAGGATTCAAATGTCTTAAAATTGGCCTCTGTTTTCATGTTGCTTTCATTATCTTATTTTTTTGAAACCATGTAAGTGAGTTTTTTCTTTCTGTCAAACTGCTGGGATGGGGCTCTGTTTTCAAGGCCGAGTGAGACATTATTGTAACGTGCATTTTGGTGGACTGGCACTTTCAGCACCAGACAGAGATCATGTTATTAGCGAGAGCCCCTGGGTATCTCATATCTTTATTTGACATGTGCCCAAAGAAGAGGAAAGGATTCTAACTCCAATGGCAATTTAGGAATTTCATTGCAAAGTAGCTGCTCCTTTTCATCTTCCCTGCTTTATTTTTCCCCATCAGCTTCTGGTTTTGATAATTACCTTCTAAGCAGCCCAGTCCTACGGTTGTCCTACGGTTGTAGGCTTTGTTAAAAATAAAAGGGGTGATCAGAGAAGGAAGCAGCTAGAGAATCAACCGACAGTCAATTTCCATTTCCCAAATGATTTTCTTTCACAGCGCCATCCCTCCCTCCCACTCCGGGTCGGCTCTGAGCGTTATTCCCGGAAGGACTTTTGTATTTTCTAGGAGTCCGTCTGCTCTTACTACTTACTTGTCTCCCACCTGAAGCCATAATGTTCATTCCAAGTACGGTCATCTTTTCACAGCAGCTCAGGGCGAACTCACACACACGAGATCATGGCTTCTAGGGAAGAGTGAGTGGTGGAAAATTATTAACCCCTTAGGACAGGGGCCCCATTGCACACTAATCTCCCTAGCAACAACAGAAGACAGGAAAATGGACAGTGTAAATGGATTGCAGATAATGCAGCATCCAATTGGATAATCTGTTCTCAACGCCTCCAGAATGTGAACTCTACCAGAAATGATAGCCGACACCACAGAGTTTTGGGCAAATTTCTCTAGGAAAGGTAGCAGTCTTATGCAGGAAGGGGATAGGAATGGGGTTGGTCCCACTGAAGCTAATGTCTTGCCCTGCGTGGTGGGTCATGGGGTCAGTGGGGCTCTTAGAGAGACAGCATCACAAGCTGGGTGACAGTGTCCTGAATAGAGGAAGGTGACCCTGAGGCGGGTCTGCTTTCCTTTTGTTTCGAGGAGGAGGAGCCATACATCCCACTGAACTGGATGTTTGAATTAGCACAACCTCCCTGTCATCAGCAACAACAAGAACACCCCAAGGGGCTTGAGGCCTTGCCCGAAGACCGAGGACCTCCATGGCAGGCAGATCCCCTGTTTTCAGGTTACCGTTCCGGTTTCAAGGAAGGGAGATTCCAGCCACAAGAGGAGAGTCAATCCAAAGAGTTCAGCTATTTTTCCGCACCTGCTGGGCGTGCACCACAGGCACCTCGTGTCACGGGCTACCCAGTCTTCGGTTACGCGGGACGTTTTGCTACCTTTTGATATGTGACTTACATATAAAAGAAAGTGGTTAGGACGGGTGAGTACAAGTTGCTCAGAAAGAAAATGTTTCCCTCTGAATCACCAGTAATTTTGGAAACCCCACCATCACGGATTGATCGAGTCTGGCAGCCATCTTTGTAAAGTGCAATGAAACGGAGTTTTGGGCTAATCATAGATATGGCTGTAGGGTTGGATTTGAAAGCATCCTCTGTCCTATTGAGAGAAGAGTATCACTGAGGAAATTATGAGTCACAGGCACCTCGACGTTGTGGAGCCCTTCCATGGCCCCGTTCCATTAGTATGGCTGTGATTTTCTACTTAGGGAGTGTATGGACTTGAAACAATCATCTAATAAACATGGATAGCAGAAAATTAGAAGCAACCAGATGCACCCACTTTCATTAATTGGTGTAATCAGCAGTGGTAGGCAACATCCAGGAGGAAAATTGCTCACTTCAGTGGTGGCTTTTGTGGCTCAGATGAGTCATTGTGATCTCGAGGTCTTTCCTTCCTCCTTGAAGAACTACATGATTTGGGGCTTCTGTGTCTTCCTGTTCCCTTGACCTGAATGTTTCCTTCCTTTTATTTGGAGAGTGGGAGGGGCTTCAATTAAAACTCATTTCATGGAGTGATAGGTTCCAGTTATTCTGCAGGAGAGCTGGGAGTTGATTCCCTGAGTTTTTGCAATTCATTGCAAGGACCCACGAAGAAAGGAGCATGTGGAGTAATGGAAATGTTACATGTCATCCTCCTTTTGACTACGCGTAGTACAGATTGGAACTATAAGTAGCAAATCTCTGCCTCGAAAAATCTTTTCTGGTTTTCCTCTGCTTAGATATCGTTTTCTCCAGGAAGCCCTCCACGCTGCCCCCACTCGACCCTCAGTCCTTCTTCCAACACTAGGCTTCCCCCTTAGTTACTGTAGTCTGTACTGAAATTGCCTATTATTATCTCTATTTTCTTTCATTTGGGGCCCAGGACTGTGTCTCATCACCTGTGTAATGTCCTGCATGTAATGCAGAGCCTGGCATTCAGTAAGTGCTCCCTAAAATCTGCATTGAATGAATGAGTGAATGAAGGGAAGTAGTGTCTGTCTCCAAGGTGGTGGGCTCTTGCGCACCTCACCCGTTTCTGCGTCCCCGGCGCCTCCTTGGTGCACCTGCTGTCTCTTGCTGCAGTGAGCCACTCCACAACTTAATGACTTAAAAAAAAAAAAAACAGTCATTTATTTAGCCAGGGTTTTGCAGACTGGAACTTTAGGGCAGCCTCAGCCGGTGGGTCTCAGTTCTCTCACATGTCTGCTGTCATCTTCTAGGTCAGCTGGGGGCTTGTGATCTTTTCCCTTCCGAAGACTAGCCCCGGCTTACGCAGGAGGCAGCGGGGTGATGTTCCGAGAGGGAGAATGTGCGCTGTGTCTCAAGGCCTAAGCTTAGAAATGGCAGAACACATGGGGCGCCTGGGTGGCTCAGTTGGCTGAGTGCCTGGCTGCGGCTCAGGTCATGATCTCGCGTTTGTGGGTTTGAGCCCTGCATCAGGCTCTGTGCTGACAGCTCAGAGCCTGGAGCTTGTCTTCAGATTCTGTGTCTCCCTTTCTCTCTGACCCTCTCCTGCTCATGCTGTCTCTCTCTCTCTCTCAAAAATAAATTTAAAAACATTAAAAAAATGGCAGAACACCAGCATCTGTGTTGTTTTATTGGCTAAAGAAGTCACAAGGGAGGATAGACTTTACCTTAAAAAAATTTTTTTTTAATCTTTATTTATTTTTGAGAGTAAGACAGAGAGAGACAGAGTGTGAGCAGGGGAAAGGCAGACACAGAATATGAAGCAGGCTCCAGGCTCTAAGCTAGCTGTCAGCACAGAGCCTGACACAGGGCTCAAGCTCACAAACTGTGAGATCATGACCTGAGCTGAAGTTGGACATTTAACCGACTGAGCCACCCAGGCGCCCCGGTAGACCTTACCTTTTAACAGCAGGAAGTTCAAAGTCACATTGCAGAGGTCAGGGATAGGGAAAAGAAACTAATGGAGGACATTTTTTCCCAAATGATCTACCATACTTGGAAGACAGGAAATGCTCGAAAAACAAAAAACAAGTAACAAACTGTTAGATGTAGCATTAGATTTAGTCACACTCTGGGAAGGTTTCTCTTTGGTTCCCTTTTCCATCCCTTTCTTGTCCTTTGCCCACTTCTTGATGGCCCTGCCCCATTGCCAGCGGCTACTCGGGCCTTCATGTCCTGTCAGTGGCCTGTTCAACTGATGGATGGTTGCTACACTATTGCTATATTTCTAGAAGCCAGACTCTGTACCAGGAACATAGCAGTGAGCAAGTAAAACACAAATCTTGTCCCTACTGGTAAAGATGTTAGTTATAGTAAAAATTACCAGAGTGATTAGTTACGAAGACTTGTAATGGTTGAAGGGAATGGTCAGTGGCCGATGACCGGCCCATTGAGGGTATGGTGTCGAAGCTGGGACTACGGGGTAGGTTGGAGATGCTAACCCAGGAGTGGTGATGAGGCAGGAAGGCGGTGTGGAGCACTTCCCAGGGAGGGCGAGCACGGAGGAGGCCCTGCATCGCCTTACGAGCTTTGGGATGTAAAGGACCCATTTTATTGGGAATAACTGACCTTTTTGTGGCTGGAGTAACCCACGCATGTGTCCACAGCAGGTGTCCCTTTCCAGTTGTCCTTGGTTCCTAGCGGGCACAGAGACAGGGTGGTGGCTTCTGGCTTCTTCTTGATGACACATTCACGGCCCCTCTCCGGCCCTTGGTCCCTTCCCCCGTGGCCCCATGTGTGCCCTCCTGGCAATTTCTTTTCAGCCCAGGTCCTGCTTCTCAATCATGTTCAGAATTGGGTTACTTGCAGAATGGAGTCATTATCTTTAATGTTCAATAACTGTGCCACAAAGGTAATATAATAACATTTGAGAAATGTAATTTAGAGAGGCTTTCTGCACAAGCCTTGTGTGTGTGTGTATGTGTGTGTTTAATCTTTCATAATCCGGTCCCCGGGGCTAAGAAGAAGCTTGTTTCCCCGCTACCTTCTGCTTGGGTCGTCCCTTTTATTTTGTTCTCGTTTTTGCTTGTCAGTGTCCTGAGTGATCTGCCTCAGTGGGGTCTCCGTGTTGGGAGCTCAAAGCAGAGGGGACGCCGGGTGCTGAGGATGCCCTGAGCCGTGAACCTGTGCTGCCGGGGGTGGGGTGGGTGGCGGAAGTGGAGAGTTGTGGGCTTCAACTTTGTGCTTTTCATGCACGTGAACGCTGTGCCCTGCTCTGGGTGACTTGACCCCCAAGCCCGGGCTGCTTCCCATCTCTCCAGACAGAATGTAGCCTTAGCAGGTGGATGGCTCTTATCGAGGAAATGCCGGGAGGTAAAAGCCTGGCGATGGAGAAGGAAGAGTCCTTCTTCTATTTTGTTGTTCTGTTTAGGAACATAGATGGGATTTAGATATTCTGATCTACCTTCTTGGAAGGCATCGTGATACCCAGTCTTCGAATTTGCAGATCAAGACTGATTTCCCATGGGCGGCATCCCCTTGAGGAAAAAGGCAGTTAGACTGTTGTGAGTTGTCCCTTTAAGAGGCATAGACCATAATGGTGGCCCTGTTTTTCGTCCTGAGGGGCTATGGACAGGAAGTCAATGGCAAGGTTCATAAAACACTTGGAGCTTTTTCAGAGAAAGGAGCCATAGAAGTGTAAGGCGGTGTGGTGGCCTTGGGAACCTCCCACACAGCCTCCTGCTCTCATGCTCCATTCCTACAGGCAGTGGATCCTGACAAGTTTCTGCCCCCCCCCCCCCACTCTGTTCTCAAAGAAAGAACCAGAGGGTCTGGGTCTGACTATCCATGAGCATCCCCTCCAGCAGTGAATCTGCGGTCCTCATCTTACATCTTTGAAGGCGTAGGGTAGCCCCCCCTCTCAAATTCTATGGTTTTTCTTTTTTCCTTTTCCTGAAATTGCTTTAAATAATGAGCTGACTTGTCTTCTTAAGGAGTGCAAGTTACCAAGACTGCCCTTGAATGTCAGCATCAAACGGAGCCCGGTACAGAGCAGGCATTTGCTTTTCCATCTAGATCACTGGCTGCTCTTTGAGGCCAGCATATGCTGGGGCTGAGGAGGGGACAAGGATGGGGACCGGTTCTTAAAGGAAAGGTTAAGGAGACCACTTTTGAATTTCACGGACTCTCCCGTTTTCAATCCCCATGATGTGTTATATCCTCCTCTCTTCCAGCCACTGAGGAAGGATCGCAGAGAGCAAGAGTCCAAGTCCAAAGTAGTGCCTCACACCAGTCGCCAATCGAGACATAAAGAACAAAGCACAGACTTGTTAAAGACCTTTATTTCAAATGCAGAGACATTATCCTTTTTCGAATGTTAGAGCCAACCCTGGGTCTTCTAGGGGACATATTTATACATACCGTTGGTGTAACATGTTAGCTAAATTAATTAGATGCTTCAGTTCAACAAATGGTCAACTCAGGCAGCTTCTTTGCTGGTTTTTAACAAAACGGAGCCTGTCAACTTCTTGAATCAGTGGGTCATTTGTGTGCTAGGGCTGGGCCCTGAGTGCCGAGGTGAAACCGATCTGTGATGGGTGACTGGGGTCAGACTTCAGGAAGGTCCAGAGAGCTCTAACCACGGAGCCATAGCACCTCCCAAAATAATGGAGCAAACTCATAACCCCCACCCCTCGAGGCTCCTCTGCTTTCACACGAAGAGGTATTTTCTGTTCACACTGAAAAGCACACCAAAGATGTTGATGCGTTTGGCAGGTGTGGTGGAGGTGGTGAGAGAGAACTTCTTGGAGGCCTTTGGGCGGGAGAGATGGCAATTCCACTTGGGGTTTTCTTAAGTCCGTTTGTAAACGCCACTTTTCAGGGACTTGTACCAATTGAAACAGATATCCATTAAGCATACTTAGAAAATTTCTTCCTTCTGGTTTTGCGTAAACTGGCTTTGCCCGAGAGCCTTTTTTTTTTTTTTTTTTTTTTGGACTTCATTCTCAGAAGGGCTTGGGTGGATCTGCTTTGACTTGATGGCTTTGGGTGTCAGGAGGCCTGTGAAACTGTTCTGGGAATTAAGGTTTGCTAAGACAGCCTGGTTCAGATTTGAACTCGTGGGCACGTCTCTCCATTATTCATCTTTATAACCTTGCATCTAGCCCGGTGTTGATTTCAAGGTACCCAGGTCTCAGTGCATCTGCAGTTTGGCGGTTTGCCGGCCTGCAGTACTGGAGCTTATTTGAATTGGGCTCTATTTGCGGCTGGGCCTTTGGGGAGGGAAGCTTTAGGGTCCCAAAGTGGTGGCTAGGATCCGTGCTTGCTTACTCAAGTCTCTCCTCTCAGCCTTTGTAGTTGAGATCCCTTATTAAAACGTTCTGAATCTCCACGATTACAGGCTAGCGCCAGTTAATACCAGAGGCAAACAGAGTAGTCAGAGGTTTGGGTAGTAATCTGAGCAGGGATGATAAGGGCCGAACAAAGGAAGGTGCAGTTAGGAAGTGGGTTTGGGTCTGCATAGTGCACGAGGGTGAGTCCTGGAGACTTCAGATGGGAGGCTCTTCTCCACCCCCACCCACCCCGGCCGTGACCCTCGGCGTCCCAAGTCTCGATGGGATGCTGGGACTGTTTGGTCAGGAACAAAACTCTTGCTTAGTGAAGTCAACCGTGCTTTTTCCCTGTCCATTTTCATTTCTTTGTCTTTATTAACTTATATCCCTTGCCCGGAACTCTATCCCCTCTCCTCAATTTATGCCCATCACTTTCTGAAACATCAAAAACTCAGCTCTTCCCACATCTTTTCTAAGGCCTCGCCTCAGCGCTCTCTAACTTTGTACCTATTCTTTAGTGATTTCATTTATGTTTGATTTTGTATGCCGAATCAAGTAGAGCTGACCCACTCAAACTAAATTGTATGAGCCACACTGCATTAATTTTCTGTTCTGGGGATTATATTTGATGCTCAGACAAACCTCTGGGAGCCGTTATTGTTGTTTCTATTGTATAGTGATGAAGCGGACATTCAGAGAAATGCAGTGACTTCATCCAGGTCACACAGCCTGGTGAGTGCCAGAGGTGGGATCTGAATCCTTGTTTTCTGACTCCATGTCCAGTATTTTTTCCAGAACCACACCCTACTTCTTAGCTTGGCCGATCAAATAAATTCTGCCCTCAAAAAATTAGACTCACTATTTAAAAATTGGAAGCCTTTTTTAGAAAGAAATACCCTTCTGAACGCTGTTCTTTATTCCCCTAGGAAATAACAGGACTTAGAAAAAAGGAGTAGGCTGAGCCTTCAGAAAAAGATGTTCTCAAGGTTTACTTATTTCTCTCTTTTTAACAAATGTTTATTTATTTTTGAGACAGAGCATGAGTGAGGGGCAGAGGGCAGAGAGAGAGGGAGGCACAGAATCCAAAGCTAGGCTCCCAGCACAGAGCATGATGTGGGGCTCGAACTCATGAACTGTGAGATCATGTCCTGAGCTAAAGGCAGATGCTCAACCAAATGAGCCACGCAGGCACCCCGGTTTACTTATTTTTTTTATGAATTATTTGTCAAATGCCAGCCCTGTTCCAGGTCCCATGCTGGCTGATCGGAACGGGGCCAGTCTCAGAGGGGGACAGGGTCCCTGCCGTTCCCTGAGGGAGGTGGGACACCGCGGTGGCCGATTTCCTGTGTGCTTGTGATTCTGGGAGACTGACAGCTGGTGTTATGGCTGGTAGGCCAGCGTGATCTTCATTTGCTTGCAACATACAAAACCCGGTTTTCAGGGCACGTTGATGGTTACACAGCTACACGCAGTGAAATATGATCCAGTGATGAAACAAGAATGAACGAACTTCTGATAGGCTCTTCAGCACAGACCAGGAACTGGGAGACATCGTCTTCGTGAAAGAAGTCAGACACACAAGGACAAATACCGTGCGATTCCAGTCTTATGATAGGCAGATTCACGGAGAGGAGAAGTATGAGGTCCCAGAGGCTGGTAGGAGGCTCTCAGTTTGGGGCAGTGAAAACATCCTAGAGGTGGATGGCAGCGACGGTCACAGAGCAGCCTATGCCCTCTCTGTTGACTTGTGTGCCTCAAAATGGTGAAGGTGGTAAATTTCATGTCCTGTATTTTACCACACACGCACACAAGTGATTTTCCGGAATGTTGCCCACGATCCTTCTGAACACGTTTTAAGGCGTGGTATGGGCGTTGTTGTGGCAACCCGTGGCGGGTTGGTGGGGGGGAGCAGACGAGACACCACGTGCCACCAAGTGGTTGTCGGAAAGCAGACAGTGTTGGGACGGACAGCCTTCCTGTGCGATGTGAGCTGTTTCGAGAGTGTTCAGTTTAGCTCTGGCAAGGGTGGAAGACTGGACCGGGCTCGGGGCAGCTCTTTCACAGTCGGTTGGGTAATGAGAAGAGCTGTTCTCGGAGAAGCGGGAACATGTGCCCTGGAAGGCTGCCTGTACTTAATGTCCCATGCGAGCGAGGAGGCCAGATGGCATTTTATGTGGTTTTCACAACTGTGATTTTGGATTGATTACTCAACCTGTTTGTGTTCCTAACCCAGCTCCCTACATACCCCCCCTTCCGCCTGCGAGCGTCCCCCACCTTCCCAGAGCCGGGTTTGAACAGTGGCGTTGTTGGGTTTTTCCTTGTGATAGACATATCAGTGCCAGCCTCTCCCACCTGCAGACCCCTGCGCCTACCCAGCGTCTAGCCTGGAAAATGAAACCGTTTTTCCAACAGGTCTGATCAAATGAATGGCTTCCACTTTGCATTTATATTCATGGGTAGTGTTTTCATAAGAAAAGCTAATTCATTTTCTTTTCTCTTTTTTTAAAAAAATTTTAACATTTATTTTTGAGAGAGAGAGAGAGCACAAGTGAGGCAGGAGCAGAGAGAGAGGGAGACAAGGAATCTGAAGACGGCTCCAGGCTCCGAGCTGTTAGCACAGAGCCTGATGCGGGGCTTGAACTCAAGAACTGAACTCCAACTCATGAGCTGAGCTAAGATGGATGCTTAACTGACTGCGCCACCCAGGAGCCCCTGTTTTTCTTTATTAAATAAGTCACAGTGGTCGTTTGAACTCTGCAAAATCCTCTTTTCATTTTCTTTGTTCTTTAGTACCTGTGAGGCAAGGGTCTTTGCTAAGCCCATTTGAACAGATGTGTTGGAGACGGAGCAGGATGTGGGGTGGCGCCCTGAGGCAGAGGACCTGCCTTGGCTCCCAAACCTGGACTCCTGTTGCCCCAGCAGGGAAACTGGGGGGGAGGTTATCAGATGTTGCAGAATCTACTTCTGTAAAGTCTTGTGGAAACTTCCCGAAGTGCTGGTCCGGTAGACTGCCCTGCTGCCCGGCCGAAATTCCGGTGCCACACCAGGAGCAAGAGTGTCATGAGTGTGTTGTCTTCATCCTTGTGTGTCTGGTTCTCTGCCAAGCGCTTGACGTAGCAGGAACTCAGTAATTATTTGTCGAGAGGAAGCGCTGAAGATATTGGCTCCTTGTTGCAGGGAAGCACAGTGAATTGACTTGCTCAACGAAGAGTCACTGTGGTAGGATTTCAGACGTAGCCCATTCATTACTTCTCCCCCTCCTTTTCCCAAGAGGTTCTTCCTGTCTTTAGTTCAAGTTCCCCTTAAAACACGACCATCATCCTTTTGTTGGTAGGGGCAGAAAGCTCAAATCTCATTGGAGGGCAGTGAAGTGTGATGTGACAATGTGGGCCTCCTCGGGTTGTGTCTGTGGCTCCCCCTTATCCCCCACCCCACCGGCCTGCAGTGTGCAAGGGGGCAGCTGGGGCTCCCTGGCCGGGGCGCTCTGGGTTATTACAGTGACATATCTTGGACCTGAGCTTGAGCAGGGATCATCCTGTTTCCTGTTGGAATTGATTTTCTGTCCAGCTTTCATTTCCTATTCTGCATTCCTCTGGGGTCAGAGCAGCTTGTCAGACAAAAGCAGGGCTTTCTCCTTTAGAGATATTCCTGGGTTCTCCTTGGCTGTGTGTTTATCTAAGTGGACAGCCAGGCGGTGCAGTGAAGTGGCTGCCCAGCTGAACTCCGGCTGTCCTGCCTGATGTCATGCCCTGGGGGCTGGGCTCCTGAGGCTCCGGCCCAAGCCCCAGGCCGCCCTGGCGCACGCCCGGTGTCTTCCCTCCCCGGCACGTCTTCATCTGTCAGGTGGCCTTGTGTCTCTGCAGCCAGCTTCGGCGAGCTCTTCAGGAGGCAGGAAGTGTTATCATTGCAAATGTTTATGGCTTAAATGAGCCCGGTTCAAAGCTTAAATGGCCTGTTGGTGAACCCAGATCTGATCTCACAGAAACCCCTGGCCAGGCCCTCTGCCTTCCAGTCAGTGCTTGGTTATATCCCAATAAACGTTAAGATCGCAGCCTCCAGACCATCCCACAGTTGGCGAGATGTGTGCAGACAAAATCCTTTAGCACCTTAAGAGGCTAAGTAGAAGTCCCCTATAGGTTCCTAAGTCCCCAGTACCCACGTTTGTTCTGGCCGCTCTGTCCCAGTCCCAAGGCCCCTGCAGATGTGTTTGCATGTCTGACGCCAGTGGTATAGCGATGTCAATAAACCACCATTTTATTAAGTTTTCTGAAGTTGAGGAATTTCGTTCGATCGGTTGTCGTGACTTACGTCACTACATCTTCGGACAGTCATCTTCTGTCCTATTTCTTGGATTTACACAAGGTAGACTACATCGGCTTATTTGTGACTTCACAGTCAAGGCCCTGTTTCCTGATGTATGATTGTATCGATAGGATTCTGTGCGTCAGCGTGTTATTGTTAGTAGTAGTCAGAAAAACCTAATACAAGTTTACTGTAACACCATGAAGGGGGCCTGCCTGTGCAGCTTAATAATCTCTTGTTGGGAGAGAAAGCTGGTGACATGGCGAAAGTCTCATGGGACTTGTTTGGGAATTATTTCTAAAACATGGTGGCTGAGCGTACACAAACATGTTTATGTGAAATGAATCACGTGAAAGCATCGGTTTTTCAGCCATGAATTGGACATTGCATTGTTTCGACCCAGGATTGAAGGAAGGTGGCTCCATAAATTTGGCAACAAAGAAAGTCATGGCTTGCTTGTTGCTCAGCCCCCCATCCGTTATCCATCATGGAAGCAGTAAGAAACATTGAGGAATTTTCTAGTGTATCAGGGAACTGTGGTCATCTCTTTCAGAATGTGAAGAAGTACGTGGTGGTAGAGATGGGAATGGCCATCGGTGTGGTGATTTGGAAAAAAGCTGAAGAACCAGGACATTTGAGTTATATTTTAAATTCTGCTTCCAAATTTTTTAAATGTTTGTTTATTTTTGAGAGAGAGAGACAGACAGACAGACAGGGAGACACAGACTCTAAACCAGGCTCCAGGCTCTGCGCTCTCAGCACAGAGCCCAATGTGGGGCTCAGACTCACAAAACATGAGATCATGACCCGAGGCAAAGTCCGATGCTCAAGAGCAGGCTCCACCCAGGCGCCCCTCTCAGTTCTGCTTCTAACACGTTCAATGACCTTGACCAAATTTCTTGACCTCACTTGATCTGCATTTCCTTATGTGTACAAAGGCATTTCCAGACCAGGTGTACTTGAAGATCCCTTCCAGTTCTGACCTTGACTTCAGTGCATTAGCTTACTGGATTTCTTTGCGCAAGCTTCGCGGAATTAGTTTGGATTTGTTAACCATGGGCATCTGGGTAACTTGCACACCTGAAGACTGTCTTAGTGGTGGTGACTTCTTACATTAACTAAAGGTGCTGTGAAGGAAACTTGGGATGCCAGAAACTGAAACGAGAAGAAACCTCTGTTCTAGAGCACGTGCTCATGCGGTGTCCATGTCGGCACTCCAGCCATAGCGGATGCCTCTGCCCCCGTTCGCAAGTCCTGAGGTTCCGGGGTTGTCCCTGCCTCCTGTACCGTGCAATGGCACCCTGTCCGGCTGTGTGACAGCACGTCCAGAGGGGAAGGCGTGGGAGCCTGTGAGGACATTGTACAGGCGCAGGCTTCCCCCCAGAGCAGCCGTGATGCTTCTCAGCCTGGTGACTTGGTTGGAAGGTTTTCTGACTCCGGAGCCTTCCCCACTTTGCTCCCAGAGTAGCTGATCACCTGACACTGAAGAAAAATAAAAAAGCCTTCCCGTTCCAGGAGAGGAAACTAGCCATGTACCCAGGGGGCACATTCTGCATTGTCTTTTGGAGAAAGGAAAAAGCACTAATGACAAATAAGTCTGGTGGAGTTTCAGATGGATTTCTGTCTTTTTCTTTGATGATCCCAGAGAGCCAAGTTTTGGTGTATCCCCTCCAGGCTCGGTTCTTAACATGGACGCTCACAGACATCACTGTATCTCAGTCTCCTCTGTGGTCCAGCCAGGTGCCAGAAGAGACCAGAAAAAGGCTCACTGTCGATAGCAAAGCTGCTGGGGAGTCAGGAGGATATTTTTACTTTGGAAGGTGTATCTGACTAATGATAAAAATGGAGTTGGTGTCATTTCAGATTCTGCTCTTCAATCTGTAGAGAGACGGAGGAAGAAGGATGCCTTGTCTTTCCTTTCATTCTTCCCCTTTTTGGTTCTGAGTGTCTTTTGCTCTTCTCCTTTCTCTGTGGATCTGCTCCATCCCAGTGTCCATCAGTTTACGGACAAGCCCGTGTGGAAATAAAAAAATCAAATGACCCACAAGCCTCTTTTACTGCTGTTCTGACTCGCCAGCCACTGCCCAGCGTTTTTAAAGTAAAGCATGCACTCTGAAGAAAAACCTATATCCAGTGCCTCACAACTAATTCACCTCTTTAAAAAAATTTTTTTTAATGTTTATTTTTGAAGGAGAGAGAGGCAGAGCATGAGAGGCGGATGAGCAGAGAGAGGGAGACACAGAATCTGAAGCAGGGTCCAGGCTCCGAGCTGTCAGCACAGAGCCTGACGTGGGGCTCGAACCCACAAACTGGGGGGTCATGACCTAAGCCGAAGTCGGATGCTCAATTGAGTCACCCAGGCGTTCCCCCCCAAGGAATTCACCTCTTAATTAATTGATCAGAAATTGCTTATGCTGTCCCCAAACTGCTCTATTAAATGTGGCCAGCAACTTTCTGGTCGCCAAACTTAATCACCAAATTCTTAAGTTATTTAGTGAGCCCTCATTATTTTTGTCTGTTTTGTTTTTTGTTTTATAGCACCGATACTGTTTAAAAAAATTTTTTTTAGTGTTTATTTATTTTGAGAGAGAGAAGAAGACAGAGTGTGACCAGGGGAGGGGAGACACAGAATCTGAAGCAGGCTCCAGGCTCTGAGCTCTCATAGAGAGCTCAGAGCCTAGCATGGGGCTCAAACTCACAAACTACAAGATGATGACCTGAGCTGAAGTCGGACACTTAACCGACTGAGCCACCTAGGCGCCCATACAGCACTGATACCCTTGACACCATTTCCATTCTAGAAACTGCGTGTTTTGGCCCTCTCACGGGGCTGATGAGTCTTAAATGGAGTGATATATGTGAGCACTCCGAAGCTGCTCACAGAGTTAATGATAAATATCAACTGCTCTTGGTACTTTGGGGCCACTGTGTTTCCTAGTTTGTTGCTCCCTGCCTCTTTCTCTCTTCTGTTGGTTTTCTGTATTCTCTGTGCTCCTTGAATCAGACATCTCCCTGTGGATGCCTCTGTACTTAGCCTAGAGTGGATTTCCCATGAAACTGGTGATATTTGGGCTTTTTAGGGTCTCTTACCTGCATGCGCCCCCCCCATGGTGTGGAGCGCCCATGCCGTGGGTTTGCATTCTGTGTGTTTTTGTCGGCTTTTTGCTGTGGGTGGTTAAGACTCCTTGCACCCTGTTCCCCTTGGCGGGAGGGGTTGGAGCAGCTGTGAACACTGCTGCCAGCCTGTGGAGCCGAGGTCCAGCTGAAGATCCGTGTAGCTCCTACGCTGTGAGGTATGTGTATGTGGTTTTCAGTCACTTCTGTGCCCGTGAAGATAATCAGGACCCTGCGCAGGACTGGCTCCCTACTGCCCACCGCGTCACTTGCCCAGGTCCGGAGGTCGCGTCGCAAGGTAAAAACGTTATCTGGTGTTGGCACCAGAAGTGGAGGAGAAAGGTACAGAGCCAGAAGCTGGACTGGGAGGACTTCTCTAAACTATCAGTTTAAACATCATCCCCATGCTGGGAAAAGGACTGACTCATCCTCTCTCTATAAAAACTGATACTATGAACTTGCCATGTGAAGAGAACATCAAAAGTATACTGACAAAATATGGTGAAATATGCACAAGTGGCAAAAGAAAAAATTAGGTAAATTGGAGTATGTGAAAAATAAAAAAAGGTATATAAATGGCCATAAATACATGAAAAGACGCTCAGCCTCATCAGCCACCAGGGAAATGCATGCCAAAGCTACACTGAGAGATCATTTATACCCACGAGGGGGACTGGAACAAAAAAGACAGATGATACGAAGTGTTGGCAAGGGTATGGAGACATTAAATCGTCATGCCTTGCTGGAGGAAATGAAGAAGGTACAGCCATTTGGCAGATCCTCAAAAAGTTCAACACAGGGTTACCTTATGACCCCCCAATTTTCACACCCCACTATACACCTGAGAGCAATGAAAAAATATATCTATACGGCAACTTACACACGGATGTAGGTAACGACATTATTCATAATAGCCACACCGTGAAAACAATCCGAATGTCCATGATCTCACACATGGCTGGACACAATGTGGTGTATCCTGAAAATGGAGTGCTATCTGGCGATAAAAAGGAAGGAAGGAGTGATTCGCCCTACAACATGGGGGAATCTCGTGAACGTTCCGGGAAGTGAAAGAAGCCAGACACAAAAGACCCAAGTGTCCTGTGATACCCCTTTTATGAAATGGTCACAGTAGGTAAATCGGGAGAGAAAGTGAGTACAGGAGTAATTACCAGGGGCTGAGGTGGGGAGTGACAACTCGTGAGTAGGAAGCTTCTTGTCTGGGGGGTCAGGGCGATCTAGAATCAGCGATGGCTGTAAACCCTGTCAATGTACTAAAAACCATATGTGTTAATTAAGTGGGTGAATCATACAGTGTATACATTACACTTCGGTAAAGAAATTTGAAACATGTAGGACAAAAAGCTTTATAGAGGTGTGTCCATAACTCTATGGTTTATTCAGTGCCTTCAGATGAAGTCCAGACTCCATAGCTTGGTTTTCAAGGCCTGTTACTTATATAGAACATTCTTCTTCCTTCATCTGTTCATGCGTAAACCATATACCTATTCCAGTGCTGTGATTTGTCGTGCTGGCTGCATCTGCTCCTTCCGGAGGGATAGTCCCTTCTTCCTTCTTGTACAGCCCTCAGCGTAGTGTGCCCCCTGTTCTGTTTGTCTACATCTCGTGGAGAGCTCTTTGAGGTCAGGAGGTATAGCTCATGCACGTTGGTGTCTGGTCGTATCTGGCTGGTACCTGATGAATTTTTACCTCGTGATAGAATGAATGGATTGTGCAGTTGTTAGACACGACCCTGGATCTGACACCGCCTTTACCTCCTTCACGAGACTCTTTCAAGAACACCTCGAGATCAGACATACAAAGACATTTCAGGAAACTCTTAAAACTCTTGCCGTGCAAGGCATTATTATTATCTGTAACCCTGGTTACTCTTCAAATTAGTGTCAATCAACTTTTGGCGGCAGTCTTAAGATCCCTTATCGTCTGTGTTAGTTTGTCAGATGAGGTAATGTACTTTTTTTGGGTACAGTTGTCACTGAAGAGATTGGCAGCGTTTTGTAGGGGTAAACAAAACTGTCTCGTGCGCGGGGCCATGACAGAGAGGGAATGGTGTACCAGAAGCTCTGTGAAAACACTTACATCCATTTCAGCAAGAAGGAGTTGTGATTTGCAAAATAAATTAGCGTTCTATTCTGTTTCTCCACTCCCCTGCTAACGAGTGAGCCCTGGAGACTCCTGGTCCTGGGCGATAAGCTCCTGATCCCCCGTCAAGTTTAGTCGAAAGCGCTTTCCCTCTAGGGATCTTAGTTTAAAAACAGAACTCTTTAAGTAAATATATTTATCAAACTAAAAATAGTTAAAATATATAGAAATGCATAGAGAATGAGGTAATCAACCTACCACCCATGTTTTAAAAATGCATTTTGGTTTTTTTTGCTGTTTGCTGTGGAGTTTCTTTTTAATGAAAACATTTCCAAGACTGTTGAATCTCACCTTGGCCTCTGAAGCCCCATCCTTAAAAGCAACGATTATCTTTGACTAGGAACCCTTAAGCGTTTATCTTGCAGTCCAACTTTGATGTCAATTCTTGAGAACATTGTCTAACTTCAAAACTGTTCATCTCCTCTGTTCCTCATATTCAGAGTCCACATTGGAGCCCATCGAGTGGGAGTTTTCCCTGAGTCCGTTTAAGTCAACAGCTGGGAAGGGGGAGGACAGCTACACAGCGACACTTGTCACCTCATTCCTGGAGTTCTGGCAAGAGGAAGGGGAAAGCTGTGGGGTCTGGTCTTTGAGATCTGAAGGCTCAGTGACGCCGAGGACCTCTTGGATGTGGTGTGGTACAATTTCACAGACTATCACAGTGCAGATCAATCCAATTCCGTAGCAGTTTTGGGGAAAATGACACTGTGCTGGGTGCCAGAGAGAGGAAGATGAAATGATGTATGTGGGGACAGGTGTGGGAGTACACACATCTTCTCACCCGAACCTGCGTCATTCAGAAATAAACTTGTGATGTCTTTTTGAAACACATGCAGTGAGGGACTCCCGGGTGGCTCAGTCTGTTAAGCATCTGACTTTGGCTCAGGTCATGGTCTCACAGTTCGTGGATTTGAACCCTGTGTCAGGCTCTGTGCTGACAGCTCAGAGCCTGGAGCTTGCTTTTGGGTTCTGTGTCTCCCTCTTTCTCTGTTCCTCCCCTACTCATGCTCTGTCTCTCAAAAATAAATAAAAGTTAAAGAAAAACCACATGCAGTGATAAAAACATAAATTCACATCCTAGATTTGATCAACATTTGGGATGCAGGCTACGAGGTGTGACAGCTCAGAGCCTGGAGTGTGCTTTGGATTCTGTGTCTCCCTCTCTCTGCCTCTCCCCTGCTTGTGCCCTCCCTCCCCCTCTTTCTCTCAATTATAAATAAAAAAACCTTTAAAGAATTATTAAAAAAATACTTAAACAACAGATCAGTAATAACATTCATGGCGTACCTCAAAGCACTGTATGTAAATTAGCTCACGAAAGCCTCATAAGGATACTGTAAGGGAACTGAGGCACTCAGAGGGCTGGCAAGGCGTCCAAGGTCACAAAACTGGGAAACGATGTGGTGTTTTCAGGTCCCTATTCTAAGTAAAGCTGATCTCCCACTTGCTCTCAGGGGTGAAGGTAGCAGAGGGCTGGTGGGGACCACTCGAGTGTTGCCCCTTTGTCTCTGTCTTGGGAAGGAGGGACAGACGGGCGGGGTGCCACTTGCTGATGGCAGTGAGAGAGCTCATGGGAAGGGGTGCCCGCAGGAGGCAGTGTGGGGGGGCCCGCTGAAAAGAAGTCACAACCACCACTGACCTCTCCCTAGCTGTGAATTTAGGAGGCGCTTCCTGGGGTCACGCACAGCTGGCGAGGCCCAGAGCAGGGATGGTGCCCAAGTTGTTGGACACTGAATTCTGGGCTTCCCACACAACTGCTTCCGCACCTTGGGGGGTCTCTGCTGAGAGCCCGGTGCAAGTCCCAGCATGGAGCCGAAGGAGGGACCCAGCTCCAAGAGCACACACGGGTTCTCGAGAAGCAGAAGGGGAGTGACCGGTGGGGCTGGCGTCTCCCTGTGTAGGCATTGTTCTTGCCTTCTGGGTTTTTCCTTTGCGCTTTTTGTGTGTGTCCACTTCCTGAGATCCTAACCTCGGCTCAGCGATGTGCACGAGTGGCCTGTGGTGCGGGGCCCTGAGAAGGCCCTCGTTTCTGCTGTTGTGGCCAGTGGCCTGCCTTGGGTCCGGACGGTGGCTTTCCCTGCCATCAGTGGATGGGACCATGCTTAGTAGAGCTGTCTCAGAAGCCGAGGCTGGTTGGTCACCCATGTGTCACTGTCCCCTCTGGGACAGGGTTCTGCCCACTCTTTGGGGAGCCAGGCTGGTCTGCTCCGTCTGAAATCAGAATCAGCCCAGCTGCGTGTGGGTGTGACCATAGGTGGATCAGAGCGAAGGCTTCCTGGGTCAAGGGTGGTGAGCAGCGTGCAGGTCTCAGACCGCCCAGCATGGAGGTGGCCGTCTGGGGGGTGACGGGCACTGCGAGGGGAGGCTCTTGATGCACCGCTTCCCACCAGGTAAACATTGCCTTGCACTCAGCTTCAGATCAAAGCCACCTGAGGGAACTTATACCAAGGATGCGGCTGATGGCCCGTGTCAGCTTGTTGGAGTTAAAAAAATATATTTTAATTTGTTTGATTCTCTGGGGAAATTATCCGAGGCTGCATGTGATAATCAGCTTTCACAAAACCTGAAATTATTCGAGCCACAAAAATGAGATTTTTAATCTACATAAATAAGGAAGTCTTTTGCTCCACCCCCACCAACTCTTTTTTTTTTTTTTTTGAGGGAAGGGGAGATTAAGAAACTTCTAATTCCTTCCTCCCCTTCTCCCCCAAGACACTGCCATTAATGGTTTTAACAGATGCTTAGACCAGTAGTACCTGGTGCAACATCTTCTGAACATTTTCTCTTTTTATTCAAACTTCACACCAACTCTTAGGGTTGGAGGGAGGTGGTAAGTATTGCTCCCCCTTTTATGGAGGGAAGTGTCCCTGAGAAGTTGAGATTTGCCCAAGTCTGCTCCGCCGATGGGTTGCAGAGTCGGGACTAGAACCCGGTTCTTCTAGCAACCAGCCTAACGTTTTCTACCTTACCGGTGGCCTCAAAGCGACACTAGTACACACCAGGGCCTCAAAGAGAACAGAGGTGGGGATGAAAGTGGGCTCACGTCGAGCTCTGTCCACGCCCATCAGGATCAGCACTGTTACGCCGTGGTAACAGGAAATCCCATCGCTTTGACTTGTTTACAGAAAGTCCCCCATGGGTCATTGTCCCCAGACGGCTTTGATCTCAGGACCCCCTGTGCCAGCGTGAGGCCTTAGGGAGCACCGAGGCAGGGGAAGGGGCACTGGGGGGCTCACATGTTGGGCTCTCACTGCTTCAGCCTAGAAGTGACGGAGTTCAGTGCGGGCTGTGTGGCCCTGTCCAGGAGCACGAGGAGCAGGGGCACCATGTCCTGTGCGTGTCCTGGAAGGGGAGGAAGACCGTGAGCGGTGACTGCCGTGCCGTCTGCAGGGGGAGGGCTGTGCTGTGGCCGGGGTCCCCTCGGAGGAACCCCATGTCACAGATCCCGAGGAAGGAGTCACTGTCGGAAGTCAAGCTGGAGGCAGCTCTAAGTGACACGTATTTAACAGGATGAAACCCTGCGGCCTGGCCTGGGTGTCTGGGTTACAGTTCGAAATTCCCAATGCCAGTTTCACGGATACCGTTTCCCTGGTTCAACCTTTAAGGGTGTGCCTCCAACCTCAGGAAGCAAAGTCCCGGATGTGAGGGAGGCCCACCCTAATTTGGCCCCTTGATACCTTCTCCGTGCTCATTATTACCCTCTCCTCCAGCTGTCACCTAGGGCGAGCCAGGTCACTCTCCTCCCTCCTGGCCTTGACACTCGGTGGCTGGTGCCCTACCGTGCCCCCCTTTTTCACTGGTTCCTGCCAGTCACCAGGCTTAGCTGGTCCACAGAGGCGAATGAACACACACACATGTGTGTTAGAGAAACACAGTGACCTATGAGCGGGTGAATGAGGCCTGACCCGACAGCGTGACGTGCTTGGCCCCCATGTCCTTCTGGTTGGCTGTGCGCTAAGCCATCATCTAGATGCTTAATTTTGAGCTCTGCCCCTATTTCTCTTGATCTCGGTGTCCAGGCTCTTGGTAAATACCCTGATACTTCACTACCTTCCCTTAAAAATGGTGGGCCTGCCGTACTTTAGTATTAAATGTCTGTTTCTTTAGTAGGGTATCAAGTCACATGATAATACACAGCGGGGAGCAGAGTGTCCTTAGACATCTGGAGTATTCGACTTCTCAAACCCAGGTTCAGTGGGTCTAGAGTTTTCCTTTGGGAGGATAAAAGTCCCAGAAATGGCAGTGAGGTCTGCTCGACACTGAATGCCCTAAATCCACTGAACTGTACGCTTCAACAGAGTTGAGGGGCGCCTGGGGGGCTCAGTTGGTGAAGCGTCCAACTTCGGCTCAGGTCATGATTTCACGGTTCGTGAGTTTGAGCCCCGCGTCGGGCTCTATGCTGACAGCTCAGAGCCTGGAGCCTGCTTCAGATTCTGTGTCTCCCTCTCTCTCTGACCACCCCCCCTCCACCCCACTCATGCTCTGTTTCTCTCCATCTCTCAAAAATGAATAAATGTTAAAAAAAATTAAAAAGCTGAAATGATAGATTTTAGGTATGTTTTACCATAATAAGAATTAGTTTCCCATTATTGTTATGTATATAATCAGTAATTATATATAGAATTTTTAATATATCATATAGGATATTAATTATACTGTCACATATCGTATTGTCATAGGTGTGTGACGGGCACGTGCACGCCCTTCAGTATCATGCTACCCAGCTAGACCGCAGCCAGTTTCCCGCCACAGGCCAGTGTGTGATTGCTTCTGCGTGGGCCAAGTGCATTTTGGCTCCCTGGCTTCTTATTTAGGAAAGTTATTCTCCAAATGAGACTCATTCTGGCTCAGTAGAAACATTCACCACCTCTTTTCCCAAGATGAAAAGCTAGGCTCTGTGATTTCCAGATTTTTTTGAACTGTCACCAACCGTTTTTGTTATTTTCCCCCCCTCTGATAGAATTTGCTTTAAAAAATAGTTTTATCTGTCTTCGTCTTTCTCTTATTTTGCTTAGCATGTGATTTCATTCCTGTGTGGAATTTAAGAAACAAAACCAATGATCATGGGGAAACACAGAGAGGGGCACACTGAGAAACAGACTATTTTTGATACAGACAGAGTGACCAGGGCAGGGCAGAGAGAGAGAGGGAGGGAGAGAATCCCAAGCTGGCTTTGCACTGTCAGCACAGAGCCCACACAGGGCTCGAACCCACGAACCGTGAGATCATTATCATGACCTGAGCCAAAATCAAGAGTCAGATGTTCAACCAACTGAGCCACCCCTGCGACCCAAAACTCTTAACTATGGAGAGCAAACTGCATCACCACAGGGGAGGTGAAGGGGGGGATGGGGGAAACAGGTGATGGGGATTAAGGAGTGCACACACCTATTGTGACGCATAGGGTGATGGATTCAAGTGTTCAACCACGAGGTTGTGCACCTAAGGCTAGTATTATATTGTACGTTAACTATAGTGGTGTTAGAATAAAAATTAAAAAAAAAAACGGTCTAAGCTAGTTCATACCCCTGCATTTCTTAGGTAGCAACTCAGTTGTCCTCCCCAGTGCCGCCAGAACCAGACTCCTGTAACCGCCGGGATTGGCTGGGCCAGCCGGTCTCTCCACATTGATTCGATACAGTGGCTGCATTTGATATCATGCATCGTGAATAGCGTGTGGTTTCCCTGGGGCCTTTGACGTGCCCCCACCAGCCCAGGACCACCACCATCACCTTCAAAGAGACAAGGTGGCCTGCATTTCACATGTTCTGGCACGTTTCCTTTAAGAGCCCCGGCGCCTGGCTTGCCCAGCCTGGCGCAGGGCCCCCGGAGGCCCGGTGACCGATGCCCCAGTCAGCGGAGCAGATTGGAACTGTTTTGCGCCACTGATACACGATTCCAGCATTTCGGGGGGAGTTTGGGTGCTCTGTCCTCCCCGACTGGAACTTCGCTGCCACATTGTTTTTGTGCTTTACTGCATGATGAGAGGAAGATACATCTAGAAACCTGCTTGAAAATGGGCACACTGTATTCAATTCTGTATTAAACGATCCTAAAGCCTGGGCCTCAATTTTCTTCTCTGGAGAAGGAAGAAGTAGGACTAAGCTTCTTTCCATCTCCAGAAATTCTAAAAATCTAGCTGACAAAGAGCAATATTAAGGGGGCCTAATAGCCCTTGTATTTTTCTGTCCAGTGGGTTCAGGGGGTGTTTTTTTTTCTGGGTTTTGGGAGGGTACTGCTGTCCCTTGGGGTTGATTGATCTGTTTATTCTAAGCTTGAGGCAAGAGGTACAAGGGAGGCTGTGTGTTTGGGGCACTGCTGAGAAAGACAGCCTAAGACCTAAGCGTCAGCTTGGGGAGTGGAGTAAGTCTGAAGGACTCCACCTGGGACTAGTGCTTTGATTTGGGGGAGAGAAATGAGTGGGGAGGGGAGGGGACTCCAGGGAAAGCGGGGGGCCGTGGCCTGGGGCCGAGGCGAGATGAGAAGCAGAGTGGGCGGCCACAAGGACTTGGTTTCTTTAAATCTCCGGGAGCCGGACCATTCCAGAGGCTGACTCTTCTCAGCACGCTTCTGGTCGCTTCCCTGGAGCCCCTTCAGGGCTTGATGCCCCGTCAGACTGTGGTGTTTCTTGCCAGCAATGGGAAGATTTTCTGGTGAATAGAGTCAAGACCTAAAATAAGAGAACTTTGCGAAAATAGAATGCATGGCTACTGGGTTTTATTTTTCTTCCTTCAACGGCCCTGAAAAACAGGGGGCACACGTGGGAATTTAACATTTTTGAACAAGCTAATGTCTCTAAGATTACAGGTTATGCTTCACCTCATTTCCAGGTCAGAATAGCACTAGACCTCTCTCCTGAGGCAGACTCCTCTAGAAGCAGAGATGAGGCAAACTTGTTCTGTTTGTAGTTTGTGTGGCCTCTGTCATGAGGGCTAAGAACTCTGAGATCTAGAGGAACCTGAAGGATATCAAGATTTACCTCTGGGTCAAATCAGGAAATATTTACTATTTATTTATTTATTTATTAATCTGTATTTATTTTTGAGAGAAAGCATGAGTGGGTGAGGGTCAGAGAGAGAAGGAGACCCAGAATCTGAAGCAGGCTCCAGGCTCCGAGCTGTTAGCACAGAGCCCTACGGGGGGCTCAAACCCACGACGACGTGAGATCATGACCTGAGCCCAAGGCAGAGGCTTAACCAGCTGAGCCTCCCAGGCGCCCTGGCAAATATTTGTTAAGTACATACAAAAGGCAGGGCCCTAGAGGCAAAACAAGTCAATTAATCCACATCAATACTTGTCCCTGGGGAGAGAAGGCAATACCATGAATGGCTGGCAAGTACAGGTGTGAATTCCACTCAGTCCCCACACGGTGAAGGAAGAGGAAGCTTCTGGAGGAGAATTGTGCCAGTATCCATGTGATGCCCCTCCGCAGTGTGGCTAGCTGTCCCCATCGCTTCTGCAGGGGGCGCTGCTTACCCTGGGGGCGTACACCCAGTGGAATGACTTGCCCACCAGCATTGAGCTGTGGGTAACAGACTGGAGCCGGGATTGTCCTGGGGTTGAAAGTTGTTGTTTTCTGAGGCTGACCTTTCACAGCAAGGACTTTGCTGTGACTCCTGAAGGTCACAGGGCTAAGACAGAAAGCACTGAACATGCGTTTCTTTGGGAGCCTGACATACTCATTTGAGTTCCGGGGAGAAAGAAAGGTGGTCCTGGAAACTCAGCAAATTGTGCGTAACTTCACTCTCGTGCCTGCTCATGCATCTGTCATTCCTGAGATGCAACACGGCCAGGTCAGGCGGACACGGGCTGGTGAGACAAGACCCACCAGGGCAAAGTGAAGAGAAAAGGGTATCTCGAAGTCAAGGACAACTTACTGCCTAAGACAAGCCTAGACCGAGACTTAGGTAGGGAAAACAGTTACGTTTTATTCCTAGAAAGAATAGCTGTATCAATAGGAAAAATGCATAAAGGGATATTTGGATCATGGTTTTTGCGGGAGGGGGTCTTTATTTCTCTTCTGGTTAACATGTATCTTTAGCTTGGAGGCAACCTCCAAGGTCCGTGAAGCATCACGCCCTGGGAGAGAACGCTGTGGTTTTGGCAGTGATGGGGAGGGACGTGGTACAACATCAATCTGCAGTTATTCCTTTATAGGAAAAATGCCTTCTGAGGCGCCAGGAGATTCAAGGAGAGGGTGAGGCTTTCTTTCCGAAGTTGCATGATCTGCCAAAGCACAGTAGGAGATAAGAGCCATAGGAGGGTCTACAGATGGGCCAGTGAGAGAGGTAGGGATGGGAGGCAGGTAGCCAGGAGGAAGCGCCGGTGGTTGGTGGTGTAGGCTGTCCAGGCTCTCAGCTGGGCCGGGGCAGACTGGCAAGGGCTGTGATCATTCTTCAGACCTCAGGAGAAAAATCCATTGCGGCTCTGGGTGTTCTTTCCCCTGAAGTTATAGCTCCCAGGGTGCAAACAGCAGAAAGCAGAACACGAGCTGACCAGATGGTATGCAGCTATGTGGTGACACGTCCGAATCCGAGTCCCTCACTGACTCTGACTTCTAGGAACTTTCTGTCCTTCTGCCTTCTTCGTCTGTTGCACTTGACGACTTTGGGACTCTTTACGGCTGTCATCATTTAGTATAAATAACAGCGCGCCAAAGAGCAGGTGACAATGTGGCATTTTGCTGGGCTACTCCTTGCTCAGCATTCCTCACGAAGGCTCCTGCTGCTGGCCGCGGGCCAGGCCTGACAAACAGCCATGAAAACAACTTGGCACAAGATGATTTTTTAAAAATTCTTGTTGAAGTTACTCCATGACTGCATCTTTCGTGCTTGGTAAAATAATTATGTTGTTTTTTGATTTAAATCAAAAGAAACACTGATGCAATGATTTCCTCTACCTGGATTACAGAATGTTCCATAATCTCTGAGCTGTGTCTTTTTGCATGTGTGCATCTCAGGCAATGCCTGTCCTTCCTTAAAAATGTATCTGCAGGGACACCTGGGGTGGCTCAGTCGGTTAAGCGTCCGACTTTGGCTCAGGTCATGATCTCACAGTTTGTGAGTTCAAGCCCCGCGTCGGCCTCTGTGCTGACAGCTCAGAGCCTGGAGTCTGCTTCCGATTCTGTGTCCCTCTCTCTCTACTTCTCCTGCTCATATTCTGTTTCCCTCTGAAAAATAAACAAATATTTCAAAAATTTAAAAAATGTATCTACAAATTACTGGGGATACACTATGATTAGCATTGCAGCTCATTTTCCAGCCGGTCAAACACACCGACCACACACAGGCAGATCGAACACATATTTTCTTTTGCTGGAAGGGTTTGGATACTAGCATTGCTTGAAGGAAAAGAATACATCCCAAAGTCATTTAATGGTGGATAGAGCAACAACGAATGCATCGAGTAACTTATGCATTTGCTCAGCATGCTTATTTATTGTGGGTTTTCTGTTGCCTGGGTGGTAATTGTTTACAAGTATCAGTGATGCCCAGAGCAACAAAAAGATGGAGGCATACAAACACTGAATAAACCTTCTTGCTTTGTACCAAGGGCAGAGTACCTTATGAACATGCTAACCGCAGGCTCACTGATGGCTACTGCTTGCTGTTCTAGCACGTGTGTCATAAATGCAGGTGTTTGTAACCACCTCAGTTAGGTGGCAGCATAGTCCAGTCGAGTGCAGCTCTCGCTTACTTACACGTCAGAGTTTCTCCAGTTTGCTCCTAAGTCAGTTATTGATATTGTGTTGGGTGCCCCTGGGCAAGTCACCTGATATCTTCTGATCTCCCCTGCCATGTCTGAAAAATGGGAATAGTCATAGCGGCAGTTGGCTCTGACTTAGGGCAAATGACGTGATACCTACAGGGTGTTTGGAGCTGTCAGTATATAACTTTATTATTTTTTAATGTTTGTTTATTTTTTAAAATAGTTTATTACCAAGTTGGTTTCCATATAACACCCAGTGCTCTTCCCCACAAGTGCCCTCCTCCGTGACCATCACTCCCCTTCCTCTTCCCCCCTCCCTCCTCAGCCTTCAGTTTGTTCTCAGCATTCAAGAGTCTCTCATGATTTGCCTCCCTCCCTCTCCCTAACTCTTTCCCCCCTCTTTCCCCTCCCATGGTCCCATTAGGTTTCTCCTGTTCTCCTGTTAGACCTATGAGTGACAACATATGGTATCTGTCCTTCGCTGCCTGACTTATTTCACTTAGCATGACCCCCTCGAGGTCCATCCACTTTCCTACAAATGGCCATATGTCATTCTTTCTCATCACCATGTAGTACTCCATTGTGTATATAAACCACATCTTCTTGATCCATTCATCAGGTGATGGACATTTAGACTCTTTCCATGATTTGGCTATTGTTGACATTGCTGCTATGAACATTGGGGTACATGTGCTCCTATGCATCAGCACTTCTGTATCCCTTGGGTAGATCCCCAGCAGTGCTATTGCTGGGTCATAAGGGAGTTCTACTGATAATTTTTTGAGGAACCTCCACACTGTTTTCCAGAGCGGCTGCACCAGTTTACATTCCCACCAACAGTGTAGGAGGGTGCCTGTCTCTCCACACCCTCTCCAACATCTGTAGTCTCTTGATTTGTTCATTTTAGCGACTCTGACCAGTGTGAGGTGGTATCTCAGTGTGGTTTTGATTTGTATTTCCCTGATGATGAGTGATGCTGAGCATCGTTTCATGTGCCTATAGGCCATGTGGATGTCCTCTTTGGAGACGTGTCTGTTCATGTCTTCTGCCAATTTCTTCACTGGGTTACTTGTTTTTCAGGTGTGGAGTTTGGTGAGTTCCTTGTAGATTTTGGAGACTAGCCCTTTATCTGAGATGTCATTTGCAACTATCTTTTCCCATGCTGTCGGTTGCCTATTAGTTTTTTGACATCAAGATATGTTTGTTTATTTTTTAGAGAGAGCGAGAGAGACAGAGCATGAGCGGGGGAGGGACAAAGAGAGGGAGAGACACAGAATCTGAAGCAGGCTCCAGGTTCTGAGCTGTCAACACAGAGCCCGATTCGCGACTTGAAGTCACAGGCATAAGACCATGACCTGAGCGGAAGTCAGACACTTATCGACCGAGGCCCCCAGGCGCCCCAGGATACGACTTGTGGCTGTTATGCAGGTGTCTAGATTAAAAGCATTTTACCATCAATATTTATTTTAGATGGTGTATGTATACATACATACGTAGATGTATTTTACTCACTGTGTGTATGGCTATGTACAAGTGTGTGTATCCACATGTGTATATGTATGTGTGAGTGCATAATTGTGTTTGCATATATGTGTATGTGTTTATATATGTGCCTGTGTATATGTGTGCATGCATGTGCATACATGCATATATGTGTTTATGCATATATGCATATATGTATGCACATATGTTTGTATGCATATGTGCATATGAGTGTGTATATGTATGTGTATGTGTGCACATGTGTGTATGTTAGTATATATGTGTGTATACATGTGTATATGAGTATGCATACACGTGTGCGCATATGCACATGTGTATATGTGTGTGTACATGTATGAGTGCATGTGTATAAACACTTATTCTTATCCTGTGTTTTGTGCTTTGCAGTTGCACTAAATTCTTCAACAGGCATCACCCCGTTTGACCCTCCCAGCAGTTTCTAAGGAGGGGGGTTGTTCTTGCATTCATTTTGTAACTATGGTTGGGAGAGTTTATGGTTCCTGAAATTTGATACACTTAACTGTGATTTTGAAATATGGGAAAAAGAACTTCACTGTAGATAAAAGTCACGATTTCAAGCATGTTTGTAACCAGACTGTAAACACATTCGGAAGAGTTGCAAGAAATTCAGTCCCCAAATCAAGAAAATAAGCCTTTAGAAAGAGGTCTCTCTTGATGGAGAAAGACAATCTGTTGAGAATGGTGTCCTTCAACCAGTCCGAAAATGCTGCTTAAATATGTTCTTAAGAAAGACTCTTCGGTACCACCTGTTCATGTAGTTAATCTGCTGATGAATCAGGCTGTCTGCATGTTTACTCATCTACTCCAAGCATTTACTAAGCTCCTACTGTGTGCCCCGAAGGAATTCGCAGCTGCAGTGGGTGAGGGGAAGCAGTCGGTGTGGATGGATTTGGTCAGGATTTGGTTCAGGTTGAGCAGGAAGCACATTTTCAGGCCTGGGGTGGACGCCGTGTGATGGACAGAGTTGGTTGGACAAAAAGTGAAATCAGAATGTATTGTTCAGGGCGTCTGACCGTCACAACGGGGACTCCTCGTGGGAATTTGAGGTGTCCTGGTGGGACAGAAAAGACTTCTTTCAGTGGAAGCAACAAACAGTGATAGCGTTTCGTACACAATCCACAGGGATTCTGGGAAAATCCCTCTGTGAGGGGCTGGAGAGATCTCTGTGGAGAAAGTTCTCTGTAAGGTTACTGAGGTTGTAGAGGAGAAAAGGAAGCTGCATGCTTTGGGTGGGGATTTATTCTTTTCTTTGTTTATCATTTCTCCTCGGCTTAGTGCGTAAGTCGCTGGTATCTCTCCCTTGACTGGAGACATCTACCTCGGTGCCCTGCACTGTCATTGGAGTTGGCAGCATCTCAGGGACCTGCCACGCGGCCAGGCACGAGACAGGGGCCTGCTGTGCTCTTGCCGACTTCCGAACCCAAGAGGAGACCCGGGATACCAGGCTTCTGAAGAAAATCAGTATCTGTTGCTACCTCCTTGCAAACATACACAAGGTAGAATTAATCATTTTCTCCACTCATTTTGGCCATTCCTGTGTCTGGAGACAGTGGGATGGGACCATTTTATCATTCACTTTGCATGTACTATGACACCACATAACAGGTGTTCCATTAAAAAATATATTAAAAGCTGAAAGAGGAAGGGGTGCCTAAGGGCTCAGTTGGTTAAGTGCCCAACTGTTGGTTTTGGCTCAGGTCACTATCTCATGGTTTGTGGATTTGAGCCCCGCATCGAGCTCTGCACTGACAGTGCAGCGCTCCCCGACTTGAGCTATCTCTGTCCGTCTCAAAATAAATACATAAACTTAAAAAAAAAAAAACGAAAGAGGCTACAAGTTCTCTTAGATATTCTGGCAACAAAAAGGCAAAATGTTTGGTTGGGCCAAACATCTAGCTAAGGGAGAGGGCATTTTACAAAAATCAGAGCTCATCATCATTGTCGTGTTCAGTCTGCAAATGTATAGATCTCTGCTCTCAATAGGCAGAGCCATGACATGTATATATTTCTCAAGCATTTATGTTTTTTATCTTTTTTGTTTTTTTATCTGTAACTTGTCTTTACATTTTTTAAATTTATTTTTTAAAATTTACATCCAAGTGAGTTAGCACACAGTGCAACAGTGATTTCAGGAGTAGATTCCTTGGTGCCCCTCACCAATTTAGCCCATCCCTCCTCCCACAAACCCTCCAGTAACTCTCCATTTATTCTCCATATATGAAGTCTCATGTTTTGTCCCTCTCCCTGTTTTTATATTATTTTTGCTTCCCTTCCCTTATGGTCATCTGTTCTGTGTCTTTAAAGTCCTCATATGAGTGAAGTCATATGATATTTGTCTTTCTCTGACTGACTAATTTCACTTTGCATAATACCCTCTAGTTCCATCCAAATAGTTGCAAATGTCAAGATTTCATTCTTTTTCATTCCCAAATAATACTCCATTATGTATATATACCACAGGTTCTTCATTTATTCATTCATCGATGGACATTTGGGCTCTTTCCATACTTTGGCTGTTGTTGATTCCCTTGATACTGCGTACTGAGAAAAGGTCTTGGTGTTTTCATGATTGGGTCAACTCCCGTGTACTGAGTATTTCCCGTGTCTCAGGGGCTGCACGATGCTGCTTCACCGGGATCTCAGAGGGCTCCACGGCCCCGGAAGAGTCCAGAACCACTGTTTTCATAACATTGACTATGAAGTCTAGCCTCTGACGTCTCTTCTTCTAAGATGACTACAAACATCTATGTATTTGTAGGTATTTTTTTCTATTAAAGGTGCTACATTCCAGTGCTTTAAGACACGAGACCAGTGCAGGAAAAAAATGAGCATTTTCTATTTTTAGGAAGGTACTGTTTTCAGTGGTAGAGTTTATCAGACGTCAGAGACTTGTGACTTCCAGAAAATGCTAATGAGTAACCGGGGATTGAAGGAACACCTTTATCCTAGATATGAGAGGAAACCCTAGGCTGCAGCAATGAGTGGGACCGTCCTGTCTGACTAGTCCTGTCAGAGCTGGCAGGAGAATGACAGGTGACAGAGGGCAGTGTGACAGGGCTGCACTTGGCTGAGGAAGACATGCAGGGGAGTGGCCCAACTGGGGCAGGAGACCTGACTTTGCTCACTCCTGTGCCGCTTGGATGGTGTCGCGATGGAGGGACCCTTGATTCCTTTTTTGGGTCTCAAGCCTAACACCTACAAAAATAAGGGAATATATTACGACTAAGGGCCCTAATAGGCTCAGTCTGTTTATTGCTTTTGATTAATTAATTACTTGAGAGAGAAAGAGAGTGAGCAGAGAAAAGGCAGAGAGAGAGGGTGAGGAAGAATCCCAAGCAGGCTCTGTGCTGTCAGCACACAGCCGGATGCGGGGCTCAGTCTCACTCTCATGAACTACGAGATCATGACCTGAGCCAAGATCAAGAGTTGGATGGACATTTAGGTATGTTCTGTGCATCATGTACTGCGTTCTTACAATAAAATAAATTAAAGAAAATACTATTAAAACCTCAAGACAGGAAGGTGCATTTACAGAACTGTGCCGTATTTATCAGAAGAAATCTACACGTAAGTGGACCCACCCCATTCAAACCTGTATCGTTCAAGGGCCAACCTCATTTGGGAATCTTATACTTGTTTTATTGGTAAATTACCAGATCTGGTAAGTGGATCGCTAAATCGAATGCCTGTATACGGGCTGTAGGCATGTGTGGCCTTAACTCGTGCTGTCTGTGATGTGGTCTGGGCAGTTCCCGGAGTGGCCTTGTGACCTCCACCGGATGTCAGGCTCCTTCTAGTAAGGACAGAGAGGTATGAGGACACTCTTGACTGGTTTATCAGAGCCCGGGACGGGCCCCAGGGGACCCGACGATGGCAGCTCTCTCAGGCACTTGTGGAGGCAGGCGGCTGAGCGGCGAGTTGGACGTAACCGCAGGGAGAGCCAGCTCCCTCTTCAGCTCTTGATGCCCCTGCAACCTCAGTGCTTCACTGTGTGTTATTATTAACATATTATGATCTATTAGAGGGTAATTTTCTCTAATTTTGTATCATTTTTGCGGTTCTGTGCAAGAGGCATTAGATTGTGGATTAAAATGTGGGCATCTGGGTATCACTGGAAAAAACCGGCCGAGTTCAGACGCTTTCAAAAACAACAGTATGTTTGAAAAGGTTTAGCCATTTCTGCCATTTTTCCTTTTGTGGAGAGGGGGCAGGAAAGGAGGAAAGGGGGAGGAGTGTGAGAAGAGAGGAGGAGCTGAGGGGGACAGGAGGGGAGAGTCCCTGGAGAGTATTTCCAAGGGCATGGTCCTCAGGGGACGCTGAATGCTGCTGTGGGAGTGGCCTTGCACGGGCTCTGATCTAACCCCCCAGAGTTGCTGGGCCTCAAAGGGGATCTGAGTTTTGGGGCTGTCAGCCCCCCAGAGAGGAGAGCATCCATGGCCAGGGCTGTGAGTTAAAAGGGCAGAGTTGATGTATATAAATACCTGTTGTCCTTGACTGTGGCCGTAAAGCCCCACACGCTCACCCCACTGGCCCTCTTGGGACTTGAATCAGACAGATGAGGCTCCCAGAACAAGCCGTGGGCTGCTGGCAGAGGGGCGGGTCTGGAAGTCCGGGCTGTCCACACGGGGGTGGCACTGTCTGGCCCCCCCCCCCATCTTTCCAGCAGCCATGTGGCTAGAGGTCACGATGCCACCCAGGGGCACCCTCACCCACTGTGGCCCCACCTGGCCTCCCAGCTCTCTCTGTGTGACCTAGAAGTTCATTAGATTGCATCACAGTGGACCCTAACTAAATATTAAACAAACAATACAGTGCTAGACACACAGTCCATAAAACCAAGAGCAAATCTAGATATGAGGGTCCTATGTTTTCTGAAAGGACACTGCTCACTCTCTGGTCCACAGGCTCCACGTGATGAGCTGTCCCCTCGGAGCGCAGACCCCACCTTGGGCTGGACTGAGGAGGGGTCCGACGTGGGGGTGCAGAGAAGTGGGGGCTGAGACCCCCGAGGAAGGTGGATGATGAGCAGTAGCATAGCTCCACAGGAGACCCTCCACCCCACACAGTTTTTTTAAGTTTATTTACTTGAGAGAGAGTGGGTGCGCACATGTACTCGTGTCAGCAGGGGAGGGGCAGAAAGAGGGAGAGAGAGAATCCCAAGAGGCTCTGCGCTATCAGTGCAAAACTCCAACGTGGGGCTTGAACTCCTAAACCCTGAGATCATGACCTTAGTTGAGGTTGGACGCACAACTGACTGAGCCACTACGTGGTGAATTTTAGAAGGATCTTACAAGCTCGCCTTGAGGAGTGGCAGGGCCCAAGTTAAAAAAAAAAATGTTGCAGCCCTTGACACTTTTTCTATTTAAAATAAAAGAATGTTATAACTTGATATGTCACTCAAGAATAAATAACTCAAGGTGCCTTTTAAAAAAATATGTATTTTTGAGAGAGACTGCATGAACAGGGGAGGGGCGGGGTTGGGGGGCAGCGGATCTGAAGCGGGCTCTGCGTTGACAGCAGAGATCCCGACGCAGGGCTCAGACTCATGAACTGTGAGATCCTGACCTGAGCCGAAGTCGGAGCCTCAATCGGGTGAGCCACCTAGACGCCTCTAACTCAAGGTGCTTGGAAGGAAGGCCTTATGTCATCTAAGAATTTAGCTGAAGGTACAATTTGAAATTTGTTGAAGGAAATTAGAGGGGGCCAAATTTGTCAAAATACTGCATCCATCCCGAAATGAGGGGCTGTCTGTGGCAGAGATCTGTGCCCGTGCTGCGTGAGGCACGGTCTCCTGGGAGCCCGAGGCAGGGCTTGTGAACTGTCACATTATTGGTGGCAGCAGAGGAAGGACTTGGTTCTGTACGAGGCCTGGTTGGCAGGGAGGTGTGACAGCGATGCCAGGCTGTGGATGACACGACATGACAGTCACCATATTCTACGTGATGCATGGTAATAAAATGATGTGTAGAATGTGCTGGCGTGTACTTTTTCCATATGCAGGAAATGAGGGATTCTTTTGGCTGAGGTTTTAGGGCTCTTTTCGACCTGCGCGTCAGGAGATCCAGTAAGTGCGTGACTATGAGCTGGGTTAAGCTGATGTAGAATCTTCTTGTACCGGTGGTTGAAGAGAGCGTGTGTAAACCTTTCTTTGAACTGTCGTGAGTTCATTCAGGCACATGACTGAAAGTGACATGAGCCTGCCCGTCTCCCAGGGCTCAGGCGAGAGTGGGTGTAACATTTCAGGACAGAACGGGGGGGGGGGGTCTTGCTTTTAATGAGTCTCCACTCTTCAGATCTGGATTTGCAGTTTGAAATACGTTCTTCTCTGCACCTTTGAACATCAGAAGTAAGCACTTCAGTCTCTTTGTCTTTTTCCCCTAGAAAATTCTTGACCGAAGGAGCTTCTGTCTGGTCTAATGTTCCTTCCCTCCTAGGATGTGTCAGCCCCTCTACCTTTCTCCTGCCTTCCCCTGCACACCCCCTCCCCACCACTGCAGGCATCACATTAGCCTCCCCTGGAAGCCACAGCCCCCGAGACTCACAAGGGGTTGTGGGGTTGCCACATCAGCCTGTCATGCTCCTCTGTGCTTTGCGCAGGACAGTGAGGATTCCTGGCTGCTTCGCGGTACTTGGCTTTGCTGTGCTTTGGGAGGGTGGCTGTGGCTTTTGTTCACCACACGGCCTCTCCTCGGCATACTTCGCTGGCTCTCGCTGGCTTTATTGGTTGGTGGTGGGGTGAGAGGCAAGTTCAGAAGTGGGAATGGACTGCTCGGGAAAGTCCCCTGGAGAAGACCGTACTTGGGTCTACCCAAGTGGTATCCACAGGTGGAGGGCACAATGCGGGCTAGGTAGGCTGATGAAGCCATTGTGGGTGGCATGAGAGGCTATGCTGGGTGGCAGTAATGAATGGGCTGGGAGGAAAGAAGACGTGGAAAGCACGTCCAGGAAAATAAAGACCAAGACACTGGGGAAGACCAGAAGGCTTGCTCACCACGTGTGGAGAAGCATTGTTCGTGACGGCCAAAAGGCAGTAGCAACCTGCGTGTCCGTCGAGGGGACAAACGGAGAAACAAAATATGGTCCGTCCATACAGTAGAATATTATTCAGCTCTTAAAAGGGAGTGAATTCGGACACGTGCTACAACATGAATGAGCCTGGAAGGCATTATACTAAGTGAAATAAGCTAGAAAGAAGACAAATGTTGTAGGATACCACTTGTATGCAGTACGCAGAGGAGCCTAGTACACAGGGACAGAAAGAAGGGCAGTGGGCGCCAGGGGCTGGGGCAAAGGGAGTTGGTGTTTAATGGAGACAGAGTTTCAGTCTGGGAGGATGGAAAGTTCTGGAGATGACAGCGGGGATGGTTGCACAACACCGTGAATGTGCGTGATGCCGCTGAACTGTATGCTTAAAAATGGTTCGAGTGGTAAATGTTATGTCTGTTTCACCACAATTAAAAAAAAAGATTGAAACCGTATTTTCTGTTCCTCCATCCTTAGCTTTTAACCTCTCCTGTTTGTGGGGCACTCGGGTGGCTTAGTCAGTTGAGCATTTGACTCTTGATTTCAGCTCTGGTCGCCATCCCAGGGTCATAGGATTGAGCCCCATGTCCGACTCTGTACACTGAGCGTGGAGCCTGCTTGAGATTCTTTCTCTCCCTCTCTCTCTTCTCCTCTTCCCAACATGTGCTCTCTCTGTCTCTCAAATAAAAAAAAATTTTTTAAATGTTTTAACCTCTAGATATTTAATTTGAAATATCTCCCCGGTGAGCACCTGTGGAGATGGTGTGGGGGGTTTATTTGGGACTCGGAGGAGGAAAGGCAAGTTTGGTGGTCTCCTGTCACCCATACAATGCGTTCGGGAGTTGGCTTCTCTCATTTGTATTTTGCTGAGGGGAGTGGTTGTGGCTCCCTTTAAATGCTCTTTGAATTCTACAAGGCAGCTGCATTGGCATCTTTCAGGCCATCCCACGGCCGCCTACTAACTTAGTGTGTGTTTCGCTCATTGTTAGTATCTGAGAATGTTATTAAAATGTTCTTTCCTGGTCTTAACGAATGCCGTTCAGTTCTTGTAGCCTGGTTGATGAATGGCAGGGTAATTGCCATTCATTTCTTTGCCTTCAAAACAGTGCCACCTGGGTCTTTACTGCCCCCCTACCAGATGTCCTCTGCAAAGAACAGAATTCCTACCAGCTCGGCCCCTCCTCCTCCAACACGTAGGTGAGAAGCCACTGGGGTGCACAGGAAGGACACCCCATGGGAGCCTTCAGAAGAGTGATCCTAGGCCTCTTCCAGATTAATTATCACCGACCAGGCTAGGGCAGAGGAGAAGGGTCCTCTTCTGCGGAGGAATATGGATGCTAGCAAGGCAGAGAAACGCAGTCAGCCCCCAAGAAGGAGGAAGGAGTTGGTGGTAGTTTGGAGTGTGTGGCTGTCAGTTGGTTGCCCTCTGATAGTGACAATTTTCAGCCATCATTATGTCTCTACCTCTGCAAAGCAATTTCCATAATCATGCTCAGGTCAGACTCCCGGTAAGCCCATGAGGTAGGTGTTCCTGCCATTCTGTTTTCGAAGATGAGCAAATCAGGCTGCAAAGAAAGGAAGTGCCTGGACTGAGGCTACACATGGATCCGGCGTCAGAGGTGGGATTTGAACACCGATCTGTTTGATTCCAGAGCTCGTGTCCCTAAACAGGGTAAGAGGTGACATAATCTGGAGCCCTCAGCATATTCCTGGAGGCCTGTGGTCTCAGGTGTCCTCATGAAAGCCCACGGCTAATGGATGTCTGTGCCCTCCTCCTCCCCATTCACCTACCTGCATCTCTGAGTGTCCATCCTGTCTCTGGATTTTGCTGCCCAGCCGGCCCTTTCATACCACACGTGAAGGTGTCATTGTGCTCTCCCAGCCCGCAGAGTGGCCTGCTACCCGGGGCAGGCTTTGGTTGACTCCTGGGTACCCAGTCCCAGTACTGGATCTGGGATTGTCCTTCCCCCTTGTGGCCTTGCCTGGGCCTCCCCTGGCTTGGCAAGCCAGTCTCCTGCATCCCGCCATGGGATCACACACACACACACACACACACACACACACACACACACACACTCTCTCTCTCTCTCTCTCTCTCTCTCTCTCTCTCTCTCTCTCTCTCTGAAATCAGACCTGATTGGCCTGGCCTCTTGATAATGGCCATGGTGACCTTGATCTGCTCCTGGCCAGGGTGTGTGTGCCATTTTTTCTTTCCCCGTGAATGTGGAATCCTACCAGATGGGCTTCAAGGAAAACATTCTCTCTGTAATTATAATTTGCATCTCTGTAGGTGCAGGCAGTGGCCACTCGTGGGTATTAGAGCTCCGGGGAGCTCTTGCAGAGACTCGGAGTTTCATCACTTCTTGGCCCCCCACCTCCACGGTTTACCTTCCAGATCAACAACACGCTTTTTGGCCTTACTCACTGAAAGCTTTGGATACCCTGTGCGTTCCTATCCCTTCTTTCCCTTAGTGCACGGGGACCACGGAGCCAACTTCATTAAACTGGGTAGACTGGCACTTGGCTAAAGGGTCCATTTCAGATGAAACTGAAACCCAGGCTAGGATTTCTGGTTCACCTCCCAGATCACAGGAATTTATTGCCTCATTAACAGCCAAATAAGTGTTTGAAATGATCCGAGAACAAGCTGACCACTTAGCATCCCAGGTAGTCTGGCAGGCCCCCTGTCTTTAGCGGCTGTGTGACTTACCACGGGTGGGGAGGAAGGAGGCAGGAAATGAGATGCAGAGAGAAAATCGAGTGCGTGGGCACTGTGGCTTATCAAGAAACCAGTGTGTGTGTGTGTGTGTGTGTGTGTGTGTGTGTGTGTGTGTGTGCGCGCGCGCGCGCGCGTGCGTGTGTGTGTGTCTTGGGGAGGTGCACATATGCATGGGCAAGAGTGCCACCTCACCCCTGAGTCGTGTATCTAGCAACTTGGGGTATGTAAAATAAGTGACAAATGAGAAAGAACATTGTCCACAGGGCCGTGGAGTAACCTGCCCCCTCCGCCCCCGCAGGCGACAGAGCTCAGGCTCACGTCTCCTCGGAAGAGAGTTATCGTCCTTTGTAGCCTACTTTAGATAATTGTTCTTGGCCCGGAGCCGGTCAGAAATGGCAAATTAGAGGTAGAGATCATCACGAAGAGAAACCCCAGAAAGTGACAGCTAACAGCTCAGAAGCAGGAGATAAGACAAGACAGACTTGCATACTCTTGAGCACAGCCTTCTGGAACCAGCCGGTTTAAGGGCACTACCTTTCCTACCCTTTACTGTCCCTTTGGATGTCATGTCATATGGTGCAGCATGAAATTAATGTCCATAGTAGATACTGAATCATCAAAAGCTTCTAATTTTATTTAGAAGACAAGATCACCTCTAATTTTTTAGAAAAGTCCTTTGGATGGTTGAAGTAACTGTTTTCTTTAAAAAAATTTTTTGATGTTTGTTTATTTTTTGAGAGAGAGGCAGGGGAGGGGCAGAGAGGGAGGGAGACAAGAATTAGAAGCATGCTCCAGGCTCTGAGCTGTCAGCACAGAGCCCGACACGGGGCTTGAACTCATAGACTGTGAGATCATGACCTGAGCTAACATCTGATGCTTAACTGACTGAGCCCCCTAAGCACCCCTGAAGTAAGTGTTTCTTAAAAACTATATGCATCCATCATTTATACTAGGAGACAGTAAATCGTGGCCTGCAAGCCAAATCCAGCTGGGCAGTTGTAACTTTTGCGCTATAGTGGCAGACGTGAGTCATTGCAACAGAGACCATATGGCCTCCCAGAACCAAAGGTATTTATTGTCTGGTCATTTGTTTATTTTTTCATGTTTATTTATTTATTTATTTTTAAAGTTGGCCCCACACCCAGCATGGGCACAAACCCACAACCCTGAGGTCAAGACCTAAGCTGAGATCCAGAGTCAGACACTTAACTGACTGAGCCCCCCCCCCCCCCCCCGCAATGTGCCCCTGTCTGGTCCTTTATAGCAAAAGGTGGCTGACCCCTGATCTAGATGTTGGGTTATTCCAGGACGTCAGTTTTCTGCTGATGTGTACATCTGACTCATTTTCATGCATTCCCAAGTGATCCATACACATGAGGGTGTGCACGTACACAGTTCTGTGTGATGGTAAGCACGGCTACATGTTAAGCACCACATTTCCATTACTCCTCAAACACAGCTCTGTAACAGGGTTTGGGTCTAATTAGCCATTACTTTTCCCACTTCCCTCAACTGATATGTTATGGCCTCTGACCCAAAGGACACAGACCTTCTGGAGAACTCCACTGGACACCTCACTGCACATTCACCATCTTCTCAATAAGCTCCTTGAGTGTAAGCATATTGATTCTACCCAAAGCTTCTACAAGATAAACGTCCTTGGAGAGCAAAGCATTTGGTGATTATGTATCCCAGGCTACATGGGGTCTTGTGGGAGATTAAAATAGTCCTGGAAGTAAGGGAATATGATGTGCTTCATCAGGTCAAATTTTGCCTTCAGATTATTCTCATGGCATTTGCCATGGACTTAATGGAGAAAGTTTCTCCAGGTAGACAGGCCGGCGTGTTGATTGATTATTCCGTGCTGATGTGGCTGTACCACATTAGTGATGGCTGTTCTGACTTTCATATGCTCCTTGGTCAGGCTGCTAACATGCTTCCCTTTATTCTATTACTTTTTAAGCACCAAGGGCCAGAATTCATTATGGAAGGTAGGCTTCTGAGAGTATAGCCTCCCATGGGTGAAATATGTATATGTACCATTAAAATAAGCACTAAAACACGGTTTGGACTTGAGGTGGGGAAGGGAGTGCCTTTTTTATTGAGATATAATTCACATACTGTTAAAAAATTCTTTGTTAATGTTTATTTTTGAGAGTCAGAGACAGAGCACAAGCAGGAGAGGGGCAGAGAGAAGGGAGACATAGAATCTGAAGCAGGCTCCAGACTTTCTGACCTGTCAGCCCAGAGCCCGATGCAGGGCTCGAACTCCTGAACTGGGAGATTGTGACCTGAGCTGAAGTTGGATGCTTAACTGACTGAGCCACCCAGGTGCCTCTTGAACTGTACACTTTAAAAGCACCAATTTTAGGGGCGCCTGCTTCAGATTCTGTTTCCCTCTCTTTGCCCCTCCTCCTCTTGTGCTCTGTCTCTGTCTCTCAATAATAAATGCTAAACAAATTTTAAGGGTCTAGTTTAAGGATTTTTAGTGTATTTACAGAGTTGTACAGCCATCTCGTTTTTTTAATATACAGGAAGTTCAGTTCAATTTTAAGGAACTCTGTATAATCCACACAAAGGCAGCATTGGCACTTGTATTGAAATCTGATGTTCCCGCTCTGCCTAGGTTTATGAAATGGCCAGTGCCTCACAGGGTTTGTTGACCAGGGACTCTGACAGTTCTAGGTCCCCAGGGTCATTCTGTACATCAGGGGGCAAGCAGGTCTGGGTGCTCCAGGCCTGTATCCTCACCTCAGACCCCAGGGTTTTGACTACCCTCCCTGCCTCTGGAATGCTTTGTCCCTCCAAGATAATGAAGCAGGGAGAACATTCCAGAAATGACCTGTGGCTCTAGCTGAGCTGGTTCTCCATGGAGTTGCTACTGGATATAAATGGGACCTGCCCTTCCTTTCTGTAGCCCTCACCCCAGCTCCTTGTCCTCAGTGGTCCTGGTCCAAGGCAACTGTTCGCTTGTCCTCGCAGCTACGAGTTCCTTTGTAAGTACGTGCTGAGCTCCTCGTACGTGTGAGGAACCACAGACGAGACTCTCGGGATGTGGAGGCAAGAGAGACAGCCTCCTGCTCTTGTAAGGTTTATATTCCAAGGAAGATACGACATTAAGTGATGAATTACCCAGTTAATTATGCAGTCATGGTTGTGAAAAAAAGAGGGTTTGAGATGTAAGGGTGCAACACCAGCCAGCCTGAGTCAGCAGGTGGGGAGGCATCCCCGAGGGGATGGGGATAAAGTCAAGGTCTGACGGGGTCAGTGTAGCAGGAGAGGGGAGGTGGGAGGCATTGTAGAGGGCCGTGCAGTCAGAGGAAGGCTTTGGGGCGCTGCTGTGGAAATCCCCAAAGTTCCAGGAGCCACTGGTGTTCAGTGGTCAGAAGCGAGCCAGCCAAACAGGGGTCTCCCGTCATCCTGTGGGGAGAGATGAGGGCGGCCTCTCTGGCTGGCGTGGGGGTAGCAGTGGGCGTGGAATGTGGGTCGGAGATGTTCAGGAGACGGCATGGACAGAGCCTAGTGTGTCTTCCTCATTTGACTTTGTCATCCCTTTCGCTGGACTCCTTCCTTCTCCCCCGACCCAGCCCCTGGGTGACCTCACTTCTCTTTGGCCAACTCTGTGCTTGGCATCCACTGAAAGCCACTCGATGTCCCTGGAATCAAGTAAGAGCTCTGTCTCTTCATGTTAGAGACCCTTGATCTCTCCTGGGAAGGTCTCCCCAGGCCATTTCCCGAGACTGTTCCCAGGACCTTTCCCTGGAAAAGCCGAGGGCTTCCGAGAAGGCAAGGTCCCTGGGGGCCTGGAGAAAATGCTAGGGAGGCAAAGACACGCTCACAAACTTGGTCCAAGCAGCAGCCCACACTCTGCACATCGAGTGGTGCCCCACCTTCTGGAAAGCGTCAGAGGGGCGCATGCCTCCCTTCTCAGGCTTCTCACAGGAGGTGGGTGGGCAGGGGGCGATGCTGGAGCTTTCTGGCCTCAGGACAGGGCACGTCTCCCTTCCCTATCGGGCAACATGACATTTACTGCCTGGTTGTTGATTTTCTTTTCACTTTGCTTTCAGAGTTTTCAAATTCTCAGACCGGAAAGCGAGTCGTAAAGTGATCCTTTGTTTCCTCTCGAATCTGTGCTTGGGAGGTTACAGCAGGTGACCACCTGGAAGATGTCCCCACACGTCTGTGTACTTGGTATGCATCTGACAGCCTCTGTGCTGTGTGTGTGGGTCTTTATTTCAAGACCAGCAGCTATTGCAAGATGGACAAACTAAAAATAGTTCAAGGCAGGGACGCCTGGGTGGCTAAGTACAAGTGTCCGACCTCGGCTCAGGTCATGATCTCTCATTTTGTGGGTTCGAGCCCCCTGTCTGGCTCTGTGCAGACAGCTCAGAGCCTGGAGCCTGCTTCAGATTCTGTGTCTCCCTCTCTGCCCTGCTTGCACTCTGCTCTCAAAAATAAATATATGTCGGGGTGCCTGGGTGGCTCAGTTGGTTAAGCATCCAACTTTGGTTCAGTTCACGATCTCATGGTTGGTGGGTTCAAGCCCCACGTTGGGCTCTGTGCTGACGGGTCAGAGCCAGAAGCCTGTCTTCCGATTCTGTGTCTCCCGATTCTGTGTCTCCCTCTCTCTCTGACCCTCCCCTGCTCACGCTGTCTCTCTCTCTCTCAAAAATAAATAAACATAAAATTTTTTTTTAAAAATATGTTAAAAGAATAGTATTTAGAAAGTTCAATGAAAAAACTTTTGTGCTTCCATGATATAGGTATTCATGAGAAACGATATTCATCTCGCCTCTGCTCGGCCGGGGTAATTTCTACCCTGCACACGTCAGGGTCTGTGTTCCAATCAGCATGACGAAGGCCACTGTGAATTTGAATATATAATTTTCACAAAATTCTGACTACATTCTTAAACTTCAGAGTTTTTCACTTCTGGCAGGAGGTTGTAAGTGGGGGAGATGACATCTTTGTAAGTGACATTAACACAGACTCTTTTCTCCTAATTCATGAGGACCTCATCCACGAGGGCTGAAGATCTGGTTTATTGTTCCTGTCAGTGCTTGATGTTTCTGACAGGCCGCGAAGCTCAGGTCAGAGAGGTGTGTTTGGGCATCAGCCGTGGACTCGTTCACAGAGCCACAGCCTTCCACCTGTAAGGGGAGGGGTCACCCCAGGTGTGGTTTTGACTTGTGCACTGAAAGCCAGAAAACCGTTGTTCTGAGGTCACAGAACAGAGCTGCTAAACGAAAGTGTAAAAAATCTAGAAGGCTTCCTCCATGATCCAGTCCTCTGTGCAGAATTACAGGGGAGGCCAAGGCTCTCCCGGTGGACTCCCCGGGCTTGGAGGGCAGGTCGGGGTGCCCTGTAGTAACCAGAACTGATGTCTGTCGCCTGCCTGCCTGCCTGCCTGCCTGCCTTCTGTCCTTTTTTCTCCTTCTTTCTTTCCTTCCTCCGTCCCTCCTTCCTTCCTTCCTTCTGTCCTCCTGTTCTTCCTTCCTTCCTTCCCTCCTTCCTTCCTGTCTTCCTTCCGCATGTCCTTCCATCCTTCAGTTCTGCCTGCCTCTTTCTTTCTCTCTGTCCCTTCCTCCATCCCCTCTTCCTTCCTTCCTTCCTTCCTTCCTTCCTTCCTTCCTTCCTTCCTTCCTTCCTTCCTCCCATTGTTTCTTCCTTCCTTCTGTCCTTTCTTTTTGTTCTTTCCTTTCTTCCTTCTTTCCTTCCTTCTATCCTTTCTTTCTTCCTTCTATCCTTACTTCTTGCCTTCCTTCTGTCCTTCCATCCTTCAGTTCTGCCTGCCTGCCTTCCTCTTTCTGTCTGTTCTTCCTTCCTGCCTCTTTCTCTCTGTCTCTTCCTCCGTCCTCTCTTCCCTCTTTCCTTCCTTCCTTCCTTCCTTGGGCTTCTGCGTATGTACAGTTTTGTTTGCAGAAGGGAGTCCGGTCCACCTCTGAAAGTAGCTCTCCAGAATTGACCATGTCTGGAAAGTTGATAAAGAGCACTCTTGTGCTGGACCAGGGTGTCCCGGCTGGTGACTTATAGGATCTTGGGGTCTTTGGCCAGTCTGGCAATTCCAGACTCAATCCCCACACCCAGGGCATTGGCCTCCAGCAGGTCTGCTGCATTTCCAGCGCTGCTGTGGGCACACTGGTATGGAAGCCTTCTGCTCAGATGCACAGATAATCCTGCCAGCGTGCGAGGGGCTTTGTCAGGTGCTCGGGCCTTGTGTTTTGCTGGAAGTGGTATCATGGTGGCCATATCCTTATACAGCCCCGGTGTTTTGCTCAAAATTCCATTTTTCAGATCTGTCCGTGTTGACACATGTAAAAAGACTTTGTTCCCTATATTCTTCCCCTCAGCTGGGGTTGACCCTCCTCTGGCCCACCCCCGTCCCCACCCCCGTGTCCCCACGAACAATTTAGCTCTTTCTAGAGGAGATGGATCTTTCCATTGTATCTTCACTGTCCGACTTGGGCCATTCCCAGTGGGAGCGGGGTTTCTGTGTCTGGAGTGCCCTGTGCAGTTGGTTTGTGACCAGTGACTTGTATTTGGATGTCACCTGTGGGTATAAGCTCAAGAGAAAAGAGGATCAGGCTAATTACCTAGGCTTTTTCATTCTCATAACAAAGAGGGCCGCCACTCACTGGCAGCCCCACCCCACCCCCTCCCTGCCATCAGCTGGCTCCAGACAGGAACTCACTTCTCCCTCCCCCTGCAGCCCCAGAGCCTCACCCCACAGCTGTCTGGGAAGCACCAAAGCGCAGCAGCCCTTCCTCCATCCCGCCTCTCACCCCAGGAGGCCCAGGTCTCCGTGAATCCCACCTCTCTCCACACCCCTCTCCTACTCACAGCCCCAAATCTGTTTTCCGCAGAACTCCCTACATGCTCAGTCTCTTTTCTGAGAGGTCCTTCCCCTCCCCTTCCTGCTCTAGATTGCCACTCTGGCCATCCCCCTTCTCGACTCTCCCAGTCCCCTGCGTGCCCTACTGTCAGGTCATTGGCAACCCAGTCACCCCCCTCTGGCTCCTGGGGTCCTGCCCCTACCCCACCCTGCTCATCTGCAGGAGCCTGTGGGTCCCAGCATCCCTGCACATGGTCCTGGGGTCCCCAGGCCTGGGTCTCTGCTCCTTCAGTGCCCTGCACTTGGCCTCTCAGCTCGACCTGCGCCCAGTCCTATCACTGACACCCCGCTGCCTTGCCCGTAGTCTCCTCTCTGTCGCCCCTTCTGCTGCTGCTTCCTCTTGCTCACTCCCTCTGAAGCCTTGACCTCAGATGCTCACCTCCAGAGGCATGACCCCTGCCTCTTGCCGTGTGCACTTCTCACCCACCTCCTGCCTCCACTGCCTTCCTCCTTTCCCTGAGAGCCTCACCCCTCTATTAGGGCTGTCCCTTGCCGTAACCTGTGGGAACCCGGGGCTCCCCCTGACCTTCCGGAACTGTGGCTCTGCCAGAACCCAGTCCCCCACCCCAACCATGCCCCAATTGCACCCCGCTGAAGCCAGACATTAAAACAACTTCTGGTCCCTGACCATTAACCTCACAGGGGCCCTTCATCCTGGCCAGCAAGGGCGCCGCTCTCCTGGTCAGCTCTTGTCCATCTTTCTTCCCAACCTCGCGCATGCCCTTCCCTCGGAGCTGAATTTCCACAGAGGTCCTGCCGTCCGCCCATCTGCTCTGCCTTCTTGCCCAGGACTGGGGAGGAGCTGCTCCTTCCGGGCCAGTCCCAGCACGGGCTGTCTAGATGGCCTTCCCTCCAGCGGTCCCCTTCCTCCTGTGTCTAACTATATCCTGCACTAACTATATCCCGTTTCTCTGATGTCTTGCAACAAATTTATTAAAAAAAAAAAACAAAAAGACTCGCTGTATTCTGTCTCCATATCTCATCTCCGCCCTTTCTTGAGCTGCCGTCACTCAACTAAAAGGCCTATGACATCATCAAGGATGATACTGAAAGACAATATTTGTCATGTGATTAATTTCATGATGGACAGCAATTGTCCTATAATAATTACGCTACCTTCATTCATCATTCATTCACCAAGTGTCAGTTGACCTACAATGGGCCCGACGCCGTTCTGAGTTTTATAAATATGAATTCCCATGAGCTGTAAGGGGGTGCCCTTATTATCCCCGTTATATGGACGAGGAAACAGAAATAGAGAGCGTAAAGAATTCACCTTCTCCCCCATAAATAGCATTCATTGTTTTACTTGACCTGTCCGTGGTGTTTACCATTTGATCATTTCCTCCTTGAAATACTTTCTTCACCTTGGTTCCAAAACATCACCCTCTTTGCTTTCTCCGTTTACCTTACTGTCTGGTTCTTCCCCATTTCTTTTTCTGGTTCTTTCTCCTCTCTCCCAAATGAATCGTGGAGAGCTCAGCTGCCCTGCCTTTTCTCTGTCTGCACCCTCTCCTTGTGTGACCTCTCCCGCTCCCCAGGCTGTAAATGCTGTTCGTAGACTGTTGGTCTCTGGAAGCGGATGTCCAGCGCCAGCCTCCTGCCAGAGCGCCAGGCCCGGTTCTCTGCCTGAGCTCGCTCTCACCCGCCTTCCCTCCTTGCTCCGACATGCCGGCCTCCATTCCGTCCCCAGGCATGCCAGTCCTGCCCCTACCTTGAGGCCTTCCTCTGTGCACCTGTCCTCCACCGAGATGCTTTCCAGAGACGCCTGCTGGGGCTCATGACTTTACTGCCCTCACATCCCTGTTCAGGGCTGTCCTGATGGACAAGCCATCTCTGAGTGTCCTGTGAGGAAGAGCTGTCTCTCCCTCCCCTTCCGGAAGTTCCTCTCCACCTGCTCTGCTTCATCGTTCTCCATGTGTCACTACCGGACATATCTTATTTGCCCGGTTACTCCTTTTCTCCAGAAGAGACGTCCTGGCGATATAGACTTGGTTTTGTTCTCTGCTCTGTCACCAATGTGGGGCATATAATAGGTGCTTAATAAATACACATCGAGAGACACCTGGATGGCTCTGTCGGTTACGCATCTGATTCCTGATTTTGGCTCAGGTCATAATCTCAAGGTTTGTGAGTTTGAGCCCTGTGTGGGGCTCTGTGCTGACAACGCAGAGCCTGCTTGGGATTCTCTCTCTCTCTCTCTCTCTCTCTCTCTCTCTCTCTCTCTCTCTCTTTCTCTCTCTCTCTCTGCCCTTCCCCTGCTCTCTCTCTCTCTTCTATCAAAATAAGTACACTTAAAAATAAGCAAAGAAAAAAATATTAAGCAAATGAATGGCATTCCCCCCAGGAAATGCACAGAGAGATGCTTTTAGAAACTCTGTCTTTAACTTTCTTAAGGTAAATCTCTTTGGTTGTGAATGGATTCACATTTCCAAAGTGAATGAAATAATGTACAAATGAGTCTTCTTTCCTCTTCCCTGAAGTTTTAGGACATTTATAAATGTATCTGAAATTGTAATAAAAGATTCTAGGAGGTTTTACAACATGTTTGCAGTTGATGGTTAACAGCCAGAAATAGTTTCAATAACATTAATGGGGTATGGTTTTGCTAAAGGAACATAGTGTTTTTAAAATGGAAACTTCAATAATCCCATTTTACAACTTCCCTAAACCTTTGAAATACACAGTACTCGTTAATGTTGAATTATTTACTGAAGAGCACCCCCCCCCCCCGATATTAACCGCCTAGGGTTTAAAGGTTTTTAATAATGCTTTAGTGATATTGGCTTAATGAATTAGGTTCTAAGGGAAGTGGCCAGGCTTGGGGATCAATAAATCAGATTCTACTACTTGCAAAAAAAAAAAAGCAGTTAAAACTCTGCCTGTAAATAATAATATGGAAAGATCTGGTATTAATCAAACCAACGCAGCCGGGCTCTATTTTCAGCTCCCAGATGTGAGCTGGAGTTAATGTTGAGCACGCCTATATTTGAAACGTAACACAATTACGCAGTCCTTGGAGAACGAGCTTTGGCAACAGATCAGCTAGGGTTGCACCTGAAACACATTTATGAAATCGAACTTCCAAAGGCTTGGTCTTAGATCAGTTGTTTTTTAATCCTGAAGATAGCCTCTTGACCATGCAGTTAGGTGTTAGAAAGAAAGTGTCGAGTGTATTTTTTTCTTCATAAGTAATTGCCCTTCACTGAAGGGGATAATCTGACCCGGCTGCTGGCTGTGAAGCAGCTGGCGTGGCCCCAGCCGGGTTGATGGGCCCACCAGAGTCTGGGTCCGGCCTCAGCCTGTCCAGAGAAGTGCAGTTTGCCTGTGACATCCTGGGTGTCGCAGAAAGCCATTTACCTGGCCAGTGGCTAGATAAAGATGCAGATCTCGCCACCTCAGAGGCCCCTTCTTTCTGAAGGAGATCCTCTGAGAGTTTTTAGCTCAGCCTCCTCTGAATAGCCAGGGCCTTACCGAGAAGCATGTCCAGTGACTGGGGACGCCCACAGATTGTGCAGAGAGGCCCACGGGCCCACCCGATGGGGACAGCTCTCCTCTCTACTCCGCTGCTTTGAGGTGAATCCAGGTCCTAGGGAACATGTGTGTGTGGTGTCACGAGTCCAGAGGCTCTTGGTATCTATCCCCAGCATTTACTGATTCCCTTTGCCTGGCTTAGAAGTGGGCTTCTAAGTGGAAGTTCAAGGTGCTGTGAGACTCTGTTGGTCTGTCCTTCTGGAAAATTCCACCATTACAGTGAGGCGAGAAGCCAGGAGAATGACTTCTCACAGGTGTTTCAGTGAGCCTGGGGTGGAGCATCCATGAAGTCAATCCTCCCCCTCCCCCTTTGGTGACCGCCATTTTGTTTTCTCTAGTTAAGAGAATGTCTCTTGGTTTCTCTCTCTCTCTCTCTTTTCCCTTTGTTCATTTGTTTTGTTTCTTAAAAACTACATATGAGTGAAATCACATGGTGTTGGTTTTTCTTTGACTTCTTTCACTTAGCAAATGGCAAAATTTTATTCCTCTGTATACATGCACCAAATCTTTTCTCCATTGATCTCTCCAGGGACACTTGGGTTGCTTTGGTTATTGTAAATAATGCTGCAGTAAACATAGGGGTGCATGTAGCCCTTTGAATTAGCATTTTTGTAGTTTGGGGCTGTTCGGCCTTTTCGTACTTGGGCCGTAAGCTCCCTGACTGCAGACCTGCACGTGCGCTCACTCCTTCCTCAGCTCCCCAAAGAGGAACTACTGTGTACTTGAAGCTCTGCTCACAATGTATTTTGTAGTGTTCCACAAAGGTTGGGACCAGGCTTGTTTTCCAACACTTAGAAAAGAACCTGAGCAATTAGGTACTCAATAGAGGTTTGATAAATGAATGAAATTAGTGAACGAAGAGATGAAGGAGTGAATATTTTGAATGAATAGAAAAGCTGGGCAAAAACCCGTGTGTCTGTATTTGTACTGGAAAGCACTGTGTGCAAAAGAGGTTTAAAATGCGGCCATGTAAACGTTAAGACACAGAACAGATGAACATAAGGGAAGGGAAGCAAAAATAATATAAAAACAGGGAGGGGGACAAAACATAAGAGACTCTTAAATACGGAGAACAAACAGGGTTGCTGAAGGAGGTGTGGGAGGGGGGATGGGCCAAACGGGTGAGGGGCATGAAGGAATCTACTCCTGAAATCACTGTTGCACTGTGTGCTAACTTGGATGTAAATTAAAAAAGTAAAAAAATATGTTTCAAAAAAATAAATAAAATGTGGCCATGTAAGTGTGGAGGATATGACTAAATCATTCACTTCTTCTAACTCCCTATCGATATGAAAGTCTGAATCCAGTTCACACCAGGCTTCTTAAAAAGTGCTCAAATTGTGTTGGAATCTGTGACCAAAATCAAAACTGAGATCTATTTTTAGGGGCACCTGGGCGGCTCAGTTGGTTGAGCAATGGACTCTGATTTCAGCTCAGGTCATGATCCCAGCATCGTGGGATCAAGCCCTGTGTTGGGCTCTGTGCTCAGCGTGGAGCCTGCTTGGGATTCTCTCTCTCCCACCCTCTGCCCCTCTCCCCCTCCCTCCCTCCATCCCTGTCTCCAAAAACCACCTGGTTCTAAACGTATCCTCTGCTATTGTTCACTCAGGCTGCTCCCACTGAAAGGGACCCAGCACGTGGAGGGGCGCAGTCCCGTGGTGGCCCACGCAGACCACTGAGTGCATATCTGCACGTCCACAGTCCGTCCCCAGGAGAGCAGCAGAGGCGAGTGGAGGAGGGCCGACCTTCCTCCCCCGACCCCTGGAAACCTCCCCTCCTATCTGTCTCTACTGCTTCCCTGCATACCCCCCCACAGCATCCCTCTAGTCTTCTCCAGGAGAGAAGTGCCTGTGAGTGCATGTGATGTGGAGTGTGTACGCGAGTGTGAGTATGAACGTGGTGTGGTGTATGGATGTGGGTGTGTGAGTGTGTGGTCTCTCTGTGGTGTGTGTGTAGGTGTTTGGGGTGTGTGTATGGTATGTGTGTAGGTGTATGTAGTATGAGTATGTATGTGTGGTTGTGTGTGGGGTTGAGTGAGTGTGCAGTGGGTGTATGTGATGTGCATATGTGGTGTGTGTGTGTGTGGTGCAGTGGGGGTGTATGTTGGCTTGTGTGTGGTGTGTATGAGTTTGGTGTGTTTGCTATGTATGTGTGATGTGTATGGAGGGTATATGAGTGTATGTGTGGTGTGTGTGTGGTGTGGTGTGTTTGTGTGCATAGTGTGTGGTGTGTATGGTGTGTGCAGTGCAGTGTGTGTGGGGTGGTGTGCAGTGTGTGTGTGGTGTGTGCGCGGTGCGGTGTGTGTAGTGTGTGCTGTGTGGTGTGTGTGGTGTGCGGTGTGTGTTGTGTGTGCACACGGTGTGCAGTGCGGTGTGTGGTGTGTGTGCAATGTGGTGTGTGGTGTGCAGTGCGGGGTGAGGTGCCCGGACGCGGGGACGCTGAGACGGGGGACGCTGAGACGCGAGGCCATCCCCACCGCGAGCGCCTTGGGTCTGTGCTCTTCCTGCTAGTGCTCCAGAGACTGGCGAGCACGTCGGAGACACGGTGGTGGCGCCGGCAGTGTTCGTGGACTCTGACATGGTTTACACTGGCAGGTGGTAAGCGTGAACCGGCTGCTGGCCGGTGGCCTTCTAGGCAGCTCGACGATGGGCCCGGGCAGCCCAGCTGGAGTGTGTGACTTGGGCTCAGGGCACAACCTCATGAGTTCGGGCCCCGTGTCCGGCTCTGTGCTGCCTGCGCAGAGTCTGCGTTGGATTCTCTCTCGAGTAAATAAACATTTACAAAATACGAAGAGAAGTGAGTAACTAATGGTGTAGCAGACGAGAGCAAGCGAGCCGTCAGACTCCAGGCTCCGTGTCCGGGAAGGCCAGGCGCGCAGAGGGCAGCCCTGGTCTGCCTCCCCCCATCCCGCACCCCGCACCCTGCACCCCGCACCCCCGCCTCACTGCTCTCCTCAGAGACGACCTTGGACTTGTGGTTGAGCCCGTTCAGTAGCACCCAGAGGGGGTTGTTCCAGACAGACCGCTCCTGCTTTTGCTCGGGATGAGGGGCCCCTGAGACCCCAGTGAAGATGGTACCATTGGGGAGGGTCGGCCTCTGTTGGGGGGCTGGGGGGCGGCAGGCAGGAACAAAGATGCCAAACCAGCCCACGTGCCCTGGTCATGGCCTGAAATGTCGCCTGCCCTCCAGGGACCCCTGGTCAGCTTTCCCCAGGGAGTGTGAGTAGAGGTGGTAGCTGATCCTCTGACTCTCACGGAGGGGAGGGGTGCGGTGAGCCCCTGCTGAGGGGGGGGGGAGACACTTAGGGCCAAAGCCTCCCTGACCTCCCTGGACAAACCTCACCAGCATGGAGCCTGGCACATAAGTGTGGGTTCTGCTGGAGCAGTGACTGCTCCGGTCTTCTCTATAATCGCCTCAAGTCACGTCCTAGAGATGTAATTTTTCCCATTGTGGCATTGACTTTCCTTGTCCCAGAGGGAAACTGTGAAGTTGTCATGATGTGAAATCCGGTCGGAGACTTGAAGCCACTGCACAGTGACAGCAGCCTTGGCCGTGCCCTCTCGGAGCCAGGCCAGGTGGCACGGATGGAAATGACAGGCTCTGTGAGCAGCCCCCAGAGCTGGGGCCCGATGAACAGGGTCGTGTGGACAGGACTCAGGTCCCACATCAGCCCTTTCCCGTCGTACTCCTGGAGACAGCAGGCAGCACTGTCAGCAGTAGAAGGGGGGGCAGTGGCACGTGTGTCCAGACAGAAGGGGGTCGGGAGGCTGGGGACCTGTGCTCACTAGCGCATGTGGGGTCTGCGCCCACCTGCGGCAGCTCCTGTGCGTCGAGGGTCCAGCACGACTGTTAGCCACAAGCTAATGGTCATGATATGAAGAGACTGTGCTCTTTGGAATTCAGTACCCTGAAGCAAGTCTGGGGGACAGGAACTGGCTTTGCTTCTGGTTTCGAGCACCTACCTCTGTGCCCACCATTCACTTCTAGGACAGTGGGTGACAAGGCATCCAGAGACAGCTCAGGTCCCGCTTTCAACCTCAGCACAGATGATGTGGGGACTGGGTCATTCTTTAGTCTGGGACAAAGTTGTGACAGTTGTGATTGTCTCCAGGTATTTCCGAATGTCCTCCAGGGGGTCAAAACCACCAGGGGTTGAGAGCCACCGGATTAGGGAGAGGATTTAGTGGAGAGACATTCACTTTATACCTGTAGTCTCTGGACTGCGTCGCACGAGCATTTATCATTGTCTTGGATGAGGACAAGACAAGCAGTCCCCAGCACCGGGGTTGGCAGAGACATGCACAGCTGGGGTTAGGGGCTTGAAAAGCAGGAGAGAGGTCCCTTCCCACCTGCTCCTTCTCCCTTCTCTAGTGCGGTCTCTGTTCCCATCCCTTCCAGACCATGTGGCCCAGAATCTCCTAGGATGCTTGCTCAAATGCACACCCCAAAGCCCTGCTCCCCAGAGACTCTGATCCAGGGCACAGAACATCCGAGAGCGGCCCTGGAATCTGCATGTTACAGCTTCCCAGGTGATTCTGCTGCAGGGGGGCGGTCTGGAGATGATGCCTTGAGAAGCAGGGGTGTCAACGGAAACAAGCTTTGTCAGTCCCCCTAGGACACTAGAATCTAACATAAAGAAGAAAACGACAACTTTAGTACAAAGCAAAAAATTATAAAAGTCCATAAGAAAGATGAAGTTCTTGGGGCGCCTGAGTGGCTCAGTTGGTGAAGCGTCCAACTTCGGCTCAGGTTATGGTCTCACAGTTCGTGAGTTGCAGCCCTGCATCAGGCTCTGTGCCAACAGCTCAGAGCCTGGAGCCTTCTTCGGATTTGCTGTCTTCCTGTCTGTCTGTCTGTCTGTCTGTCTGTCTCTCTCTCTCTCTCTCTCTCTCTCTCTGCCCCTCCCCCGCTTGCTCTCTGCATCTCAAAAATGAATAAACGTTGAAAAAATTTTTTTTCACAAAAAAAGATGAAGTTCTTAAAAGTAGAAATCCCTTATCCTGAAGATCGATTCATTCATTCAGCAAACACTTTCTGAGTGCCTGTAATATATTTCATTGTTATATGACATCGTTATACAACATTGTTCCAGGCATGGGGGTACCCGCAGTGAACAACGTAGACACGTGTCCTACTCTTGTCCAGTTGGTATCTCGCAGGGAGAGACAAAGAAGAGGCTCTGTAACGGAGGAATTGTTAGAAGGTGGCAGTGCTGTAAAGACAGAGCAGAGAAGGGGGTTGGGGGGTAGTATGCAGGTGTAATCAGGTGCTCAGTGGTAGTTGAACACCTTGAAGGTGGTGAGCAGCAGTCAGGTAAGTATCTACAGGATCAAGTTCTCCGTGCACAAGGAAGAGCAGGCATAGAGTCGCCGAGGTGGAGTAAACATTCCTGGTGTGATCCGGGGACACAGCAGAGGGGCTGCTGTGGTGGAGTGCAGTGAGTCAGGGAGCAAGTCGTGGGGCTGGGGGCAGGTGGGGGGGCAGGAGGCCAGGTCTGTGGACTGTGACTTGACTCTGAGGGAGGTCAGGTGGGCCTGGGGAGGATTCTAGTCGAGGAATGTCAGCATCAGATTTCAGACTTAGAAGGATCACCCTAGCTGCTCTTCTGTTTGTTTGTTTTTTTTTTTAACCCTTGGCTGCTGTTTTGAGTAGACCCTTGCGGGGAGGGCAGGGTAGAACTTACCATTACTGTTGAAATTACGGCCTGGTTTCTGCCCCCTCGGCATTTTCCATGATTGTGGAGATGGAACATGCACCACTGTAACAAGGAAGTGTTAGCTAAGTGATACGATTAATTCAGGTCAGAGAGAATGCTCAAAGTCAGTGGCAGGAAGACGTCCCTTCTGAGAGTCAGACTTCATGCCCAAGTTGGGCCTTAAGATGGATGAACAAAGGTTTTTTTTGTTTTTAGTTCCAGGGGTACATAATGGGCATTCAGTAAACTGTACACATCTGGGTTGTACAATTTGATACATTCAGTCATTTACATATATCCACGAGACCACTGCCGCAGTAGTGAGCACCTCCATCACCCCCGAAAGTTCGCTTGTTGTTTATGAGGCAGATTAGGAACTGCCATCAGGATAGGGACTTGAACAAAGGCACAGAGGCAAGGAAATGCAGGGGCTTCTTGGGACAGAAAGATGCCCACCCTGGCTATCCAGGAGGGTCACATGGGGACCCCCGAGAGAGATGTCTCACAAGACAGCTGGAAGCAGATTCCATGGGGCTTCAAACACTGGGTCACAAGGGTTAGGTCACAGAGGGACAAGCAGAGGTATTTAAGTGTGCTTTAAGGTGTGGATCAAACGGAGTTTTCTGCTAAAATTTCACCTTTAAAAAAAAACACCACCACCAAGCTCAAATTTTAGGTACTTTTTGTGGCGAGTCTAAAAAAAATAGAACCAAGTACATTTCTGTAATCTTTCATGCATACAAAGTCCATTAAAGGAAAAAGAAGCACCAGGCAATTTCATAATTAGATAATTAACAGACTCCTTAACAGCATTAAATTAATACAACTACTTAGAGATTGAAAAAAAAAATCCATTGCTACCTGATAGTACATTATAGCTCACATATAAAAATACTTCTGGGTGCCTGGGTGGCTCAGTAGGTTTAGCGTCTGACTTCTGCTCAGCTCATGATCTCGTGTTCATGGGTTCAAGTCCCATGTCGGGCTCTGTGCTGACAGCTCAGAGCCTGGAGCCTGCTTCGAATTCTACGTCTCCCTCTCTTTCTGCCCCTCCCCCACCAATGCTCTGTCTCTCTCTGTCTTTCAAAAATAAATAAATGCTAAAAAATTTACAAAATACATCTAATCTAGATAGCCTTTAATAATTCAAAGGTAGAATTTTAGCATGTTACACTAGACTCTTGATTAGTGCCTCATAGTTTTGAAGTCCTGCTCTTTATTTTTGCATCAGGTTGAATGAGAACTTTGAAGTTCCGGGAGGCACTTAAATGGGTACTCAGTGAGCATCTCCTCCCCTGTCCTCAGGACCTGATCAGTTTGTGAATGGGTCCCCCTCCCCAGGCCAGGGGGTAGACTGGAGGGCAGGATTTTCAGGTTTGAAGGCATTTAGGCAGCTAAGATGAAATCATCTTCCTTTTTCCACCTCCTGGGCAGAGAGGTCGGTAACCCTGTTGGAGACACCCTTCGGTGGCTCTGTGATTCAACCTGGACACCCAGCAGGGCCCCTTTGGAGAATTGCCCACTCTCCGGGAGAAGTAAGGAGAGCTTTTCAGTTGCAAAGCATTGTGTCCTCAGTTCCGTGGAAACGCACCACCCCCGATATTCCACCTCAGAACCCAGAGAAGAAGGCTGCGAGCCACGCAGTCTGCTTTCAGGAATTCATGGACCCATTCTTACTTTGGTTTCTTGGAAGAGGACCTTGACTTTTCTTCATGGGAAAGATGTTAACGGAAGGCCGTATGGTCTCATCTTTATCATCTCCTCACCTCTTAAAGCCCGAAGTGTTTGCTAAATCTGGACAAAAGCACTCCCTAGGATCCTTGTCACCATTGATTGCCACCATCATCTGATGGACTCAGTTCATATCCACGAGGTGCGGTTTTGGAGGCTAAGAAGTGTGACGCTGACTTAGCATCTCCCAAGGACTGGACTGTGTGACCGTGTTACACATGTTAGCACATCCAACCCTTACTCAATAAAATAGGGACTATTATCAATTCCGATTTTCTGTTTTTCTTACAGCATCAACTTATTTTTTTAACATTTATTTACTTATTCTGAGACAGAGAGGTTATGTGTGCATGTGCACATTTGAGCATGAGCAGGGAAGGGGCAGAGAAGAGGAGGGAGAGAGAGGCAGAGTCAGAGACAGCACAGAGCCCAATGCGGGGCTCAAACTCACGAACTGAGATCATGACCTGAGCTGAAATCAAGAGTTGGATGCTTAAATGACTGAGCCACCCAGGTGTGCCTCTGTCATTTCCCATTTTCACATCTCGGGGGACTGAAGCTTGGCAGGGTTGTTAAAAAATGTCTCCAGTGAAATATCTACTAAGCAATAAAGTGGGGCCCTGAGCCTCCCCCACTTATAACCGAATGCTTTCAAGAGAATTAACAGTTGCTGTTCGTGCCTTCTAGTCGGAGACACGGGATTAAAAAAAAAAATGTGTGTGATCATAGTGGGAGACCCCTCACCTACTCTTTCAAGTAATTTGTGAACTGTTCTTAATCATCTTAAGTTCTAATTAAAAAGCTGCGTCTTCTTTTGGAGCAGAAAGGTCTTAGCAGCAGCAATGCTTTTTCACTGCAAGCAGCCTTGTTAATTGCATCCTGCTGGCCCAATAGCCTCGCATGGGGAACGCGATCGTTCTCCATGTGGCTGGTCTCCCTCCTGCAGAGCCGGGTGGCTTGGGCTGGGCACAGTCACTATATTACAGGTGAATTTGGTTTCTTGTGTAGAACAGCTCTGGTCTGATACTGCAGTCTTCCTCTGGCGGTTTCTTCGGCCTCTAGGAGCTCATTCCCTGGCAAGAGTTTACCTTCATTCTTGCTCACACGCAGGGATCCGCATTCGTGGTGATCGTCATTACTGAGCAAGGTGCGGTTGGTGCCCAAGATTGGTTGGTGACGATGATGATGATGATGATGAGCCTTGGGTTCACTCACGGCCTGATGGGCCAGAGGGAGGTTTCACGATAATGAAGCAGGCCTGTGATGTGAGCCTGGCTGGGCTTGCTGAGCTGCTGTGGCTTCGTTTTGGCTCTCAGGCGTCACCTGCGGCAACTCTCCACGTCCCTCTTGTCCCCTCTCTCACGCAACTACGGAACTTTGCGGAATGAGCCTGTGTCCTTGTGCCAGAGGAGACTGCTCAGGGACGTTAGTGAGAATGGCAGCCCCCATGCAGGGGTCACCCTCCACCGCCAGGGGCAGTGAGACACCATCACTTGTCACAGTCTCATGTGTTCCCTGGCTTCCCTCCAAGGTGGTCACATGCCCCGTTTGTGGGGCTGGGGACTCCGTGAACCACAGCAGTGAAGGACACTGACATTTGTCAGTCAGTAGCCCCGGGCAGGTCCGACCAGACGGCTGGGCAAGTAAGTCTCACTTGAGAAAGTCATCATGACTGTAGGCGTCCCCTTGGATCTTCCATGGGCCGTCAAGCATGTGTGGAGAGTGAGAGGTGCGGGTCAGGGAGCTGGTGAGCATGGAGGACCACGTCATCCCGAGGAAGAAGTTACGTCCAGTGATTGGCATTTCAGGCCCATCCTGGACTTCATCTGTTCACAGGTTCTCCCTTCTGTCGATGACTAGTTAAGGTTTGGCCAAATCATCTGGCTCTTTATTCTTCTGAAATTACTGAGGCAACCCCCCCCCCCCCCGCAAAACTCACTTCTTGGAGAGACGTCTGGGTCCAGATATTCGAACGTGAAGCCAGGAATGAGAGTATTCGTATTCTTGGTTCAGATGTACCTGAGGTCTGCGCCCTGATGTTTTGCAAACTTTATGCTCTGCTGTTTTCGTTCCAAAAAGAGCATCGTTGACATTGGCACCTGCCTTTGGGGTCAGAACTGCTAATGAAGAACAGGGAGATTCTTGAGAAGGAAAAGAACCCTGCCGCGGATGGTGTCGGCAGGTGGGAAGGGGGCAGGAATGTGGGCCCTCGCTGCAAAGATGGTAAGGAGTGTGAAGGTGGATTCCACTGATCTTCTGGGAAGCTGCCACAGCGGGGAACACAACACGGCATTCTCGGAGTCCTGCCAGGCATGCAGGGCCTCACGGGATGGTATTTACAGAGGAAGAAAGTTTAGGAACAAAGTAGCAACAACGTACCTTTGAAGAACAACTCCGATCCTGACGAGCTTGTCACCAGAGGTCTCTAGAATAATAAACCAGAAGTAAACATTGACAGGAATTTGTTCGACACACACACAGGACACTGACTCCAGCTGCTGCCTTGCTCCTAGACCCAGAGGAATTGGAGGAACCTAGTCAGAGTAATTTTTGGCTAAAATTACATGGAGAAAAACAACATCCTTGTCCTCAAAAGTGGCATTAGCGTTTATGGTTGAGCAGAGGATGAAATGGGACAGAAAACAGCGAAGACCATTAGCAAATGGTCTGCTTGGGTGGTGGTTCCATGTTTCCGCTCTCACTCCACAGCCTGTGCCCTGATGAGCAGCCGTGCACTCCTGGCTGGGGGTCACCTGTTGCAGGGGGGCCCTGTCGACCTGGCCTTGTCCAGGTAGGTTTCTCTTGTTGCCGATGAGCTGGCCTGATGGTAAAAACAAAAACAAAAACAAAGCCCTTCAAAACAAAACCAAAAAAAACCCAAACCCCAAAACTTTTGCATATAAACATTACTTTTCTGGGAACTTAGGAGAAAGAGTCATAGATCGTGTGTTGAGGCAAGAGAAGGGAGAATATATTTGAATCGTTTAAGGACAAGCCGGGTAAAAGGAGGACATCTGGGTTATGGTGGGCACACATTAGGTCCTTCAGCCAGCTAGTACAAATATGGTTGGGGAACTCTAATCACAGATTTGGACGGATTTGTATCACGATAATTGTATCATAGGCGACTAGCTCACTTAGACAAAATAAATGAAAGATGGACCCAGCCCAACTCTGCTCCTTAACTGTTTTTGCTTTGGTTGAATTCTTTTCATTCATTTACGTATTTTACAAATATCTGTCCAGCCCTTGCGGCCTTGTTTGAGACACATGCAGCGGGAAGATTAAAGATAGAAAGAAAGAATATTTCCCCTCAAGGAGCTGACGGCCTAGCAGAGAAATAGTTCTACAAATACAAACTACAGAAGTACGATAGCTCCTGGAACGCAGGTCTAGGACAGCGGGGTAATGGTACCATTAGATCTGCATTCCAGTAAAATCATCTTGCGGGGAGGTGGGTTTGAGGTCAAGGCTAGAATCAGGGAGACTGTGGTGGTGTGAGAAGTGTTTACAGCTTTACCGTGAAAGTGGGCATAAGTAGAGGCACCAGAAAGAGCTCTCAGAAAGTACCACCTACGGGCTGTCTGGGTGGCTCAGTCGGTTAAGCATCCCACTTTGGCCCAGGTCATGATCTCGCGGTTCGTGGGTTTGAGCCCCACATCAGGCTCCGTGCTGACATCTAGCTCTGAGCCTGGAGGCTGTCTTTGGATTCTGTGTCTCCCTCTGTCTCTGACCCTCCCCTGTTCACGCTGTCTCTCTCTCAAAAATAAATACAAACATTTAAAAAATTAAAAAAAAAGAGAAAGTACTGCCTACATTTGGTAGTTGAATTGGAGGGGTAAGGGGAAGATGAGGAAGGTTCTAGATTTCTAGAAGTTTGAATTGTCAGTTTGAAGAGTATTTATCGGGGTGATGTTTTTCAGGGGAGTATGAGGTATAAGGGCTTAGGAGTTTCGGAGAAAGACCAGCAGGGACAGAGAGAGAGAATTCCCAGTCACCAGGGTATAGATGGCCGTTGAAGCCATGGGCTTGGGTGCCATTGCCCAAGGAAGAGATGCTTCATTGTAACTTCTTAGATCAGTCTGCCAGAAGATGGGGAGGGGGAGTCAGCCTAAAGAAAGTCATTAGTCTAAGAGATGTTTAGGGGATGTGTTAGGATACTCCTTTTCCCAAAACACCCGTAGAAGAAGTAGTAGAGCTGTAAAGGGGTCGGAAAACCATCTTCCAGAGTTCTCTCTGTTCCTTTCTAGCAGTGAGCAGCTGGGCAGATGAGATGTCTGCCCCAACCCTCCTTCTAAGGAATGTTACCAGTTGCCCAAGTGATTTCTTGAATTCCTCATCATGGCAGATGTGCAGGAAAACTTATTTTGTTTCTGTTTTTGAAAGACGAGAATGTTTTGGGCACAGAACCCTTCAACTTCAAAGTTTAGGATGAAATCATTGCCCAAATACTAATAGTCCATTTTCACATGCGCTGAAGTGAAAATTAGGACATTCAAAATAGAGATTCGGATTGCGCCGGGTTCCCGCAGTTCCCAGGTGATTGTTTCCCGAGGTCACAGGATGAACCAGGACTAGATGTAGGAATGTCTTTAAATCCCATGGGGCTGAGTTCATCTCTTCCCTGGGTCCAGGTTTCTTCGGGTGCCAGCTGACCCCGAGGGTGCTCCCCTAGTCTGTCTCCTGGGGCCACTGCAATCCTTCTTGTGTTTGTGGTTAGCGTGTGGGAGCCTTCTGTGGTTTGGAAGCCTCCTTGTCTCCTTTTTTCCTGTTTAGGACACCTCTCCTCCAGGCACCATCTTCTTTCCTATAGCGTGTACAGAGAGCCGTGTCTGTTGGCTATTCCTCTTTGAAGTTTTGAGTTGCACTAAAATATTTATAACATATGGACAAAATTCGCAAAGGGTTTTAGTTTCCACAAGCCATATCTCTTGACTAACTGGGGCCTTTAAAAAATATGTTTATTTATTTACTTTGAGAGAGAGAAAGAGAGCACAAGTGGGTGGAGGGCAGAGAGAGAGAATTTCAAGCATGCTGTCAGCACAGAGCCCCATCTCACAACCGTGAGATCATGTCCTGAGCCAAAGTCAAGAGTCGGATGCTTGACCGACTGAGCCACCCAGATGCCCTGACTAACTGAGGTCTTTTGCTGATAAGAAGGCACGTACGGTTTCAGATCAAGGGCTGCTTAATTCAGGGAGCGCCTCTGACATCAGCCAGCAGTTGTATATTCATTATACAATCTCAGCTTTCTTCGAGATGAGACCACAGTGGCTCTTTGCTGCTCTTCGTGTCTGTGGTCATGTTCATTGTACTGCTTGAAGGTGGGCTTTGCTGCAGTGCTCACGGCTGGTAATTTGAGGCCTCCAGAACTAGGTGGGGAGTGCTGACATTCCATGTGTCCCATGTGTGGTGATTGGTCCTGGACTGGAGGTGGCAGTAAAGTGTTGTGACATTTAAGAACCAAGAAGGTCCCCTGGACTGTGAGTTTGCAGAAGACAAGAAATGTTTTCACACATCCTGAGGTCCTGAGCCTGGTGGAGGGCCTGGCCAACATATATTATTTGTTAAATGTTAAAGCTGAGGGGCGCCTGGGTGGCTCACTCAGTTGACTGTCCAGCTTCAGCTCAGGTCATGATCTTGCAGTTTGTGGGTTCGAGCCCTGTGTCAGGCTCTGTGCTGACAGTTCAGAGCCTGGAGCCTGTCTTCAGATTCTGTGTCTCCCTCTCTCTCTGACCTTCCCCTGCTCATGCTGTCTCTATCTCTCAAAAATAAAAAACATAAAAAAATTTAAAAAATAAATCATTAAAAAAAATAAAAGAGGCTGAGCAGCAAAGCAGCAATAGGGCTGAGAAAAGAAGGTACTACTTCAAGGAAGGGCCCTATGAACCAAGAAGGGGGGCGCCTGGATGTCTTAGTCAGTTGAGCCTCTGCCTCTTGATTTCAGCTCAGGTCATGATCTCGTGGTTCGTGAGATTGCGCCCTGCATCGGGCTCTGTGCTGACAGCGTGGAGCCTGCTTGGGATCCTCTCTCTCTTTCCATCCCACTCGTGCACTCTCTCTCAAAATAAATAAATATTAAAAACAAAAAACCAAGAAGAAAAGAGAAAAGGCCATTTCTGGAGCATGGATGTGTCCCCTCTGTCTGAGCTACGGATGTCAGCTCAAATCCAGATTTTACAGGGGTCAGAAATAAAATGTGATGTGCGGACAGGACGGGACTTCTGTCTGCCTCCTTACTATGATGCTTCTTCTTGACAGTTGGGTTAACAAGAACATTCTAAATTAGCCATTCACTTGAGGCTTCTTGATACCAAATGGTTTGGTGCCTTGAAAGCATAAGCCGTGGGTTGTGGACTGCTTTTGAATGCCTGTCTCTGATTTCTTACGCTGTCTCTGGTTATGTAGTAGAACTTGGGGATAAATAAATGACTGCTGAAAACAATGAAAGGATAAAATATGGCGTGGTCATTAAAAAAAATCACGTTTTCAAATGACATGTGTTGAGGGAAAATTCTCATTTTGTAATGTTCTATGAAAAAGCAGGAAACTGCATCTTGGCATAGATGGGGGGGTCAAAGAAGCTTCTTTTGAATAAATGACTATTTCCTGGATGAACCAGGTGAAAACTGTGCAAAAAAAGTAGGAGTCCATCGATGAATATGGCTTTTGAGCTCTGAAAAGCACAGGCTAGGGTTTGAGACATCTGGGGTAGTCCAAGCTATTAACCTCTTTGGAACTCAGTTTCCTTATCTGAACGCCAATGTGTCAGTCTGTTCCAGAATGGTCCCCAAGGGGCCCTTTTGGCCACATGGGGTCCCACCTGCTTGGAGTTGTGATTTGACTGTGGACGCAGCAGCTGTCACCGAGAGTGATGCCACCGGGCGGATCTCATATGGTTCACATCATTTTGTCAACCAGACTTGATCAACCTTGACCTATTATTTCGCATCATTTTATGTGACTGTCTTGAGTTTCCACCTCCTGGGCCACCCTTTGCTGCTGCTGTGTAAAGGGGCCTCTTGATTTATTAATCAATTAATCAGCGCCTGTTGAGGAGCTATTCAGGGGGATTAACAGGGAAAACAAAATGCTATAGTACGTAATCAAGATGGATCATAATTGAGAACAGCCCTCCCACCGCCGAGCTTCCTGTCCACGCTGGTGGCCCCATGCTGCCTCTCTTACCCACAGCTCATCAAGCCCCATTCAGTCCTGAGGGGCATCCCCCCGACCCCATGAAAGCTGACAGTAAGTTCCAGAAGGGCAGACTTTCTTCTAATGCCCTAGAGGAAAATGAGCCTCATCAGTTATTTGCAGAAATTGTTGGATCTCAAAAGTTCAGTCAGGTCCCCAAAATGACGTACGACTCTGTCCATATACACATGTACCGTACTCTCTTGTCCCGCCACGACCAGAGTCATGGAGCTGGAAGGGTCTTACAGCAATGATTGGCCATGGCCTCATGTGACAGATGAGAGGCTCAGTGAGGCCAATGAGCTTGTCCAAGGTCACACAGCTAGTTAGTAGCAACTGGAATTTGAACTCAAATATTCTGGTAAATAGTTAACACCCCTGGTGATTATTTCCTCTGTGAAATCCTGTTTTCCTATAAAAATAAACAAAGTGAATGAAAGAAATCATCCTCATTAACTTCATTTTCTGATTTCTCTTAAACATTTATTTTGAGCTGCCCAGGCGGCTTGGTCGGTTGATCGTCCGACTTCGGCTCAGGTCATGAACTCTCCGTCTGTGGGTTCGAGCCCCACGTCGGGTGCTGTGCTGGCAGCTCGGAGCCTGCTTCCGTTCTGTGTCTTCCTCTATCTCTGCCCCTCTCCCGCTTGCACTCTGTCTCTCTTTCTCTCAAAAATAAATAAACATTTAAAAAAGTATTAAAAAAACATTTATTTTGAGAGAGTGAGAGTGTGTGCGTGCACGCACAAGTTAGGAAAGGGGCAGAGAGAAAGCCCGTGGTGAGCCCGATATGGTGCTCAATCTCATGAACCGTGAGATCATGACCCGAGTGTAAGTCAGGAGTCAGACACTCCACTGACTGAGCCATCCAGGCACCCCCTGATTTAGGTGAAGGTTTCTGAGCTAAAGAGTTTTGAATGGTAGTTTTAGATGACGTTTGTGGGGAAAAGTATCTTGGGCTGTTTGTCATGGAGGTATTTTTCTTCTAATTGGGCAGGATATCAGACACATGTATCCAGCAGTGTCACTGGGCAGCTGGAGCTGGCTGTGTCTCTCTCTGGTCCAGAATCTGTTCGGTTTGGTTTTCTTCCAGTGGCACTTAGCACACAGCACTAATGAGGCCAAGACTTTCTTAGAATAGAATCTCCATCAATCACCAAAGTTCCGTGGGTCACAGGGAGCCAGGGACCACAGGCATCAGTCCAGACTGACAACACTCACCCCTCACTCCCTGTAATTCTTTAGCGGACACGAGGAGAAGAATCTGGAATATTCTTCTTTGGCTATCCTGGTGAGGAGGATGCTTAGACATCCTTTTTTTTTTTTTTAATTACTCCTTCACGTCTCCAACCATAATAATCTTGTATTCATCAAAGTTGTTTGTCCACTAGAGGTTCTTCTGCTGGCCCACCTACTCACATCTGCTGGATGTCTATCAGCCAGTCAAACTGAATATGTTTAGGGCTTAAGGCCTATGCCAGACATCCGAATTGCCCTTACCAGCCTTGAGTTATAAGTTCTCCTGTTTTGTTTTGCTTGTGTGTTTTTCAGGACCCGGCTTTCTCGGCTGTGATTCACGACAAGCTCCAGGTCCCCAACACCATTCGCAAGGCGTGGAACGACAAGGACAACCGCTGTGACATTTGTGCCACACACCTGAACCAGCTGAAGCAGGAGGCCATCCAGATGGTGCTGACCTTGGAGCAGGCAGCCAGCAGCGAGCATTACGACGGCTCGCCCGGCTCACCCCCAGCCCTCTCCCATGTGCCCAGCCTGGTGGGGTCCCGGCCCACGGGTGGGCTGCAGCAGCCCAGAGATTGGGCCTTTGTGCCTGCCTCCTGTGCCTCCTCCAGCTACACGGCTTTCATCACCAACAAGCATGGCAGCAAACCCAACAGCCTTGGGGTCAGCAATGGGGCAGAGAAGAAGAATGGATCCCCAACCCACCAGGCCAAAGTCAGCCTTCAGATGGCCACCAGTCCCAGCAATGGGAACATCCTCAACTCAGTGGCCATTCAGGCTCACCAATACCTGGATGGCACCTGGTCCCTGTCAAGAACCAACGGGGTCACCCTGTACCCATACCAGGTAAGTAGCCTCTGAACAAGTTAGAATAGGGGTGGTTGGAGTCCAAGCAGAGAAGTGGCTAGCACTTCCTGTCTTTGCACTTTCCTTCTGGGGACTCCCCAACTCGGAGCCCAGTGTTTCCACATGGTCCTCCTGGCCATTGGTAAATAAAGATGAAATATACAGAGGGCCAGTGATGCATGGTCATGCTCTGCTCCCACCGTTTGGACCTTCTAAAAGAGGTATAGACTCCCTTCTTCATCTCTTCTTCCTTGTTGGACCATAACCCTTTTCTGTTTGCATTCACTTTAAATATGGTTGGAGTTAGGTTACCAAAAGTGTCTTCCTATTTTCTTATTCTCTTCTTTTTCAGTTCTGTAAATTAGCATATACTCCCAAGCTTTCCTATAGAAATTAAGGGAGCAGGTCCTAAATCTGCCAAGGAATTGTAAAAAAATTGTCCTAACTTTGCTTGGGTGGGTTTTCTGTTGGATGAGGGTTGGGATTACCATATGTGTTCTCTGTGTCCCCTGCATCAGTCATGTGGGACACAGCAGAAAGCATTGATGGTCAGTGCGGATTGGAGGGGTGGCCATGGTCATAGAGTGTATTGGTCAGGGAAGCTCACTGGTGTAACAAATGATCTCAGGTTATTTTGTACTCCTGGCCCTGTTGTATTGGGTGTGTTTGGTGCCTGGCCTTCCACTCGTTTCCGTGTCACCATTTTCCAGGGGCCCTCAGAGTCTGCCACCAGATCTTGCACAAGCAGCCACAGAATGAGGGAAGTGAGGGATTGTGGAGAGTCTCGGGAGGACTTGGGAGACCCAGCCTGGAAGGGGCATAGGTAACTTCCGTCCACGTTCCAGCAGCAAGATTCCAGGCATTTGGCCTCCCCTTCCCTCAGCGGTGGCGGAGAAAGCCAATCTGACTGTGTTCCCAGGAGAAAAAAAACAAGTTGAGAGAACAAACAGCGTAGTTTTGTTATGTGGGGGCGACGGCATGGGAGAACATAAAGTGAGTTAAATGTGCCTGATCAAATTCCTCGTGACTTTTCTAGAGTGGAAGAGGGAGTACAGATGGCTTGTCTTGATATCTTGAAGGAAAATGAGGAGCCTGGATCCTTATCTTAAGAAGTTAGCATTCCTGGATCGCCAGGCTGCTGTTTACTGGCTGGTCTGTAGTTTACAAAATCTGGCTTGCACATCATTTTATTTAACCTCCAGGAGGCCCGTGAGCAGGCAGGACAGATGTTAGATCTTCCTTTTACAGATGGGGGACACAGTGCTCAGAGAAATTGAGCAAACTGCGGCCACACGGTTTGTGATGCGGCGAGCACTGACTCGCCACTTCTGACTTTCCCCAGCCTTACCCCAGAGCAGCGTCCTGTCCCCATCTTTCCCAGACGTGGTTCCTTTCCAGAGCCGGCATACCAAAGAAAACCACGCCTGTATTGACCTGCAAGGGCCTAGCTGCCCCTTTACTTTCAGGTAGAATTTTCTGGATTGTGAGTATAACAATCTGACGCCAAGCCAACGGCCCCCTGGACAGGGCTTTATTGTCTGATGCTCGAACATAACCAGGGAAGCCATGGACAGAATAGCCTCTTTCCTCTGTTGAATAACATGCCTTCCCTGTTAGTGATTTTAAATAGATGATTTTGATAACTAATAAAAAGGAGTGGGTTTCCTATAAAGTAACACACAAAAAACAAGTGTAAATAAGACTTTAAAACTCGGGGCGCCTGGGTGGCTTTGTCGGTTAAGCATCTGGCTTCAGCTCAGGTCATGACTTCATGGTTCATGGGTCCAGGCCCCACGTCGGGCTCTGTGCTGACAGCTCAGAGCCTGGAACCTGTCTTCAGATTCTATGTCTACCTCTCTCTCTGACCCTCCCCTGCTCATGCTGTCTCTCTGTCTCTCAAAAATAAATTAAAAAAAAAAAAAAGACTTTAAAACTCAACATCACTCAGGAAGGGACTATACAACAGTTGGGTACATTTCCACCAAGGATTTTATCCAGACACAATTTATACACTTGTGATCATATTTAATTCTGTGATCTGCTTTTTGCTTAATATTACTGGGTGCATTTTCCCATGCCATTATATATTTTTTCTAAGAGAGATTCCTTAATGGTAGCATAGTACGCCATTATATAAATATGATCCATTATCTGAGTGTGGCCTAATTTATATAACCAAGTGGCAGTTACTAGAGTTTCGGGTTTTGCTACTATAAATAAAATGCTCGGGTGCACATGCTTCTACCCAGGTCGTATTTTCAACACACCCCGAGTGGTGCAAGCCACGTCCTCATGTTACACAGACTACTCATGTTACACCTTCCTGGGCCCCAGAGCATTTGTGACATATAGCAGGTGCTAGGTAGAAAACTCAGCTGCTGCACAGCCCTAATGAGTGAGGACCGGGGTCGGGGTGGGGGGTTGGGCACTGGTGCTTTCCTAGAAAATAGAGTGTTAGGAAAGTTTGTATGGGAGGGGGGTGAAGAGGCTGCTTGAAAGCAAGATTAAGGCTTATTGGCGCATTTCTTGTTTTACTTGTGCCTGACTGGTTTTATTCCTCCTCTTCTCCCGTGTCTGCTGAGGAAGGATTTCCTGCTCAATCACACATGTTTATGAAGCCCTAACCAAGTGCCGGACACTATGTGAGATGTTGGTAGGGTTCCTGCGTTGGGCTGGGAGCCCAAGTTCCGATCCTGTGGTCCTTACGGGGCAAGGCAGGTGAATCACCCAGTATGGAAGGATTCACACAAGCCGACAACTTGACAATTTCCTCTGAATGCTTCTTTCCAACTCCAGGCTAATTCATGCATTTCCCCCGGTTGATAAAGGGATCAAAGGGAATCTGTCTGGGATAAACAGTTTCGGCGCCTGGCTGTGAATCTGTGTCCCCATGTCATGGCTGTGTCATCCTGATGCCCTGGGCTAGGCGATCTGCGTTTGGCCAGACTGAATGTCTCCCATTACGGACATCTCCCTGCCATAAATATTGTGCAGCGCACAGTGTAGCCAGCTCAGCAGACATGGCTGACTGCTCTCAACCCTGACCTCACTTTTCCTGCCCGCCTGCACTCCTGCTTCCCTCCCCACAGAGCAGGTAGCCTCTGGACTGGGGCCAGGGCTGTTTGCCGGGCAGAGAAGCATCTAGGCTTTGCCGCTGCCGAGACCCGGAGCCTGTGGAAATGAGGGAGAAGAGGAACTGTCCTCCTCCCCCATAGCGCAGGGAGGATGGAAAGATGAAGGCGGCTTCCCAACGGGGACATGGCCCCTCAGATTCCTCAAGCCCCCTGATACCTCCACCATCAACTAATAATCTCCAGTTGTCTTTGACAGAAAGACCTTCTGCTGTTAGCCTGTAGGCAGTTAACACAGCCTATATACATACATGGTAAGCAGAAAATACTCTAGAACCTTCTTTGGACCACATGGGTTTTGGCTTTGAAAAGACATGTCTGGGGTAGTTCCTTGTAGTCAACCACAGGGTAATTCCATCTTTTTTTTTTTCTAAGTTGAATAATCCATTTGAGTAAATCCGTTTTATTTTGTTTTGTTCTTTTAATGTTTACCATGTGTTTTTGAGAGGGGAAGAGCATGAGTGGGGGAAGGGCAGAGAGAGAGGGACAGAGGATCTGAAGCGGGTTCTGCACTGATGGCAGCAAGACTGAGGCGGGGCTCAAACTCACGTGCTGTGATATCATGATCTGAGCTGGAATCAGACACTCAACTGACTGAGCCACCCAGGCACCCCTAATTCCATCTTTTTGAAAGGCAGCTGCTTTTGCATGATCTCTAGTCATCATAGTAAACACCTGCAGGAGAGACTGTGCTCACAGCACTCAGAATCCATAGAATGTTGTGGTTCCAATCCAGAATCACAGCATCCTGGTCCGTAGAGTGGTAACTGTCTTCCACATCACGGTGGGAGAATCAGAGACCTGGTAAAAACCAGGGTCAATTCCATGGCGCCAGCTGATAGTGGCTTAACATCTCAGTGTCTTTCCTCACCTGTGGAATCCTGACTGTGTAAGATTGTTGGACCACAGTCAAGAAAAAGATGAAAATATGTTATAAACTCTAGCGCAGGAATACCAATATCAGTGATCTATTTGAATCCCCTCATTTGCCAGAAGAGAAGCTGGAGGCTGGGAGGTAGGAAATGTTTTGCATTTACACTTTCCTAAATCTTAGTTTGATCTCTTTTGCTAGATTACAAACCTATTGAGCACCAGATGCCTTTTTGTCTTAAGTCCCTCATAGCAGCTAACCCGTGCTGAAGTGACTGCTCATTAGAGAAAATGCCAGACTCAGGGAGCCCCTAGAGGTGTTTCTCGTGACTGGCCCTAGGTTCAGGAAAACTTTCCAGGCCAAAAGACCTATCGAGACCCCAATATTTTCGGTGGAAACCACCAGTTTATTGGCATCAAGCTAATCTTTAACCTGAAGTATCTTAACAATACTCAATAAATCCTTGGATGGGATGTGAAGAATCCGGGTGGTGTTTGATGTTGTACTCGATACAGGGGCATCTGAGGAGCCTTTATTTCCTAGGACTTCGGTAAAGTCAACATGTCAAGAAAATTTAAGATATTAGATTAATACCTGAATCGTAAATCATAAGGATCATTAACGTGGTAGAGGATTGAGTGTGCATTCCTTGAGTTAAAGGAAAATGTCTCTGGTATAAAAATTATCCTGTTTTCTCAGAAAGCATCCATTGGAATCCATGCCAGAGACCATGGTAGACTGAACGGTGGCTGAAGTCGGTGTGGGCTTGTCTTCATATCCAGAAGATGACTGTGCCTAGTAAGCCCCACGTGTCACCAGAGTTTACGTGTTAGGTTATGGGCAAGAGGATGCAGTAGTGCCAACAGCCTGCCAGTGCGCCGAGGCTTGCCAAGCCTCGAGGCCTCTGTGGTACCTAAACTAGCTCTTTTTTTTTAATCTTTATTTTTGAGAGAGAGAGTGTGAGTGGGGGAGGAACAGAGAGAGAGGGAGACACAGAATCCGAAGCAGGCTCCAGGCTCTGAGCTGTCAGCACAGAGCCCGACACGGGGCTCAAACTCAGGAAACCGGGAGATCATGACCTGAGCCGAAGTCGGACACTTAACTGACTGAGCCACCCAGGCACCTTCCTTAACTTGCTCTTGAGAGGTCAGATGAACTTGGGAGGACGTGGTGCTTTGCTCGGACAACTTGTCCCCTGAATGTCCTCCTCGGGCTCGCCCTGGCATCCGATTCCTGCCTGTCTGCTACCGCTTCTGCCTAGGCAATGGCATAAGATGTCACCATTTGACAAATGACAACATCAAAACCAAATTTTTTTACAAACATGATGAGTTTTTCTTTCCCACCTATTTATAGATGGTCAGAAGAGTATTATTTATCTTGATGCTTTTTCACAAACTGTGACCACAAGAAAAGGAAGTAGTTTGTATATTCAATCAGGGACAGAGCGCTTCTGGAGGACGCGATGTTCAGGGTGAAATTCCAGAATGGTGGTTGGATCTTATGGATGTGGGCAGGGCTGTGGTCTGAAGCGAACACACAAACTTTGGCAGGAAATTTCAAAAATACTGTCTTCCTTGGTGTGCCCCAAAGATGTTTACATTTTAATACCTGGAAAAGGAAGCCTGTGGATATGTTCCCTTACATAGCAAAGGGCGTTTGGCAGATATGATTCAGTTAAGCATTTGGGGGGAGATCACCCTGGATTATCTGGATGGGTCTGACGTAATCACAAAGGCCCTTATGAGAAGGAGGCAGGAAGGACGGTCAGAGCCAGAGGTGGTTTAGGAACAGAAGCGGAGGTCGGAGAGGAGAGAAGGGCTTTGGAGGTAGAGGAAGGAGAACACGGAACAAAGCCAGCTTCTAAAAGCTGGAAAAGGCTTGGAATCCAATCCTCTGCTAGAGCTTCCAGAAAGAGCCAGCTCTGCACACTCATTCTAGACATCCAACCTCCAGGACATTAATGAGCAGAAAATAGGTAATAAATCTGGGTTGCTTTAAGCCTCTCAATCTGTGGTAATTTGCTTCAGCAGCAGTTGGAAACTAATGTACCCGGGAAACATTTGGTAGCTGAAAAGCGTGGTGGGGACAGCTGGGTGAGGTCTTCAGCCCAGGCACCGCTGGAGAGTGACTGGACATCGCCCTGTGGATCGGACAGCATGTTAGCAAGTTTCATGTGGGTGCCCCCCAGGATGAGCGGTCCCTCCTCCTGCAGAGTTGGCTCCCGGTGGTCTCAGATCCCCCCAACCCCCCTTGCTATAGCTTGGCAATAACCAGCCTGCCATGGCGGCTCTGCACTGGCCACCATAATGACCACCATGAAAGTCTTGAGAGAGGGAATCCCAAGCAGACTCCGTGCTGTCAGTGCAGAGCCGATGCAGGGCTCGAACTCACAAATGGTGAGATCACGACCTGAGCTGAAACCAAGAGTTGGATGCTCAACTGAGCCCTTCAGGCACTTAGTATCCTCTACGTTTGGTAAGCAGAAGCCAGGTGTTGGAGATTTTGGAGCAGGGGAACAAAAATGTTTCCTTGCTCTACAGCAGGAATTATTTTAAAATGTTTACATGTTTATCATTTATTTTTCAGAGAGAGAGAGAGAGTGAGAGGAGGGTTAGAGAGAAAAGGTGACACAGAATTCAAAGCAGGCTCCAAGCTGTCTGCATAGAACCCAATGTGGGACTTGAGCCCACGAACTGAGACCATGACCTGAGCTGAAGTTGAGTATCTGAACCACTCAGGCACCCCTCAACAGCAGGAATTTTTAACCGCACTCTAGAATCACTCGAGAGCTGTAAAAAACTACCAGGACCCAAGCCACACCCCAGACCAAGTGAGTCAGAAAATCTGGGGGTGGGACCCAGGCCTGGGTTTGAACTGTCAAGATCAAGAACCACAGCTTTACAGAACAGTTCATCTGGCAGTGGTATAATGAGTCCAGGGAAGGCAACAAGGGAGGTGACAGATGACAGATTACAGACAGATAGTGTATTCGTTTCCTAAAGCTGCCATAACAAATTACCACAAAATAGGTCACTTCGAACAGCAAAAATGTATTCACTCATAGTTCCGGAGGCTAGGAGTCCCAGATCAAGGTGGGGCTGTGATAGAAGGGAGACAGAGAGACAGAGAGCAAGCAGGGAGGGGCAGAGAGAGGGAGACACAGAATTGGAAGAAGGCTTCAGGCTCTGAGCTGTCAGCCCAGAGCCCGATGTGGGGCTTGAACCCACGAACCGTGAGATCATGACCTGAACCGAAGGTAGACGCTTAACCAACTGAGCCACCAGGTGCTCCTGTATTTTTTTTTTTTTAAGAAATATTTTTAGGCCCCCGAGGGAGGTGGTGGGCATGGGACGATTGTGTCCCAGGCTCAGGAACTGGATTTCCTCTTTCTCCAGCTCTGTCAGGCTGGGCTGGGGGGCAGGGCAGAGCTTCAAGTCACCGTGCAAGGGAAGAAGGTGACAGCGTGGCCAGACAGAAGGTTCTCTGGGTGTCGGCTCCTTTTCACGGTTATCTTTTGTTTGAAATAGACTCCCCTGTCCTCCCTCATCGGGGCCATCCTCCCAGCCTTTCCTCTGGTGAAGTATTCGCTTTCTTCATGGAGATGAGGAAGAGAGCTACAATACCCACCGACCACAGAGACCTGGTCCAGGGGTAACAACACCCACTGCTCGCTGGCTTTCTTTTTTCAATGACAGAGGAAGCAGACGGTTTTTGGGAACGTCTGAGGCTGATACTTATCAGTGCTTCTATCCAAGTCTTGAACAATGAGGGAGCCGGTGCTGGGCCACGCTACATTTGCTGCTCATGCACCAGCAATAAAAGCCCAACGTCCTTGCTTGCTGTGCGGGGTGACCTCCAGCACGGCTTCCTGGCTGTCACGTGCCTGCGTCTCCTCCTCTGCCAAGCGGAAGGTCGCAGAGCTGCTGTGGGGACTGTGTGAGGTGATGGGCGTCGGATGCTCCGCTCGGTGTCGGCCCCGTCATTCAGGGACCCGAGCGTGAGCTCCACGTACTTTGAGCAGCTTGGGTTCGTGGGGCTCAAGACCGACTGGAGCCAGGGCCCGCTTTTCTGTGATGAGATCCCGGGGTCAGTGAGAGCACAGGGTCCAAACTGCACAGCGAGCCTCACGCACACGAAATCAGTGCTACGCACCGGAAAGCATCAGCCACCTCTTCGTGCAACCAGCCCCTGAAGTCCCATCGCTGCCCCACAGCTGACACGAGAGTCTAAGTAGAATGACCTCATCCCACTGTGAGGGAATAGATTGGTAAAATACTGGAAGGCCAATGGAAAAGAAAACCCAGTTTTCTTCATATTTGAAGAACTTGATAAGGGAGGAGGGGAGGTGATACGGAGGCTCGCGTGTCATTTAAAATTTTACAGAATGATGGAGAGGTAGCATTTAGACCAATCCACAAAAGTAGATCCTCATTATTTTGGAGTTAATTTGAAGTATCAAATGAACCAGGCCTAGATTGAGATTCTTACTGAACACTTTTTTTTTTTAATGTTTACTTATTTATTTGGGGGAAAGAGAAAAAAGGAGGGCTGGAGACAAAGCATGAGCAGAGGAGGGGTAGAGAGAGAGAGAGAGAGAGACAGAGAGACAGAGACAGAGACAGAGACAGAATCTGAAGCAGGCTCCAGGCTCTGAGCTGTCAGCACTGAGCCCGACGTGGGCTCGAACCCACGAACAGAGATCATGACCTGAGCTGTAGTCAGACGCTTAACCGACTGAGCCCCCCAGGCGCCCCTGAGTAAACACTTCGAAACAGAGTACACAGGTCTTTCATTCTTGCTCTTTGTACACCTCCAGTAGCATACCATCATATGTGCTTTCGTATTATTTACATATATATTTGTAAAATACAGATCTTTCACAATTATTATATAATTTGGAATCCTCAGTAAATTGGAACATTGACATCTCCTCCTCACCTGCCCCGCCCCAGGCATACACCTAATTACTTTCAAGTTGAGATTTGACTGTGCTAACTGACTTGAGCGTGACGAATGAGTGCGCCTCTATCTTATAGAGGTATTACACAAATACCTCTAAGGATTAGGTCATGAGTCACATATTTCCTATGCCTCAGTCATTCCCAGGGAGTAACTGAGGTATTGTGGAAGCATATCAGTGACCATTTTTAGGACTCTGGAGACCAGTTAGTGCCTTCCTCCCGCACCGATGGTCTCAAAGTGTTAGCCTGTCTCTTCAGCAGCTTATCTGGGGACTGGGAATGACCGAGACACCGGGGAGGAAAACAGCACCACATGGAGAGCAAACGCAGCCGTGATCACGTCCATGTCCAAGGCTGTGACCAGGAGTTTTCTAATTACATGCCGAATCTGGGCCAATCTGACGGTTCCCGTCACCTCCACAGGGCTGGCTTCCCTCCGTCCCTGTGGATTATCCGTGGGAAGACTGAACCTACTGGCCTGTTTATGACGTGCGCCCTTGTAAAGCACACAGACCTCAGGGGCGCCTGGGGGGCTCAGTTGGTTAAGCGTCGGACTTCAGCTCAGGTCATGATCTCATGGTTTATGAGTTCAAGCCCCACACGGGGCTCTGTGCACAGAGCCCGCTTTGGATCCTCTGTCTCTCTCTCAGTGCACCTCCCCTGTGCTCTCACACCCTCTCAAAAAACAAACAAACAAACAAACCCACCCCCCTCCAAAACACACATACACAAAACCACAGACCTCAGAGACCCCCCAGGAACAGGCTGGGAAGGCTGCCCTGTGAATTACAAGTGACAAACCAAGCCCTGGAAATGTCAAGGGACCTGCCCAAGGTCACGCAGCCAGGAAATGCTGAAGCTGGGACTCAAACCCAGTCTCCCGCTTGCCCCTGCCCCTCCCCACGCTGCCAGTGCCTCGGATGCTCGGACTGCTCACATTGCTTTCAGGCAGTTTTGTGTCGCTTGGATTTCCAAGTTGGGTCACCTGTCATAGTACTCTGCACAGTCCTGGAGAAATAAAGTCCCTGTTACCGCTTCTCCCTGAGCAGTGGGGAGGCCAGTGGGGACAAAACTTGAGACAAAGTTGGGTCAATAACCCCCCACCTCCCCAAACCCCAAACCCAAAAGGCTGTGTAAACAATACTGCCACCTGGTGAGACCTCGTTCGGCTTACCTAAGCGGTAGACAGAACTAATATTTCAACTCTCATCATAAATTACAGTAATCCCCTAAGATTAATAAAGGAAAACCAGGCCATTTCCTTGTCAATAATGTCTTAAATTTTTTTTTTTACTGTCTCTTTATTTTTGAGAGAGAGTGAGAGCGAGGTGAGGGGCAGAGAGAGAGAGGGAGGCACAGAATCCGAAGCAGGCTCCAGGCTCTGAGCAGTCAGCACAGAGCCTGACTCAGTGCTCAAACTCACGAACCACGAGATCATGACCTGAACCAAAGTTGGATGCTTAATTGGCCACCCAGGCGCCCCAATATTGTGGTCTCAATTTAATAAGAGTAATATATGTTTAAAGTCAGTGTCCTAACACATAGCCTTTTGAAAGGACTTTGTTGCCTGAATAGCTTTTCAGTGAAAATAGAACTCTGTTTTGGCCTCGTGGGAAGTGCGCCTGGGTGTGTGCGTGTGGACCGAGGCTCACCTGCTGAGCCGCTGAGTAATGTGCCCACACAGGATGTCAGCACCCGCCCGTAGCGTCCGCCTTCTCAAGGTCGTTTTGAGGATGATGTTTGTTCATCCTGGAATTTATTTTTGAGTTCTGAGCCCTGGATTTAAATGAAATTTTATACACACCCACACACACACACACACGCACACATGAGTTGCAGAATGCGATTCCATACTGAGAACATTCTACAAAACCCAACACACAGGGACGGCTTGGAGCATGTGGTTCTCCGCCTTCCGGCACCACACACTGAAAAGGTGACGTGTCCACACCGGAACATGCTGTCCCCCCGAGCAATGGTCATGGAGCCGGTGAGTCCGGGGATGAGGCATCGTGAGCGGGGCACAGCCGGGTGTGAACAGGCTTCTCCCGGTGAGAATCGGGAGCACAGCCATGTGCAGGGCCCACCCTGCAGCCTGGAGACTCAGCCCATTCACAGAGACTGTGTCTTGCTGTTCTGGTTGAAAACCACCGTGTTTTGTTTTCCTGTGAGGACGGATTATCCTCTCTCACTCAAATAGCCTTTTTGATAGTACGCAGGTGTTTTGGGGGATTGACTACTACTATTGGGAGAGGGGGCGCGCTCCCTCCAAACACAGGTCAGAAAACCCCATGGAGTCATCGTTGACGAGTTTGGCTCTTAAGATGCAGTGGCCGTTGGGGCGCCTGGGGGGCTCCATCAGTTAAGCAAGTGTCCGACTTCAGCTCAGGTCATGATCTCAGGGTTCATGGGCTTGAGCCCCGCGTTGGGCTCTGTGCTGATGGCTCAGAGAGGCTGGAGCCTGCTTCCGATTCTGCGTCTCCCTCTCTCTCTGCCCTTCCCCAGCTTGCACTCTGTCTCTCTGTCTCAAAAATCAATAAACATTAAAAAAATTAAAAAAGAAAAAGAATCGATGGCCACTTTGTTGAGTCTGTGAGGTGAGAGCGGTCAGGGAGCAGAGAAATGAGAGTTCCTGTCCACAGTGAGGAGGAGCAAAGATGGATGGTGGCAGCCAATGCTTTCTGGAGAAGAGGTGGAGCAGGAGGTGCTGCCCTCCAGTGAGTGTGGTGTAGACGCTCTGCGATTCTAGGACGAGGCTGCAGATCCATGCGCTGATGGAGGAGGTCATCCTCGGAGTGGCTTCTGACCAGTGCTGGGGGGAGACCTGCAGAAAGCCCTTCAGCCTGGGAAATGGCCTTGGCTTTGGGAAGATGGTGGAGAGGCATAAACCTCTTAATTTCACTTCTGCTTCTACCACTGAGGTGGGGAGCTGGGCGTCACTCCACCCACAGGGTAAAAACCTGAGGGTCCCTTATGCCCACTGCTTCGTAAGCCTGTGAGCAGACACCCCAAACTTTCCCTGTCCCACCCCTTACGGTGGGCTCATTTTAATCTGGTTTTGTCTGTCGCCAGCGTGCTGTCTCTCAACCCTGGGAGCCATGTGTGGTTTTCATCAGTTTGGTTTTATTGTAATGAAAATAATAGTTATAGCTAACACTTGCCAGCTACTTACTGTCTACCGGCTACTCGCTGTCTGCCAGGCATTGTGCTTAGTCCTTTGGGCATATTCACTCGGTGGTGCTTTGTAACGGTCCTGTGAGGTGAGCAGATCATTGTAACTGCGGGAAACAGAGGTACGAGTTCATGGAAATAGACCCCACCCGCCCAGAGGAATCCACACTTCTGGAATTTAAAAAGCCAGTGAATGTTTTACTGAGCATTTACTTAGTTATTTGTTAGAATTGAGAAGTTTAGTGGATAGCATTTCTGCAGGTTCACATTATGAGATTTATGTTAACAGTAAGCAGCAAGGAAGTTCTGGCTTCTCTGACTGTAAATATTCAGCCCATCCTAGCTTTACAGTGTCTCATATTCACTTACATTGTCCCCGGTCGTTAACTTCCCTCACCTCTTCCATGTGCACTTTCTCTTTTTTTTCTTCCTTTTTTAATTTGTTTTTTTACATTTATTTATTTTGAGAGAGAGAGAGAATGCATACACACAAGCTGGAGAGAGGCCACAGAGAGGGAGAGAGAATCCCAAGCACAGAGCCTGTCAGGGCTCAACTTATAAACCGTGAGATCATGACCTGAGCCGAAATCAAGAGTCAGATGCTTAATGGACTGAGCCAACCTCTTCCTTTTTTATTGTAGGTTTCCCAATTACTTATCTTGTAAATTATTCATACCTTTCCCCTCATCCTACCTGTCTGTTTTTATTTTATCAAAATTTATTTGCATCTTGAGAATGGGTGGGCAAATGAAATCAAAAGGACTTGCAATGAAAATCCATTGATTCCATCATTTATTAGCAGTTTACGCCAAAGATTTGGCAGAAAAGGCGCTGGGAACAGAAGTAGAGCAATTAGCAAGAAAGTCACTTATTGAGATGTTGCAAACCTTCGACCTCTTCTAAGTGGCTGCTAACTTCCGACCATATAATAGGCAAAGTAGCAAATGGACCAGTGCAGCATTTGGGGGTTAATTGGTGTAAATGTATTAATTGCAGTACCTAGTCGTCAAATGTTTAATAAGGTATATGTGTTGCTAGCATAATATCTATCTAGACATCATCCACTGAATGCACTTCTATTGTAAGCCTGTTAGAAGCGAGCATTTAAACTGTTTGGGGCACTTGCAGGATGCCTGGGAGGCTCAGTCAGTTAAGCCACTGACTTTGGCTCAGGTCATGATCTCACGGTTTGTGAGTTCGAGCCCTGCGTCGGGCTGTGTGCTGACAGCTCAGAGTCTGTAGCCTGCTTTGGATTCTGTGTCTCCCTCTCTCCCCCCCATCCTTGGCTCTCACTGTCTTTCATAAATAAAACATTAAAAAAATTTAAAAAACAATTCTCTGTGCACTTGCACATCAGAGCACATCTGAGTTACACATCTGCTAGACAGTAGAGGAAGGTGATCTTTTGGAGAGCTTACCAGAAGGACAGGAGGAGGAGCAGATACATAAAGGCTTGGGGATGTCACGGAATGATGTAGGGGGAGCTGGGAAGAGGCGGTGGAGGAGAAGCGTGGAGGTCGGGGCAGAGCATCGGCGGCAGCGCTCCTCGGTGGTGGTAGACCGGGAGAGACCCTGTGTAGACAGGACCCAGCAGATAGCGGGGGCCATGCTGCTGGTCTGGTGAGGCAGAGGGTTTGGGGAGCGGTGAAAGCGTCCACAGATAGATAGAACAGGCCTGAAGGCCTTGAGCATTGGTGGGTTGAGGGACAAGGAATAGGACGGTTGGGATGAACCCTGGTGTGTGTTGGGTGCCATGTGGGTGGTCACCTGGTGGGCCCTCTGGTCCAGAGACCCCTGTGGCTGTGAGTCTGGTTTAGAGATGAGGCTGCACTGTGCATTGGAGGCAAAGAACTAGGAGGCCGCGCAAGAAAGAGAAGCAGAAGCTTCTGGGGCATGGGGCGGTGGGCTCCGAAGGCTCTTGCTGCCCAGGTGGGTGGCAACCATGGACGAGAACTGGACTCTGACCTCCCACCGTGCAGAAAAGTCTTGCCCCCTCCCCGACCCTGGCCATAAACTGCGGAGGTCATAGGACTCCCACTGACCTGGCTTCAGGCCCCACATTAGCATCGTTTCCTCCTTCAGACAACCACCTTTGTAGAGCTGTCCATTGATAACGTGAGTGATGAACAACCTCATCGGCTTAACCTGTGACAAATGTCACTCTGCTGCTGGGAGGAGAAAAGCAGCTCAGTTGAAGACTATCCCCCAAGCCAGTATTTTCATTCACTCAGTGTTCTGAGATGCCTGCGGTACGTCTGGTATCCGGGCGGGGAGAGATGGCCAGAGCTCCGTTCCTCCCTCAGGGAGCTCCTGGGGCGAGGCGGTGTCACGTGGGTCTGCGGGGCTCAGCACCCTGGGGCCCGGCCAGACACGGGGCTGTGGGGAAACAGGGTGGAAGCCAGGTAAGGCGTTCCATCTGGGTGTCTGGAAAAACACGTTTTCATGTTGGTTACTCACAAAGCCAGGAGTTAAGTGGACTGTTTGTACGAGTTGGAGTCCAGAAGTAAATTGCAAACGTTGTGTTATTGGTTAAAGGAGAAGCTGTTCTATCCAGTGTAATTCTTGATTCCTCCATTAGAAATATCTCCCTGCGTCCTTTGTCTGCGTGACACTAGCAGGGCCGCCCTGCTGCCTGCCCAGAGCGTGGCTGGGTGTTGATTGGGAGCCCGGCAGGGTGGGCAGGATGGGAAGGTGTGGAAGACTTGGTCCAAGCTCGCTTACCTTCCTCATCTTTTTCGACTCACCCTCTGGCTGTTCACCCTGGAAATGTTAAGAGTTCTGGGCCTCAGTTCCCAACTTCAGCATAGGAGGTACTAATATTTTTGAGGCCAGAAGAGGCCATTTTGCAGCCTTGACTTAAAAGGTCCTCTGGTCCCATGGTTCCCCTTTAGACACGGAGCAGCACGTCTGTTTTCTCTCGTCCTGGAGATTCATTGGTGCCGCCTCTGTGAGCCTGGAGGGTTCCAGGAGTGATGTGGATGGAGCCTTTTGTGACAGAGATGTTCTGGTTCATAGAGTTCATGCTCACTGTTTGGTGAGAATTAATCTTACAGGAGAAAGGTCCATGTTACGAACCTTTTAGTGTTTTTGGTGGGAGTATTAAAAAACCACTTTCTAAGGAGATTTGCACCATAACTTTCTTTCTGGATCAATACTCTTTTTAATGTTTTGTCTTATTTCTGAGAGAGAGTGTGTGTGAGTGGGGGAGGGGCAGAGAGAGAGGAAGACAGAGGATCTCAAGCTGGTGAGGGCCACAAACCGTGAGATCATGACCTGGGCGGAAACCAAGATCAGACGCTTAACCAACCGAGCCACTCAGGCGCCCCTGGGTCAATACGTGTGTAAGGACTAGAAAAGTATATAACGTAGCTTAAACGGAAATCTATTTCTCCTTGAAAAATGCAGCTAAGGTGACTGTCAGAATCGTGTACTTTCAGTGACCGAGGATGAGATGGCTACTTTAAATGCCTGGTCATAGAAATACCGCAGTCCTGAATTGCCCAGACTTGCTCTTTTTCCTTTCTTTAATTTTTTAAAATATTTATTTATTTTTGAGAGAGAGAGAGACAGACAGACAGACAGACAGACAGACAGATAGACAGGCAGAGTATGAGTAGGGGAGGGCAGAGAGAGAGGGAGATACAGAATCTGAAGACACGGAATCTCCAGGCTCCGAGCTGTCAGCACAGAGCCCGATGCAGGGCTCAAACTCACGGGCCAGGAGACCATGACCTGAGCCGAAGTTGGCTGTAGGTCAGACTCGTGTCAGCAAGAAACCTTATTCGAAGGGATGTCATAGTCCCTCTTGGAAGGAGGAAGAGAGTTTTGTTCCTCTTATATCTGGTGCCTAAGAATTCAAGAGTTTACACTGTGTCCACTCTCAGAAAAGCTCATGTTCATGAGCACGCATTCACACAAGCACACGACTCTTCTGGCGGAGCCAGACTGAGTTATATTTATCTTTATTACTAGAATCAGCTGACAGAGAGCTCTAGCTCATATTCCATCCACATTAAAAATGAAATTACAGGGGCGCCTGGGTGGCTCAGTCGGTTGGGCGTCCGGCTTCAACTCAGGTCACGATCTCACGGTGGGTGGGTTCGAGCCCTGCGTCAGGCTCTGTGCTGACAGCTAGTTCAGAGCCTGGAACCTGCTTCAGATTCTGTGTCTCCCTCTCTCTCCGACCCTCCCCTGCTCACGCTGTCTCTGTCTCTCAAAAATAAAATAAAAACCATAAAAAAAGATTAAAAAAAAATGAAATTACATCTCAAGTTCATTGTACATAACCATGTTTATCCTTTGGGAGGAGGATTCTAGTCTCCTGAGTGTTTGAAGCAGTAAATTGTGTTTCGGAAGGAGGCTTAAGTTACTTAGAATGTTTTAAATTTTTGAAAATTTTTCATCTTTTATTAGTTTTTAAATTAAAGTTGCACACGCACATCAGTTAATGAGTTGAATTGCGTGACGAGACTTGATGCGAAAGATGACATTCTACTGAGAGTGCAGTGGGTGGGGCCTGCCTCCAGAGTTCATTAACATTTATCTCCCATCGTGCCCTTCTTCTGTTGCTGCTCCTTGATTTATTTATGTCTAGATCACCTACTACAGTAGTTCTCAAGGTATATTCCGTGTACCATCTGCATCTCTAAGACCCTTCCACTGGGTCCATGAGATCAAAACTATTTAAAAAAATTTTAATGTTTATTTTTGAGAGAGAGAGAGAGAGACTGAGCATGAGCGGGGCAGGGGCAGAGAGAGAGAAGGAGACACAGAATCAGAAGCAGGCTCCAGGCTCTGAGCTGTCAGCATGGAGTCTGACGGGGGCGGGGGGGCTTGAGCTCACGAACTGTGAGATCAGGACCTGAGCTGAAGTTGGATGTTTAACCGACTGAGTCCTGCAGGCGCCCCTCAAAACTATTTTTATACAGTAGTCAGACATCATCTGCCTTTCTTACTGTGTTGGCATTCGCTCTGACGGATGCATGAATGGAGACGGTGACACCAAACTACACTAGTCGTCGTATTCTCCATCATCACCCGTTGGGAACTTTTTTTTAAAGTACATTTCCACTTAAGAATGTCTTTGGTGAAGCCATTGAAGTTTCTGGAAAACTTTAGTCTGCTACCATGAGCCTGAAATCTTCCAAGGCTTAAAGACTTTCTCTCCTTATTGATGTATAGGTGAGACACAATGTCACATTAGTCATAGGTGTAAAAGTTAGTGATTTGGTGTCCCTGTGTGTGAAGTGTACCGCCATACAACGTCACGACAGTAGCATTGACCATATTCCCTGTGCTGTGCCTTTCATCCTGTGACTTTTTCATTCCATAAATGGAAGCCTGTGCCCCTCTTCCCCCTTCACCCACTGTGCCCATCCCCACCCCTGTAAACATCCATTTGTTCTAGTTATGGGTCTGTTTCTGCTTTTGTTTGTTTTTTGGATTCCACATATAAGTGAAATCATATAATACTTGTCTCTCTGTGTCTGACTTATTTCACTTAGCATAAGACCCTCCAACTCCATCCGTGTTGTTGCAAATGCAAGAGCGCATTCCTTTTCATGACTGAGTAATATTCCAGTGTGTGCATGCACACGTGTGTGTGTGTGTACCGCATCTTTATCCATTCATTTATCTGTGACTTAAAGACTTCCTGGTAAGATTAGTGGTGATGTCAGCTAATGTGATATATTTTTTGCCATTGTGTAATAGAATATATCAAAACATCTGGACGATGTTCTAGTTCTCTTTCACTGTGATCCACTCCCTACTCCCTACCACATACATGCTTCCCTGTTTTCCTGTTGCTCTATTAATTGGCTGTAAGTTTGGTTCAGTCAATATCTGGTATTATTATGACCAAGTAAAGATATCTAAAGGTATTGCTGTGGAAAGAGCCCAAATGTCCATTGACAGATGAATGGATAAATAAGATGTGGTATACCTATACAATGGAGTATTACTTGGCAGTCAAAAAGAATGAAATCTTGCCATTTGCAGCAATGTGGATGGAACTAGAATGTATTATGCTAAGCAAAATAAGTCAGTCAGAGAAAGACAAATACCACATGATTTTAGGCATAGGTGGAATTTAAGAAACAAAACAGATGAACATGGGGGAAGGGAAGGAAAAATTAGATTAAAAACAGAGAGGGAGGCAAAAACCATACAAGATTCTTAAATACAGAGAACAAATAGGCTTGCTGGAGGAGTGTTGGGTGGGGGATGGGTTAAATGTGGGAGGGGCATTAAGGAGGACACCTGCAGGGATGAGCACTGGGTGTTATCTGTAAGTGATGAATCACTGAATTCTACTCCTGACACCATTATTACACTATATGTTAACTAGTTTGGATTTAAATAAAATTTAAAAAATAAAAAAACTTATAAAAAAGGGGGCAGCATCCATTTAGTCCCTACTATATTTTGAACAGTTTGTTGTTGCTTCTGGTTTACTAATGTCTAAAATATTATAGGCCGACAAGAAAGGAAGCAGCTTGATTTGGGTTCCAGCATTGAGCAGTCATGACGTAATCCAGGGTTCAAACTCGGGTAGATCTGGGCACGTGGATATGCTGAGGGTAGGTCACTGCTGGGGTGTTTGAAGGGTGTTCTGGTTTTCCAGGACGGGATTTTCTAGGCTTTTGATTTACTTGACCCACAGACACTCCACTCCTTTCCTTCCTTTCCTTTTGCAGAAACAGCCCACTTATGAAGTACACTTAACAGATAAGTTAGGTGGCGGTGGATGGGACACAGTGTGAGGACAATACAGAACTCTGCTGTTTGCCAAGGAGTGAGCCAGGTGCCCAGGGGATGCTCTCGGACGCTGTTGTCTGGCACATGCCCTGGAACCCGTGGTCCAGCCAGGGGTGTTTACACCTCGGAAATTGGGAGTGCTACACGTCATGGTACTTTTTCCTGGAAAGCTGGTGTTTAAGTCCCCGCTGGCACACCATGCATTACCCGACTTCTGTCTGTGGGCAGTCTGACGAAGTCCCCAGACGTCATAATGACATCATTATATTTACAGCCCATGATACTGTGCTTGACACAGTGTGGCACACAGAGCCCTGGTGGCCCAATGGGCAGAGTTTAAAATTCGGAGCCGGAAGGCTTGATGTTTCAACTCTCCTGTGACTACTTCTAGCTCTGTGACTTTCGGCAAGCTTCCGCTACTGAGTCTCTGAGCACTGGAACAGTTTCTACTGAGCAGGATCAATGTAAAAATTAGCATTGGTGATAGTCCACCCTCCCCAACCTAAGTCCTGACGGAAACCCTGGCCTCGTGGGTGGGTACTTCTGTGACCTCTTCCTGTTTTATAGTGAGGTTGTTACATCTCTGAATAGAACCCCTATTTTTATAACGAAAGGCTAATTGTACCTGTTATTCATCTGGTCTCCAAAATTTACGAGGCCACTTCATCAACAGTATAGGATCGGTATACTTCCGATCTCACAAGAGAATGTGATCTCAACTGTTCTCTCCAGAGCTCCAAATCTCAGAAGAAGAGAGATTTGTTGAAGGGTCAATAATTTAAAATGCAACTAACAAATTAGCTATTCTAAGTTACATTTTAGAGTAAAGTTAAAACACGGAAGAAGATATTTACACATTTGGAGCAAATCAGCTCAACCTTTTCTTTTTAGATTTTTTTAAGTGTTTATTTTTGAGAGAGAGAGACAGACTATGAGCAGGAGAGGGGCAGAGAGAGTGTGACACAGAATCTAAAGCAGGCTTCAGGCTCTGAACTGTCAGCACAGAGCCCGACATGGGGCTCAAACTCATGGACTACGAGATCATGACCTGAGCTGAAGTCAGACGCTTAACCAACTGAGCTACCCAGGTGCCCCAGCTCAACATTTTTTAGTACCAGCCGTCCACTCTGAATTGTGTCTTGATCTGCTTTCAGTCTTTTCATCAGAAATTATTATAAGAAAGAACTATTCTCATTCTGCTTCAACATTTGCTGGTTTTTTCTTTTTTTTGAGTGCAGACACTGACATTCAAATATCCATTACATGGCTCAATTTCCCAGGGTTTACCCTACACAAGACATCTGTCCTTGATCTAGTGAATAACCTTATCTCTCCTGAGAAATTGGTCTGTTTCATCCTCTTGATGAGAACTTATTAAACTCATAATGTTTCCCCATTCAGCTTTGCACCAGGAACATTAGAATCAAGTTTTAAAATGAATCATAAGACCTGTGTGAATTTTTTTTGTCACCTTAGATCTCTCCTCTAGACCCTCTTTTCCACATGGCTATTTTTATTTTATTAATTTTGTTGTATTTTACTTTTTTAAAATAAAAAATGACATATCCTTTTGGTAATGAATGAATGAGTTGGGAATGAGTGGAAGATGGTCAGTGACTGTAACTAACCATGTTTTATAAATTGTGCAGCCTGAGGCGCGGCCATGGGAATTGGCGAGATTGGACAAAAGAAGAAAGGGGAACGTGAAGATGTCTTTAAATGTTTGAGATGTTGTATTTTGGAAGAGAAAGTGGACATGACTTTTATTCCTCCTGGGGATAGAATAAGAGTCACTGGGGATAGAATAAGAGCCAGGATATAGGCTGTCCAGTAATTGATTTGTTCATTTCCAAGCAATTTCTCGTGTACCTGCTGCCAAGGCGCTCTAGAGGAGGCTCAATGCAGAAGACCAGTTCCCTGCTCTCCAATTCTTCCATTTTATTTTTATTTTTTTAATTTTTTAAATGTTTTTTATTTATTTTTGATAACAGAGAGAGACAGAGCATGAGAGGGGGAGGGGCAGAGAAAGGAGACACGGAACCGGAAGCAGGCTCCAGGCTCTGAGCTAGCTGTCAGCACAGCGCCTGACGTGGGGCTCGAACCCACGAACATGAGATCTGAGCTGAAGTCGGAGGCTTAACTGATTGAGCCACCCAGGTGCCCCCAATTTTTCCATTTTATGGACGCAGATCTAGCTGACTGCAGAGGAGAACTTGCTAATGGAGCTATCCAATAGTGGGACATACTGCTTTGTAAAGTAGGGAGCTGCCCATCTCTGGAGAGTCCCAAGAAGCAGCTGAATGAGAAGTACCCTGAAAAGTACCTTGATGCAGGAGAGAAGGTGGATTTGTTGACCTCTAAGTTTCCACTGTGCTTCCATGTTAAACTGAAGGATTAGGCTGCTTCAAAGGAAGTGGGCAGTCCCAAGGCAGGGAAGGGGGAGCGCAGTAAAAATGCCTTCACACACCAGTTCTTTACTCTGTGACCCAGGCAAGTACCTTGACCCTCCATAATTCTAGGTGCTGGTGGAGGCAGGCGCCGGCAGCCAAGGGTCCCAGGGAGCCCGTGTCTGTGTCCTCAGGGAGAGTCTTCTGAGCTTTCCAAGCCACTATGAGGATTGCTTTAACCATTGACAGAGACCCCTCCCATATCTGTCCCCGTGGAAGTCAGAGCGGGAGACAGACACCGGGGCTGATACTGAGATCCAGCACTCAAAGCCCACACATCTTTCTGTGAAGCAGCTACGAAGAAGGACTCAGGCTCATAGGAGAGCCGGGGTGGGTTGAAGAGAGACTGGCCCATTAGTAGATGTGTGCTTGTCATCACCTGGCATCTTGGACAGCGAAGTTCAGAGGTTTGCTGGGAAAGGTAGGTAGAGAGGACAAGGGGTGGCCCAGTGTAATTTCCTACAAGGAACATTTGACTCAGAAGTCTTCCCCCACCATGTTTATTCACTTTTAAGGGAATTAGAATCTTTACAAAAGGACTCAATGCACAGAAGACTTGCAAGAATAAAAATGGTGCAGAGGACACCCATATTCCCCATATCCAAGTTAGTTATTGTTCGCGATTTTTTTTTCCTGAATCATGGAGAGTAAGATGCATACACCATGAGCCGTTATGCCAAAACACCTCTGTGTGTATCTCCTAGGAAGTGGGATATTCTTTTGTGTAGCCAGAGTTCAGGTCTCAACTTCAGTGAAATTAACATGGATCAGTAACTTTATGCAATCTACCATTCTTCTAATTTTTTCAGTTGACCCAATAATGGCCTTTATAACATTGTTTCCCCTCTAGCACAGGGTTCAGAGGTTCAGGGTTAGGCTGCAATTAACATTTTTATGTCTCTTTTTTAAGATCTTTTAATAGTTACATTATTACAGTTTGTTGTCTTCTCCGTGGCTTATTCCAAACCTTTAGAACCTTTTTGTTCACTTGAAAGCCAAGGCTAGATTCTCCAGAATCCCAGCCGACTCTCATTCTATAGAAAATATTTTCACATGTGAGGTGAAAGGAATAGGGGGTAAGAAACTCTGTGTTTTATACAAGGTTGCCATTGCTTTATTTGATTTGAAACACAAAAACAGATCAGAAGCTTTGAGATCATCCTCAAATTCCCCTGTTGTCAGTCTGACTTACTGCCAATAAGATTTTGCTTTGTCCTTGCAGACAAAAAAGATCATTTTGAGATTCTTTATCTTGAGACAACACCCTGTTACGAATCTAGAAACCGAATAAAAAAATATCTTTATGTTTACTTGGAGTCTTTATCTCAGCCCTTTTTGAAGCAATTTATGAGTCCACAAGGGCACACAGGATAATTAAGCATTTCTATACGTGCAATGCTTTGGTTAGCTCAGTAAAGGGTGTATTCAGCAATTCTGGTCTCTGCCCTGCAGAACCATGTGCGTCAATATGCATTATTAAGTGTTATAACACATCAAGTAAAAAAATATGCCCAACACTTGCAAGACATAATGCAGACTTAGAATTATTGGGATACATTTTCAGATGGCAGCGTTTAGTCACAGAGAAACTGAATAATTCACCAAAGCTTACTTTAAAGAATCAGAGCTACAATACCAACCTTATGGTGGAACCCCTCACTTAAAAAATCCTCTGTCTGAATGTTGTCTCTGGCATCTAAGGAAAAAAAAAAACCAGAGGAATGGTAGAAGACTAATAGAAGATACAATTTTTGAAAATTTACAGAAGTCTGGAATAGCTTCTTTGAAAAAAAAGTTAAATGGAAAAAATTGGCTTCTCATTCCTGAAGCATCTGTATTTAAGAGGCTACAGGGAACAAAAACACTAATTCGAAAAGACACATGCGCCCCTATGTTTATTGCATTATTTACAGTAGCCAAGATATGGAAGCAGCCCACGTGTCTAATGATAGATAGATGGATAAAGAAGATGTGATATATATACACAATGGAATATTACTCAGCCATAAAAAAAACAACAGTGAGATCTTAGTGCACCTGGGTGGCTTGTGTCAGTTAAGTGTCTGACTTTGGCTCAGGTTATCACCTCACAGGTTTGTGAGTGTGCCCTGCATTGGGCTCTGTGCTGACAGCTTCGAGCTTGGAGCTGCTTCTGATTCTGTGTCTCCCCCTCTCCTGCTCGCTCTCTCGCTCTCTCTCTCAAAAATGAATAAACATTAAAAAAGAAAGAGATCCTGCCAGGGCGCCTGGGTGGCCCAGTCGGTTAAGCATCTGACTTCAGCTCAGGTCATGATCTCATGGTTCGCGGGTTCGAGCCCTGTGTCAGGCTCTGTGCTGACAACTCAGAGCCTGGAGCCTGCTTCAGATTCTGTGCCTCCCTCTCTCTCACTCTCCTGGCTCGCTTGCTCGCTCTCTCTCTCTCTCTCAAAAAAGAAATTTTAAAAAAGAATAAAAAAAAATGAGATCTTGCCATTTGAGACAACATGGATGGAGCTAGAGGGTATGATGCTAAGTGACATAAATGAGAGAAAGACAAATACCATATGATTTCACTTATATGTCAAATCTAAACAAACAGAAACAGACCCATAAATGCAGAGAACAAATTGATGATTGCCAGAGGGCAAAGGGGTTGGAGGGATGGGCAGAGTGGGTGAAGGGGAGTGGGAGGTACGAATGAATAAATCACGAGACTAGAAGCCACAGCACAGGGAATATAGTCAGTGCTGTTGTAACAGTGCTGGATGGTGGTGGATGGCAGCCATAGTTGTGAGCTTAGTATACCATGCACTGTATGGTCTTGTTGCATCACTGTGTTATATACCTGAAACCAACATAACGTTATGTGTCAACTGCAGTTCAATACAAAAATTTTTCAATAAAAGTTATTTTTAAAGAAGAGGCTTCAGGGACTCTGAAGGCTGGCAGAGGGTCAGACTGGAAACACTGTCTAACTTACTCCTCATCACTCTTGACATAGACTTTTTTTTGACAGTCCTATGTATATCCTTTTTACCTAGTTTACTTTATAAACTTTGCCTATGTTATTAGTTATAAACAAGGGGAAATTGGACTTTAAAAATTGCATATAATTTTAGGTTTTCTGGGTTGGCAGTACTAGATTCATAATTATGACCTGGGGAAGGTGTGCCCACTGGTTATAAGGCAGTCATCAATAATGAGGTATCTTTGAACTTGCCTTTTTGTTGACTAGTCGAGGAGTCTCTAGATCCTTCTATCCAATATGGTAGCCATCGGCCATGTGTGACTATTGAGCATTTGGGATATGGTTACTCTGAATTGAATTGTGGTATAAGTAAAATACACATTCGATCTCCAGGACATAGTACATGAAAAGAGAATGTAAAATATCTCATGAGTAAGCTCTTCGTAGATTGAATATATGTTGAAATAATATTTTGGATATATTGAGTTAAATATTTAATTTCAGCTTTTTCTTTAAATATTTTTTAATTTTTAAAATATATTTATTTTTGAGAGAGAAAGAGAGACAGAACACAAATGGGGAAGGGGCAGAGAGAGAGGGAGATACAGAATCCAAAGCAGGCTCCAGGCTCTGAGCTGTCAGCACAGAGCCCAACATGGGGATCGACCCCATGAACCATGAGATCATGACCTAAGCCAAAGTTGGACGCTTAACTGAATGAGCCACCCAGGTGCCCCTTTTCCTTAAACGTTTTCAGTATGGCTACCGTCATATTTCCATTGGACAGTGCAGATCTGGAAAGAAAGAAAATATAGAGCAAAAATCCCAACTCAATTAGTTTGTTTGAGAGTGGATCGCTGAAGGGAAAAGCAAACAATCCGGCGATCCCAATTTTTTTTTTTTTTTTTTTTGGTTAGGTTTGGATTTCATTAAAGCTTCTTTAATTAAATCGGTTGTAAGTCTGTTCCAAGGTCTCGGGTGGGACGAGAATTGGATCTTTTCATTTGCTGAAAAGAATTCTAAGGAAACCCTGAATTCGTTTCAAAAGTGATTTATTTTTCAAAGCTTTGTAAAAAACTTTCCACATACTGAGATTGGTAGTATGATGAATACTCGCTCTTAAGAGGCTAGAGAATTGGGAAGATCATCCAGAACCTTCCGAAAGGACTTTCCCAGCCTGAGTGGAGACATCTGGGGAGGCGTAAGGGCCGTGAAGTAGCCGCAGACCAACCATAGGCTTCCGTGTTCACACCTTCCCTCCAGTAAATGAAAACAGTGGGAAAGATAAAATATTTATTCCTAAGTGTCTATAACTGAATTTATGGGTATAACATGCTGAATATTACTGCCTGTGTAAGCCCGTGCAACTGTGCACGTAAAGCATGGTTTTATTAGTTCCTACATAAAATTTTTATGGTAATGGCAAACAAAGGACCAATTTAGTTTAGCTGAGTTCCTTCTTATTGCTCCGGCTTCGAATAGATAAACCGCAGTGCAAATAACAGCAGTCGACAGGGAGGGAGGGGGTCAGGTCTCTCTGGGCCGGGGTCCCGGCCCACGGGTCAGCAAGGTGGAAACAGCCTGCCTGTTGAGAAGCCCCTAGAAGGACTGGCCAGAGCGTAGGAGGGTGAGGCCGGCGGGGGCTGCCATTGGCTTTCAGATCTGTGGTGGAGCCGTCGGCAACCACGAGGCATTCAAATCTAGTTTCTGAAAAGGCCTGCGTAACTGCTCTTGAAAGAACTCCCACATACTGTATTTCAACTGGAGACTCGCAGAGAGAAAGGGTTCAAGTAGCTTATTGTGGGGCGGCTCCCACTCTGGGATTTACACAAAGCACGAACAGAACAAAGTTGCTTTAAATGGGTGCCTTCATCTGAGTCCTTCCTGTCTGTGGTGTGGTGGGCTGACCGGACAGAGGGTGAGCCCACGTCCCCCCCTTCCCACCACCACCTTTTCATGTTTGACCCTTGAATGTGGCAAATGATCCCTATGGTGGCCTGGAGTGGAGGGAAATGTTTCATGAATTTGAAGATAAAGCATCTTTCATAAATACTGCCTTTCCCTTCCCTGTGACTAGTTAATAATTGAAAGTAAGTCTGATCTACAGCAAGCATGATTCCTGAGCCACGCTTCGGGAGACAGGATTTGACACACATAAATCTACTGACGGGGACAATAGCAAGAGGTGTTTTAAATGGAGGGAGGCCAAGGAATGGAAGGGAGAGGACTGTCACCAATGTGAAATGCTGGTGATGGCCTCAGCCATCAGCAGAGACAGTGGGGAAGCCTTGGTACACGTTGGGTTCACTCCGGGCCAAGTTTTGTCCTGGATGTTGATGAAATGACCACCCAGTGATGGTGGAGGGCTGGAGTGGTTTCTGTTCCAGGTGTTGGAATTGCTTCCCCATCAAAAAACTCAGGTTGCGAAATTTTCCTGCAGGCATCTGGTTCATCTCTTCCTCTCAGTGGGTCTATACAGCACACATTCTGGAACGCAGACACTTTGGTTGTCCTTAAAGGTCTCTTGGGGATCAAAGTGCTACCATAACTCCCAGCAGCCCCCTTGTGGGATGTGCTCCTTTTCAGATCAGTCTATGTATTTCCCCAGTGGATGTGTTTAGTGACTTCAGATGTGCCTTTGTGTATTTCCTAAGTTGTTTCTCAAAGGTACTGCTTGAGCAGGGTGTGTGTGTGTGTGTGTGTGTGTGTGTGTGTGTGTACTCACATGTGTGTTTACTTTGTTCTCATTTTGGGCTCTGGGAAGAAAACAATCTACTAAATCTTTAACTATAAAATGCATCCATGTTGGGGCGCCTGGGTGGCATGGTTGGTTAAAGCACTGGACTTTGTCTCAGGTCATGATTGTGAGTTGGTAAGTTTGAGCCCCACATCGGGCTCTGTGCTGACAGCTCAGAGCCTGGAGCCTGCTTCGGATTCTGTGTCTCCTTCTCTCTCTCTGCCTCTCCCCTACTCATGCTGTCCTTCAAAAGTAAATATTAAAAACAATTTTTTTAAATAAATTAGGAAGCACCCAAGTTGTTTTGCTCTTGCCGATGTTTTCATGAACCTGCTGGTGGTTAGCCCTGTCACACAGCAGAGTTTCCATACTTCTGCCCAGAGGGTTAACTCAGAGCAGTAATAGAACTCCGAATGCAAGATTTATTTCCTGCTTTCCTGGAAGGGACCTTCCAGAATGGATAGGTTTCTGTCTTTGCTAACAAGGGGTACTGTCCCGTGTATTCTTGATTTGCATTGAAAATTGTGGCTTCTTTCCGAGATGGCCTGATTTCTACACTCCAGACCTGAGACCCTGGGTCTGTTGGTATGATTGCCCTGCAGACTTCAAGTTTCTTTGTGTGAAGGATAGAATCATGGTTTGGGGAGTTGAGGCTCAGACTTCGCTGGGAGGTAGAAGGCAGTTACTTTCTCTCAAGAGGTTGTTAAGAGGAGAACTCAACGTTGGGGGAATTGCAGGAAGACTGATTTGTTAATACAGTTTTAGAGTCTTTTAACTCAGGATTGGATGAATAGCTTTTCAAGTGTGTATGAAAGACAAGAATCCCCAAAGATCAGTTCTATTTTAAATAGCCGACTCCAGGGACTCAAGGTTTGTAACAAAAGGGCAGATATGAAAGAGATGAACTCGCAGGTCCGGCTCTTTTCGAGAATAAAGCAGAGTGGCTGGAAGCGCCGAGGGTCGGGGTCTGCCAATCTTGCTCGCTCTGGTTTGTTAGCTGGGAGAATCTAGGTAGATAGGCTCACAATAAGTTAGTTGGAATTGACTTTGCTGGGCCTGACCCATATTATAAAGTTCTAACAAGTGGAAAGTATAGACGAGCTTTGGGAAAAGCCATAGCATGTACAATGGAAGAGAAAACCAACATCTTAATTGAACAGAGGAGAAATTTGAGCAGAAGCAGCAAGTGAAGAAATGAGGACACTGGATGGAATGCTGCGGCCACAACAGAAAGAGGTGGGATATTTAGCGAGGACAGAATGAGATTGTGCAGTTCTCTCTGGTGTCAGCTCACACAGCGAATCTTTGTCTCTTTGCTAATTCTGTTAAGAACAGGGGGGCGCTGAGAAAACTAGATGAACCTGAGGAAATCTGACAGCAGCAAAATGAAATTTGAAGTTTAGCCTTACAGCTGATAAGACCCGGGAGTTTTAAATATCCTGAAATTTGAGAATTCGGGGTTAGGGAAGGACTAAGGAGTATCCCAACATTGTTTGGTGAACTTCTCAAGCACCCTCCATATGAGCAGGTGAAATATTACTAGTGCAACTTACTAGTGAAATACAAATAAAAGAATGCATATACAAGTAAGCATATCTTATTAATAATCTGAATCTGCTGGGTGAACCGATTTAGAAAATCATCAGATGCAACGTCTGTCTGATGAGTCTGGTTACAAGATTAGGTCTGATCAGAATCAATAATCCAGAGGTTTCTGGGAAGCAACTCGACCACGCTATTCTCTGTATTCTGGCCCTGAAGGACTAGGGTGATACAAGAGTTTAAATTATTAGCTTTGTACAGCCCCCATGATCCTAAACCTTGTACGGAGTCACCTCAGACCTGTGCACCAGATTATTTTAGATGAGCCCAGAAATGTTTCCTCCTGTACAGGTTTTCAATGACTGGCTTTAAAGCATCAGGTTGCGGGGCGCCCGGGGGGCCCAGTTGGTTGAGTGTCTGACTTCAGCTCAGGTCATGATCTCACAGTTCGTGAGTTCAAGCCCCGAGTCAGGCTCTGGGCTGACAGCTCAATGCCTGGAGCCTGCTTCGGATTCTGTGTCTCCCTTTCTCTGCCCCTTCTCCACTCATGCTCTGTCTCTCTCTCAAAAATAAAATAAAAACAACAAAAAAGTTTAAAGCACAGGGTTTGCATCTCAAGCCCATTGTTACTTGAAGAGAAGTACTCTGCAAAGTGTTTTTATTTAACATGCTTCACAGCAGATCTCTGATTTTGGAAGTGACGTGTGGAGAGGTTAATTGGTTTTGTTAGGGTCCGACAGCCAGCCAGTTTGGTCAGAACCAAGCCTCTGGCTTCAGGAGACTGACTCTCTTCCCTCTCTCTGTATTTCAGGGATTCTTCAGGGATTTTAGAGTGCTGCCATCCTAGCATTAGCTTTTGATGCGCACACAGAAGGGCTGCAATTAGCCACCCACTCTATGTGTGACTTTGGGCAGCCCACCTCACCAATCCTGCCCACGGTCTCTTCATGTTTACACATGAGCGTTGGCCTAGGATATATCTAAGGACTTTTCCAGCTCCGTTTTAAATTTTTTGGACGATTGCTTTTTTTGGACAGTGTAGGATTTGGCATTTCTGCTGTTGGTAAACAGAAGACGTGAGGTCAGTTTAAGAGGGGAATGTGAAAGCCTGAGCCTCGTTTTGGAATGATTAGCTGACCCTCAGGCAAAATCCATCCCTGGTCCACCATGGATGGTTTGAGACAATGGTGGGGAGTGTTGTTGTTGTTGTCCTTGGTGCATTTGTATGTTTTGGCCTATAGGCCAAGCAAATGTTGAATGAAGAAGATACTTTCAAGGTGAAACAGGAATATTTATTTTTAAATGTCTCTGCTTTATATTTAACGAAGACTTTATAACCACAGAGCAAGGGGCGTCTGGGTGGCTCAGTCAGTGAAGCGTCCACCTTTGGCTCCAGGTCATGATCTCACGGTTCGTGGGTTTGAGCCCCACATTGGGCTCTGTGCTGACAGCTCAGAGCCTGGAGCCTGCTTTGGATTCTGTGTCTCCCTCTCTCTCTGTGCCTCCCCAACCCATGTACTGTCTCTGTCTTCTCTAAAATAAATAAATATTTTAAAAAATTAGAACCACAGAGCCCATTCAGCTGCATTATCTCTTCATCTCAGACATAGTCACATGATTCCCCCACCTGGGGAAATTAAGGCTAAGAGAGGCGAAATGACTTGCCCAAAGTCCACCATGTTGTCTTTTGCCCAGTCAGGCCCAGACTTCACTCTTAGCATTCGGTGCAGGATTTCCTGAGCGCCAGACGCACTGCACACCCTTTGCTGGGCACTGGGATTACACTCCCATTCCATTTGGTCTGGCTGTGGTTTTGAGCTGGCCAGGGCAGAGCAGAATACATCCTACAATCTAGGCAAGTCCCAATGCTGCCAGCTTCCTTGAGTGGGCTCCGAACCAGGAAAAGCCCCTCCCATGGCTGATTTGAGCCCCGAACTCCTGTGCTCTCATGGCTCCTGGTGTCAGGGCTCCAGCCGATGCAGGCATCACCCCCTGCCTCACTTCGACCGTCCCTAGGATTCCCAAGGGGTGCATGTGTGTGTGTGTGTGTGTGTGTGTGTGTGTGTGTGTGTGTGCACAAGCACGCATACATGCGATGTGTGTGCATGCCTCTGTTAGGTTCCCAACGACATTTCCTTCGTCTTGCCCAGGACACAAGGGGCCCCCTGGACTTTTTCTCACGGAAGCTCAAGGAAAATATGAGGAAGTAACAATGTCCCGAGGGCATGCACACTGTAAATTCCAGGCCATGATGCACGGCTGGTTTTCTTGAAAGCTCTCCAAGCGTTGGCCAGGATTTAGGTGAAGAACAGCCGTGCGCACTCTGGAAGGAGCCACCTTGGAAAGACGTACGCTGATGTGGCCTCCAGACAAAATGCAGCAGGGCAAAAATGGGTGGAAAAGGCCAGGACATGTGCGCGAATTCAGTGCTACATCCACTCCGCGTCCACTCCGGGTAACCAAATGTCCAGTCTCTTAATCTTACTGTGCTTCTTCTTGGACGTATGACTAATACTCCACACCATTCTGCAGACTGACATAAAGCAAACACTCAGACATTCAAAACTGCTGAGCCCTTTTCGTTAAAGGTGAGAACTTTTCTCTTTTTTTTTAATGGAAAAGTGAAAGAGAATGTTTTGACAGGGATCTTTAAGTTTCTGAGTTTTTTCTGCATTTTCTCTTCAAGCACCTCAGGGCTCCGAAGCTCTTGTACGGTACCGGCTTCGGGCTCTGGCCTTGACTGCTCCTCTCTCGGAAACCCTCTTCCTAGGATCACTCACCCAATATTCCAGAACATTCCCGGCTGTGGCTGGCACATGCTCATACCCAAGTCAGCTGAGAGGAATAATTGCTGGTTTCCTCTCCATGTTCATCTTTGTTTGTATCTATGTTTCTTTTAGCTTTGCTCTCATTCTTCTCTTTTCCCATTTCTTTTTCCCCTTGTTTCTGTGTTCCTTCTTTGTCCCCTGACTCCCCCGATCATTAGTCTCACCACTATACTCAATTAAGTATGTGCTGAAATACCTTAGTTTCATCACAGAAAGCTTTGTGTACTTTATACATAGTTTTTTAAACCAGTGAAAATAATCTTCATCTCTTAAAAACAAACTCCAGGCAATCCCAGCCCAACTAACTTCATTTCTTAAAGTTTATTTATTTGTGTTTTGAGAGAGAGAGTAAGAGAGGGCCAGCAGGGGAGAGGCAGAGAGAGTGGGAGGGAGAGGGAATCCCAGGCAGGCTCCACAATGTCAGCACAGAGCCAGATGCGGGGCTTGAACCCATGAACTATGAGATCATGATCTGACCCAAGATCAAGAGTTGTACACTTAACCGACTGAGCCACCCAGGTACCCCTACATTAAGTTCACTTTTATTTGCTTGTGTTTAATGAATGTATTAATTGATGTGTTCATTAGATATATTCTGTATTTAGATTCCTGTGCTGGTCATAGTGAGGTGAATGAGACCCCGTGGCTGCCCTTCCTGAGCTTGCCATCAGGTTGGGGGGAGAGACCAGTGACAGACAGTCATCAAAAACACAGATCCTTGAGCATCGAAGGACAGGTTTGGGGACCACGTAGGGAGGGATGGCCCCGATCATTCAGTCGGGGAAGACTGCCTGGGGTCTGCTCCCTCACGCACTGGCTTGTGATTGAGTATTTAGGGGTGGGAGCCAAAGGCAACCTTCCTCCAGGAGCTGCACAGGCCTTGGGTGATTCAGCACCTGAAAAAGAGGCGAGTGCCCTCAGAGCTTGGAAGCTGACCTCAGAGTAGCCTCTGACTCAGCCCTGAGGTCAGAGTTGGATTCATCAGGACTGTGATTTCCTCTTGAGGCCTGAGTTTGCTTACTTGCAGACGACAAGTGACATCACTTATAGTAAGAGTCAGACCATTCGATTTTTTATTTTAGTTTGGTCATAAAGATCACGAAACATTGGGCACAACGAGCCATTGGTGCCTACTGAAAAAACATTTGGATGATCCTTTTCTCCACTCTTGAGCACATCTGTCATTGCTGCCCCATTTCCCGAATGGGCAGCGTCATCGAGGACCCATGCCTTCTCGGGAGCCAGAGACACTCAAGAATGGAAACCAAGCACAGTGGTGTTACTTGTCCTGGGGATTTTCCACATGGCAGAGTGGAAGCTATTATTTGATGATAATTGTGCCCACCTAGCCGAATTGTGGTCAGGGTTGGCTGTGGTCATGTATACATATAGCTCTTGGAGCAGAATCTGGTTCATGGTCGCTCAAAAATGGCGACAAGATGATGATGATTGAGGAGGGCTTGCTGTTGATCCCGAGTTCCCTCAGGCTGGACTCCTTGTATCATCACTGTATGTCACTGAATGTGTCACCCAACCACCATGCGGCACGTAATTGAGTATTACGCACTAAAATCATGGCGACTCAGCATCTCGGCAGGGAAGGTAAAATGTACATGTAGGAATACTGTAGGTTTGATGGCAAAAGTTAGCACTTGTTAGAAGATCCTTTTCGTAGGAGTATCTGAGCTCTGCCTTGAGCTGCACGTCTTGCAAGTAAGAAATATTAAGGGAAGAGTCCAATACGGAAATGCAGCTGGCTCATCACTTCTTCCAGCACCCTGTTCCTTTTCTAGAGCATGTGGGCAGCCCTCCTACCTAGCTTTTAGCAACACAAAGAGTAAGCAAACAGTCAGTAGGTGCTGAGGGGCCATATTTCAGCCCTGACCATGAAATCCTGAAACACGACAGCCTTTTCTGTTTGCCGAGTGTCCTCACACAGGGCAGGACCCTGGATGGATGTGAGGCTGTAAATCGAGGGTGAGGAAAAGGCAGCTTTCCTCGGCCCTGGGTAGCCGGTGAATGGAATTCTCTTTTGCAAGAGGTCACTGAGTCAAATGCTGTGGATGGATAATTTTATGGCCACTAATAAAATTTATAGCCAAAGCAAGCTAAGATAATAAGGGTAATCAAACATCCAGGCCCTGGGACATAAGAGTCCCATCATAGCCCCTTGGTGCTGGCCAAGTCAGGGGTGGGGGTGGGGGACTGGACAGTGCAGGAAGGAGATTATCTGTGGCCAGAGGCAGAGTCTCAGAGGTGACTGGTGCCCATGTGAGCTGGGAAGACCAGGCCAGGCCTGGGACAAGCTTCAGGTTAGGTAGCAATGGCTTGTGCTTTGGGGATAGTATGCCAGGAGCTGTAGGAAGATGAACTGTCATCTTTAAAATTTTACCCTGTTTTACTTGGGCAGGTGTGCAGAAATCACATGCTTTTGAACCAGAGCTGAGTTCAGGTGGGGGGGCTTTCCACAGCCCTGTCTTGAGACCATTGTAGGAGTTTCTGCTAAAAATATTTATTGAGCACCCACTGTTTGCAGAGCTGTAAAAACATTAAGTGACAGTAGAAACAATCAATATTAATGAAAGAGATGTCCCCCAACAGTGAGATACCAATTGCCTAAGAAAAAATGCTATTGGTGGTATTTTCAGGGATCTGGGGTCATAATGTCATTAGACGTAAAGGGGAGTAAGAGGTGTTGGCTGTCTGTTGATGTCTTTGCACCGGAAATGGATACTATTGGTGTTCCCTGCTGCCTTGGGGGAGTCAGAGGAGGTTGCTTTCTGGGTCAATGATGCCATTTAAGATGAACCCCCGTGCTGTCATACTCTGGAAGTGCTCAGCCATTCCCGTCAGTAGGGAAGTCAAAGGTCATTGGCTTACAGATTGCGATTTGCAGTGTGGAACCAACCAACCTTGGTTTATAAGAGCCAGAAACCTTCTGTCTCAATTCCGTGGTCAAGATCATAACCAAATGTAAGGTGTGCTTTTTCTGAGGAGCACATAGAGCATTCCTCATACTGAGATATCTGTGCAAAAATTTAAATGTCGTTGACAGACATGAATCTTGCCTAACATTAAAAGATACAGAGTCGAGGTGACTGGGAGGCATCCAGCTTCAGCTCAGGTCATGATCTCATGGTTTGTGGTTCGAACCTGCATTGCGCCCTGAGCTGACAACTCAGAGCCTGCGGCCTGCTGTGGATTCTGTGTCTCCCTCGTCTCTCTGTCCTTCCCCTGCTCCTACTTTTTTAGTTTAAAAAAAAATTTTTTTAATTAAAAAAAAAGATTGTAAAAAGCACCAACCTGTACCCATGAATGAGAACTGGGAATTTCATGCAACTGAGGACCCCACATGTATAAGCACACATACATGTGCAAATGCACACCCATGCACCCTCTTCCTGGGGCCTGGTGGCTTTTATCACCACCTTGTGTTTATTTTACCACCAGCCACAGGATGGGATGTGGTGTTTTGAAAGTAACAGATACTGTTACTTTAGTGAAATGGTCCCGTGTAACGGAGATGGAGCTAAAAGTGGAGGGTACAGCCCACCCTTCTGCTCTGCCAGACATGCTTGCATCTGCCCAGGGAGCTGGAGGCGGGGCTGCAGAGGGGGAGGCAAGGCTTACAGAAGTGGAGGCGGGGCTGCAGAGCTGGGGGTGGGGCTACAAACCTGGAGGCGGGGCTGCCCAGGTGGTGGTGGAAAAGGGCGGAGTTTTCCCCGGAACTCCTCTGCTCTCCTTTGGAGTAGCCAGGCTTCTCGGCAGAAGAGCACAGGGCCTATATTATGGCTAGCAGCAAAAAGGTGGACCCTCTTAGACTTGCTTTTGAATCAGGGGGACCCGGGAGCCCCCCACGCTGGTGGGGGTAGGAGACAGCTTGGGAACATGGGTGGGGGAGGTGTTAGCTTTATCACCAGACAATCATGGAGTATAAACCCTTCCAATCCTTAAGGACCGGAGTGTTTGTCCTGCAGGGCTCCTCAGAGCCAGTGCTGGGGTTCGTCTTTCCCGGCTGAGGGATGAGGGGATCCCCCTGAGGCCCAAGGCATGTGATTCAGCTACCTTAGCCATGTTGATGTGACCAGGCTGAAGCCCCAGCCTCACCCCCACCTGAGAGCCCAGGGCTTGCACCATGGTGCTCACACTTTCAGTCCCCCGTGGGCCTCTTTGTCGTAAACATTTGGCGAGTAACCATATTAGGAGGCTCCCCATTATCAAATCACACACATGCCTTTGTTTTGGAGAGGGAGAGAGAACAGGTGTCTTTGGACGACAGCAAGTTTTTCCAGAGAGCTTTCTTTCACATCTCTCCAGGCCAAAGACTGGGCAAAGTTTACTTCTCTGAATCTACCTGCTGCTTAGGCTATTAGGTAAACAACTCCTCTGGGTCTGTTTTCTCATCTGTGAAATGGGAGTAATAGCCAAGCTGTCTACCTAACCTGATAATGACTGTTTCCAGTGAGGCTTGTAGGAGGAGAGGTTTGTCAACACCAGAGAGGTAGGCGGATATTAGGGCATCCTGTTACTGAGGATGTAATTATAGAGATGGATCTTTACCTTCTCTGTTTAGTGAATAACCAGTTCGGTGACTTGCTTCTACCGTTTCAGAGTGCCACAGACAGAATTTGAGTGGGAGCAGGTCTCTTGTAGCCAAATTTCACCATCATTCATTATTTTGTTTCTTCTACAGTGCAACAATCCAGTTACAACTTAGTGTACTGTCCTACGGGTAGTTTGCAGGCTTGACACAAAGGTAATTTTTGGTATCAAGGATGACAGAACTTGGTAAGAGGAGCTTCATCACAACCATGCATGTGAAAGCTGATAGCTTACCTACCAAGGGCTCCCTCTCTCTCAGAGTGCTCTAGACTGGCTATGATTTTTTTTTAAGTTTATTTTTTGAGAGAAAGAGAAAAAACAGGGGAAGGGCTGAGAGAGGGAGAGGGAGAATCCCTAGCAGGCTCTGGGCTGTCAGTGCAGAGCCCGATGCAGGGCTTGAATTCACAAGCAGTGAGATCATGACCTGAGCTGAAATCCACTGACTGAGCCACCCGGGCGCCATAGAATGGATATGATTTTAATTGTTAAAGCAGCTGTAGCTACTTTTCCTAAGAACAGGCCTAGCTCCACTGTTTTCCAGAATGATAAAGATTTGACTAAACAGAGATAATAGAAGTTGCTTTAGGCCAGCTGTCTTAGGGACTCTTTGTACAAGATATTGATTACCAGTGGGTTCTAGGCAACAAGGAAGGAAGGAAAGAAGGAAGGGAGGGAGGGAGGAAGGAAGGAAGGAAGGAAGGAAGGAAGGAAGCCTTACACAGTAGCCACATGTACAAAGTACCCAATACATGGTTGTTTCCATGAAGAAATGAACAATGAATCTGCAGACAAAAGGAGACAGCTCTTCACCCCTAAACTAGCACTCAGTGGGGCCAAAACATTACACTCTGGTGCTGACAGGGAAAGGGAGAGATCCTGCCATATCCCAATAGTCCAACAAAATAGGAAAACTCTGAAATCGTAACTGGAACCAAGACTTCTTACTTAAACCAACTTAAGGAAAAAAGATTTAATTAGATACATGTAGAACATAAGTAGAAAATCAGAATGGCTCAGATTTACTCCACAAACATGTTTTAAATGTCTCCATGTGCCAGGCTCAGTGTTGATTTCCATGGATATGGTAATGGGCACACCAACCCCAGTCCCACCATCCCAGGATTTTGAGAAACAGTGACGTATGGCTAAATGCATAATCAGAACCAAGGTGAACACACTGAAAGAAAAGATGGCCCTCTTGTAACCGCATCCACCAAAGGCTGGGAGGAATCTGGAAGAAGGCTTCTCTGAGGAAGTAATTCTTGGATCTGAACGAAATGTAGAAGCATCCCAGATGGAGGGTGATGCATGTGCAAAGACCCTGTGGCAGGGGGAGCTGTGGGTGTGCTTGAGGAGCTTAAGGAAGTTCAGATCCCTGTAGGGCAAGAGCGGGGGGGGGGGGGATATTTGGCAATTACTGTAGCTATTTGTATATTATTTCTGAAAGTTTGTAATCCCTGGAGAGACTGTAGGGTGTAAATACCAGTGAAAACATGAATTTACTGGTGGTCAGAGCCTCCAGGAGCAGGTATTTGGGGGGGGATACCCTCTTCCTATTGTGGAACAAGCAGGATAAAACCCAGAGGATGCTCAGAAGAAAGCACAAAGCGAGTGCAGCCAGGCCCTTAGGAGGGAAGTGGGTGGGATGGAGGGCATGGACTGGCCTCCACCCAGGTCCTCATACTGTGTCTGGGAGGAAGGACAGTGTGAACAGGGACCCGGGGAATTTCAGTTTTATATAGCGTTTGGTTTCTTTTAAAACATTTTCTAGGGCGACTGGGTGGCTCAGTCGGTTAAGCATCCAACTCAATTTCAGCTCAGGTCATGATCTCACAAGTCGCAGGCTCTATGCCGACAGCGCTGGGCCCGCTTGAGATTCTCTGTCTCCTCTCTGCCCCTTCCCTGGTTGTGCTCACTCTCTGTCTCTGAAAATAAACAAATAAACTAATATTTTCTAAGATGAGTAAAATGTTAACCTTCAATGATGTTACTGGATCTACCGGTATGTGTTTTATTATTTGATGTTTTTTCTATCTGTTTAATTTTTTTTTTTTTTTAATTTAGAAGGAAGGGAGGGAAAGAGAGGGGGTATAGGAATGAAAGAGGGTCTAGTACTGGACTGAGAGTCAGGGTCCTGTGCTCAGTTTTACATTGCCTTAGGCAAATCTCTTCTGTGTTCCTGTTTTCTTTACTTAAGAAAAGGAGTTTTGAAGAGTTCTGATCTTGACAGTCCCTAAGCTCTAAGGCATTCTGTGTTTCTGATTTCTAAGGACAATCGATTATTAAATAATTCTACTTACGGGCTTAAGAATGGAGTGTCCCAATGCCCACAAATCCCCACTTTATTATTTATTTTAAGAGAGATCCAGTCTTGCCCAGCAAAGATAGACAGTGAGCTGTCTTTTAAGGAGGCCAGTGCATTGAAAGTTCACCTGTTGAGTGACATTTTAAAGCCATTGAAGGCCATGAGCCCACAGGATGCTTGCATTCATCCCGGGCCAGACTCAGGAGCCTGGAACCACCTAGAAGCCTGTGCCTCTGTATTAGGCCTCCGGCCATTCACCCCCACATCCGGTGGCTTCTCCATGGCTTTGCAGGCCACCTGCGAGGGCTGCGCTCACACAGGGAGGCATAAGAGTCCTATTCCTGTTCTTCCAAACTGCAGACAAGAAACAGACCTGAAAAGGAAACGTCACAGGCAAAGATCAGATGACAGCCACGTTCGTGAGCCTACGGACGGACATGGTAACGTATCGGGCAGTGTGTTCACTCCCTGCTATACTGACTGCCTTCAGTTGTCCTTGTGTCCTATGTATGTAGTGGAGATTGCAGCTACTTGATGCAACAAGATGGTGCTGTGAATTCTGGGTATAGTTTTGGACGTGGTTGGTGATGTGTCTTGGACCACAGGAGCTTCGTCCATGCTATTTAGTGGCGGCAGCTGGTCAAGGGGAGCCCTCACCCCACAGAAAGTAGCAGAAGCCCAAGGACAGGTGAGAGGCCCCCGGCATGGGCAGCGGCCCTTGCTGAGTGCACAGAATGTTCTCCAGGCCATGGGCTACGTTGGCTGCCTCCTTCCTGGGCTTCTCTTACGTGGGTCAGCTTTCCTACCAACTTGCTGAATGAATGAGAGTAAGAAAGTATGTGTTGGCAAAATTTCAGCTGCAAATGCCAAAGCTTTTTGATAAGAGCATGAGTTTAAGCAAAGTTTCAAGTCAATGGGGCTCAGAGTAATGGCTGTTCTGCTAATAATGAAAAGTGCAAATGTTTTTATGTTCCAAGGTTAACAAATGGGACGCTTTCAGGGGCCCACTGGCCCTCTCGGTTACAAAGTAGAAACTGTTGCTGATCTTTGCTTTATTGCACTTGCATTTTCTAGGCAATTAGATTTTCCCTCTGCATTTAAGAGGCTTCAACTGGCTGCAGACTCTTTTAAAACTAAAGCTTCTCTTTCTTCCTTTCCTTCTTTGTTTTTCTTTCTTTTTTCTCTGTCTTTGATTTTCTTTCTTTTTCTCTCATTTCTTCTTTCCCTTTCTTTTTCTTTCTCATTACTTTTCCTTTCTTTCCTTTCTTTTTCTTTCTTTCCTTTCTTTCTTTCTTTCTTTCCTTTTCCTTTTCTTTTCTTTCTTTTTTATACTTTCCTTTTTCTTTTTTCTTTTTTTCTTTTCCTTCCTTTTTAGCTTCCTTCCTTCTTTTCTTTCTTTTTTAAATTTTTGTTAAGCTAACATTTTTTTCTGTTTTGTGAGTGGATTGAAGTTTTAACATAACAGGCTTTCCAAACAGCACACTTAGGCTTTGCCCACACAGTTAATACATTTGTCATGTAATTAGCACTCTTCGAAAGCATATTTCTACATGAGATTCTCATTTTGCACAGAAGTATGGTTCTTCCTAGTGTATTTCGGTAAGAGAGACCCAGCCCCATCCAGCAGACGACTGCAAATAAACTGGAAGCCGTTTATCTTAATGAATGAGTAGGAAAATCAAGTCTGTTGAAATGATCAAAACCCTCCGAAAAGAGACCACTTATAAATCCATGGGGCCGTATCTGTTTCTCTGAGCTTCTCTTAGTCCTGTTTGCCGACTGCTCACAGCAGCCACAACAGTGTTTTAATGAACGCCTCGCCTCTCCTTTAATAAATGATATCTTTGCCCCACCCGTCTGTTGGCATCTGGGCCAGCGGTTGATGCTCCGGTCTTGGGCCGCAAACCATGGGTAACAGCTCACACTTTCCTCTCCAAATGGATGGGAAACACAGGCATAATTGAAACTCCACAGTGTCAAGGGGGTAATTTCATTCCATTATTTTTAATGAAAATGAGGAGGTGTCTGGGCTAAAATGCTGGGAAATAGCCCCTGAGAAGCCCCGAGCACCCGCAGCGTGCCCCCAGCCCCCTCAGTGCCCCCCTCGCCACCTGCACCGGGTCCCCCGCCCAGCAGACAAGGGTGCTGCCAGCGGTGCTCGGGAAGTGCAGCAAGCCACAGGTCATGAGCCCAGTGTCTGTTTTCCTTGTCAGATCTCCCAGCTGATGGCAGAGACTGGCCGGGAGGGCCTGACCGAGGCAGCACTGAATCGCTACAATGCGGACAAGCCTTTGGCCGGCGGCGGCCCAGCCTCACAGGGCTCCTGCGTGGCGGGCGAGACCTCCACGGGCACCTCGGCAGCTGCTTCCTTCTTTGCCAGGTAAGAGAGGCGTTCAGAGCCTCCGTTCTTTCGGATGGGCCCGCCTGGCTGGCCTCTCGCGTGCACCGTGCTGGCTGAAACCCCAGGAAGTGTCCGGGCCGCTCTTGGACTTGACTCTTTCGGACAAGGTTTCTCAGCCTCCACCTGCTGACAGTTGGGGCTGGGGGGGGGGGGCAGTCCTGTGCGTTATTGGATGTTTAGCCCTCTCCTGTGACAACCTTCCCTAGTTGTGATAACCAGAAAGGTCTCCATACTTGGCCATGAATGCCTGGGGTCGAGAGCCACTGCTCTAAGAATCCGTGGCACTGAGGATGTCTTCCAGGGATGTCCTGGGCACAGCCCTGTGGCTGATGTTTCCAGATTTACAGTCTGGCCACAGAAAACAAACTGCTTAGAAATTAACTATTACCAAGATAGGAGGCTCTTTATATGGACAGTTACCATATGTGATCCAGCTAATCTTGGAGGCTGTAGAGACATGGGAAACACTGAAAGGTATTTCAACAATGTTTTCTGCCTAATTTTAGTGGTGGAGCAGAGACAGGGCAGGAGACAAAAGACAGCTGAGCAGAAGGCTCTTTCGGGATCATCTAATTCAGTCTCCTTGTTTTATGAAGGAGGAAACTGAGGACCCAGAGGGTCGAAGTATGAGTTAATTTATAGCAAAACCAGAAATAGAAACCAGATTCCTCTGCTTATTTATTATTTTTGGTTTCCTCTGTGACTCATTTGATCCTTGGAACTTAACTTTAGAAAACGTCTTCTACCTAAGATTTGCAAGCTCCTGGGTGAATAGGGTGTAGAACGCATGACAAGCGGATCTGAAATCAGAAGACTCCTGAGGTTCGAGTTCCAGCGGCCTCAGTTTCCTCCTCCATGAAACAAGGATGGCACCTCAAGGTTGCTCTGAAGATTAAGACCAATCATTCGTTGTAAAATATAAAGTTCTGTATAAACGGCGACTCAATGGGCACTCAGCTAGTACATCAGGAAGAAGGATTATTGTGTGTTTTCCTTGCTATCCTCAGAGGGGGAACGGAGGCCGGTGCCCTGGATTATAAACAACTACAGGGGCACCTGGGCGGCTCCGACGGTTAGGCATCGACTTCAGCTCAGGACATGATCCCGCGGTTCGTGAGCTCAAGCCCTATGTTGGACGCTGTGCTGACAGCTCAGTTTGGAGCCTGCTTCAGATGCTTTGTCTCCCCCTCTGCCCTTCCCCTGCTCACACTTTGTCTCTCCCTTTCTCAAAACTAAACAAACATTAAAAAGTAACTACAATAAAGGCAGCGCATGGGCTTGTTGGAACGCGGTCCCTGAGGTTCTCATTGTATGGTGGTGCCATGTTATTGTCCTGTGAACAGCTGCGCCAGCCTGAGTGTATGGGAAGTGGCAGGAAACACAGTGGTGCCCTCTTACCCACGGGGATCCGCTCCAAGACTGCCCCGCGCATGCCTGAAACTGTGGATGGTGCCGAACCCCACGTGTGTTTTCTCCTGTCCACACTGCCCATGAGGAAGTTCAGTTCATAAATGAGGCTCAGTAAGAGGTTAGCTGCAAGAACTAATCATAAAATAGAACAGATATCACAATATCCTAAGGAAAAGCTAGGTGAATGTGGTGTCTCTCTCAAAACACTTCACTGTCCCACACTCGCCCTTCTTTCGTGACGTGAGCCAATAAAATGCCCTCTGGGGCGAGGTGACGTGAGGTGAGTGACCCCGGAGTCACAATGTAGCGTTAGGCTACCGTTGACCTCTGACGCTGTGTCACAAGGAGGCTCGTGTGCTTCCTGCTTGTGGTCCACCGTGAGTGCCTGAAACCGCAGTTGGGGGCGGGGGGGGGGGGTCTATCGTTGGCACGTGCTGGCCGCCAGACTACGAGCGCTATTGGGTTCGTTCTGTCTGTCCGTGGATTTCTGGGTTGTCTGGGACCATTGAGCAAACTAACTGGGCAGCCATGTCCTTGCCATTCAAGGAGGGAAGAAAGAGGTGGAACGGAATGTGCAAAAATGCAAAAGCACAGAGGATCCCAGGACCTCAGTGGGTTATGAGAGCATATCCAGAGGTGGGTAACAACAGCCCTGAGGAGCTAGGAAGCCCTGTCATGGCAGGGTGAGTCTGGAGAAGACAGCCCTCAGCTCTCTTAGGGCATTGTGTAAAAGAGGGAGTTGGTGGGTTCTATAAAACACCCAAGTATGTGGGCAAAGGCTCCATCCAACCCGATGATGGGTGTCAGCTCAGACACCCTCCGGCTCAGCTCTACAGCGCAGGATGAAGGAAAATGCGTACACGACTCAACCTGCCCTGGGAGAGAGCGAGGTCCCCATCACTGAGGGAGATCAGACTTACCTTGGTGACTGGCCTTGATGCTGTGGAGAACATTCACTGCTCAGAGGTGGGTTGATCTCCTGTGCACCTTCCTGGCCTGAAATACTTGGAATGTGAGCAGCCTCAGCTCAGACTCCATCCAGAGACTTACACAGCAAACCCCACAGCAGGATGTGAAGCAGGAAGCGATTGGAGGTTAGGCCTCCTGATGGTCAGTGTTTAGGGCGAGCAAGGGTTTCCCGGCATAAGGAGCCCAGCGCTGCTGTGGAGCAGGAAAAGCCTGTGGACACGAGATAGCCTGGGACAGCCAAGCGCCAGACTGATGGTGAGCTGGAGGCCAGCTTCTGGTTAATCGAAGGATCGTTTCCGAATAAGCAAGCACATTCCAGGGACACGAGTGGCTGGCAAAGACAGCCCACCCTGAGACCTGCTCACACAGCCAGGGTCCGAATGGAAACACGGGGGTGAACCCGGAGTGAATGGGCCTGTTGAGGTCAGTGGCGGGGGCCGCAGATGATGGTAGCGATCAACAAAGACTGGACGGGATTCAGATAGCCAGAGCTTGTGGCCAGAGCTTTCAAAGAGCTGGAAAAGATCTGCAGGGCTGCTGAAATCCTTATTAATACTATGTTTGTGGTGAAGGCTGAAAGTGCTCAGAGTTTAATGGTTTAAGGCATTCAAAGGGTTTGTGTTTAAAGGGTTTACAGTGTATGGCGGTGGAGGGGGTGGAAATGTACCATGTGAAAGAGAATAGTGTTTCATACACACACACACACACACACACGCGCGCGCGCGCACGCACACACACATGCATATTCCCCTCATGCCCTTTGCCCTGTTTGCCCTGTTGTTCTCTTCAGTGACAGCTGGGGTTTCACACCTCCCAAAGACGGAGGCAGCCTCTTACCTGCCTCCCTGTCACTGATGGGAACCTTAAAGCAGAAGAGTGGGTGACTTGCTCAAGGTCCAGAATGTCAAGGGACAGCAGCAGGGATGTGCCCCACCTCTGTGGTCCCGGAAAGGTCTGCATCAAACCAGCCCAGCTCATGTCGTCAGACCACCGACCACGTTCAGTGTTTTCCTGCCTCAGATAAAGCACAGCTGGCTAAGGGGACAGCACAGGTGGCCTCTGGTGGGGGCAAGCTCTGGATCCACCGCTGGTGCCAAAATTGGAAATGGTCTAGTCGTTACAGTTTCTACGGAAGGTGGGAACGTCTCTCTGCATAAGGATTTGGGGGCGGGGTTAGTGTCTAAGCTTCACACCTGTGCTCATCACTTTGCCACTCCTACTGCACGACTGTGTACTAGAAATGTAGCCCCTCTTGAGTCTGGGGACCCAGGACCCCCCTGTAGATGCAGGTGACAGCGTTTCCTGGACAGTCTGTATGCATTGCTCATGGTACGAAGCTCCTATGGTGCAAAATCTCCTTCGTCCTCCAAGAACCCCTGTGAGATGGAGCCTGCCATTTTCCTGTATTATGGACAAAAAAACGTGGCCTGAGGTTAAGTTCCTGACCCAAGACTCCACAGCCAGGAAGCAGGGAGCCCATCCACATTCCTAGCCAGAGGTGAGCCTTTGTCCCTGCCCTGTGTGACACTGGCACAGTGAGACACATTCAGTGTTTTTCACTATAACCGTGAACTGATGATCACTGCTTATTTGGAAGAAATGGGCCCTGCAATGTGTTTGAGATGCAGAAAAGCAATGAACCCCAATTTGTTGAGGGTTGTAGACATCAGCCTTTCTTTGCGATCTAAGCCTTTCTCTGTAAATATTTACTTTCCAGAGTATGTGGAAAGGCCAGATGGACTTTACTGCAATTCAGATACAACGTCTATAAATTACGAATTCCAATTCTAATGAGCGATGATACCTTTGGCGGGAGAAACTCCAGGCGTGTGGCCTGCAGGGCCGTTCCCGGGCTGTGAGGGGTGTAGAAGTTGAGAGGAAGCATTTAGAAACTTCTGTCAGCCAGTTCACCGAGTAGTTTGATGTCTGGTTGGATCTAGGAATAACAAAGTAGAGCTTGTATTTTAAACACAGTTAAAGAGGGGCACCTGCGTGGCTCCGTTGGTTAAGCCTCTGACTTCGTCTCAGGTCATGATCTTGCCATTTGTGAGTTTGAGTCCTGCACTGGGCTCTGTGCTGACAGCTCGGTGCCTGGAGCCTGCTTCAGATTCTGTGTCTGCCTCTCTTCTGCCCCTCCCCCGCTTATTTTTATCTCACCCTCACAAAAAGAAATAAATACTAAAAAACTAAAAAAGAAATTAAAGAACAAGTGATTCCTTATCACAGATTGGGAAGCTTCTGCTTTAGAAAATGATGAAACCCAAAGTGTTTATGTTTTGATCCCTATCTTCCCAGAATTTCTTTATTTCTTGAAATAATCAGCATCTCAGTAGACTGCCTGTGCTTTAGAATTTCCGTACCCTGGCTTTGATAAAGCATCCTTTTTGGGGGGCAGGAATAGTAATGTACTAAAAACATGAATAGTCTTGTAACCAAAGAAAGATGGGCACAGTTGCTCATCGAGTTGTGTGGCTGTCCTGTGTTGCCTTTGAACTTCACAAATCAGGGAATCTTTCTCTTCCCTCAGTAGTAGAAAGTGGCAGAGGAGGGTGTGATTATGTTTTTGCATTTGTTGGCTGTTCACTTTGGGTGAAGATTTACTTAATTAGGTACTTTGCCTTCTAACGTTCGAGGCACGTGAAACCCAGTAAGAACTCTTAGGTGGACCCTCAGCATTGCAGGCTGAGCCCGAGGAATCTCTGATTTTATTTGAAGAGCAGTGACCAAGTTCTGGGTTATGCATCCGATCGCCTTGGGTCCTGGTAAATCAGAGGAATCTCTCAGATGACCTCCTGTCTTCACACTGATGTTCTTCCCCAGAATACCTTGACTAACCGTTTAAAATCATGTTGTTGTTGTTGTTTTCATTCATGAAGGCAATGAGCATCTGGAGGAGTCTCCTTTCCGCTCAGAGCAAGTGTTTGAGAAGGGTGACAATGACCACGAGCTTTACAAAGGCAGGTTCCAGTCCAGCAGATCTGGTGCTGCCATGTCTGTGCATTTGGTGAGCATGCATCGTAGGCATCATGTCTTACTACTGTCTTCTTTGTTGGCAGCTCCCGTATTTAGTTCACAACCTTTGGAAGACTATGACTAGACCATGACTAGAAGTCAGAGTTTGTAGTACAATTAAGTAGAGGGTATCATTGATTATCAATGATTATTAAAATTTTCCCTATTTTCTTAGTGGAAATGTGAATGTCTCTAAATCTGTTTGCACAGGTTCGATTCCTTCTGGTTACTCAGTGTCTCCAGCCCCCGTAGGGTGCATCTGCTTGCTCACTCTTGGGTCCATCCCATTCCTAGTGCTTCTCCCTCTCCCTCTCTGCCTCTGATTTTTCAGGATCAGGGTAATTTTTCAGTTATTGATTCTCTTCTTGAAGACTCTGAGCTTGAAGCAAGTGTCTACTGTTGATTAAAAATAGGTCTGTCCTGGGTTTGGAATATTCTGGGGAAATTTTGGTGTTCTCTGCGATATGAGGGTGCCCTCAGATACATTTTGTGGGATCCATTCGCTCTGCTTTCTCTTTCTCTCTTGCCTTGTTCCTCATTTTCTTCCACCATTCATTCCTGAGGGATGTTATATATTTTGTCCATCTTGACCTGTCATGCGATTTCTTTCATCTTCGTTTATAGACGGCTCCCTGTACCACCTATTTTCTCTAAGCCCCTCGTGCACAGCGCAGACTGTTTGTGACTGATTTGCCCAGTTTTCTGGGCATTAAAACCAAGAGCAGCTCGGGTCCTGGGGTTGGGGGCTAAGCCGAGCTGCGGGAGCTGTCTCCCAGCTCTGAGGCCCCAGCTCCGTTCATCACCCTGGCCATTGTGAACACAGAACAGTAGTGCTTGGTTTTACGCTGGGGTTTTCTGAAGTCAGAGAAGGACGGGAAGGAACGTAGAACTGCACGTGGGCCTCTTGTTCTCCCATCAGGTACCTTTGCCCCCGAGGAATGCTCACATCTTTTTGTGATGAGCACATCAGCAGTTAGCAATTACTCCAGACACAGCCTGGTCGGTCTCAGGTGATAGAGGTAGTGGGAAATGGAGCCAGGTGCTCAAGATCTGGCTCTTTCTTAACAATTCACCGTGGTGTTTCCACCTCCGATTTTACAGACAGGAGTAAATTCCCATGTTAGTGTCTATTCTAATAGAAAGACCAAGATCTTCTAGGGGCTCATCTCACAGAACTTTGCTGTGTTATGATGCTTTCGCTGTCTCTTGTTTTCAATGAAGCACTTACCCACTCACCAGAATCTCATTCTGACCTGGTGTCGATTCCTTCCCCCTTGTCCCCCAATTAGACCCTTCTCTGGCCCCCTCTAGCTCCCCATTGGCCTATTCCTTGGCCCCCCTATCCCAGAAGTGAGGCTTCCGTTGACTTCCTGTGGGACATTTGTGGTTCAAGTCGGCATGCAAAATCATGCCATTTGCTCCTGGGAAAACAGCAATAATTTGAGGGGTGAGTGAGGCTTAACGGCAGCCACCACAGTGCTGGTCAAGCCGGGACACCTCCTGCTGGGCTCCCTCTGTCTAAGAGGGCCTCTCTGTCCGTCAGCTGCACAGAGGTACAGTGTGGGCTTGTTGGCACTGGCATTTTGCACCCCCTTCCCCGGTGGCTAAGCAGCGCCAGGGCCGCAGTTTTGAAGGCCTGAATCAGAAGCCAGGTCCCCAGACCCTGGGTTTCTTGTTTATTTATTCCTGGCCGGTCAAATTCGCTTTTCTTAGAAAAGCCTGTGTGGACTTCTCGGAAAAGAGGGGACTCTCGGTCATGTGTATGGATGAAACAAAGGTGTAGGAATCCCACCTGTATGAACGCAGTTTCGCTTGAACACTGAAGTATGAAAGGGACATATTAAGAAGCAGCCAAATGCACGTTGAGTGCCATCAGATGTGAAGGGCCCAGGGAAACATCTCAGGTGTTTGCTGCATGAAAAAGTAAATCCTTGATTGCTTACGAGAGACAGTGAAAGCACTGAAGAAAAAGTCGCCATCATTTAGAGTCTACACTACTCTTTTTTGTGTTCAAAGAAAAAGAGAATCTTGAAACACTTGAAGTGGACAACCCTACCATCCGGCGCGAATCGCCGCAGCCTCCAAAGTGCTCTGTTTTGGGGGTGTGCAGATTGCAACAGAAGTGGCCCACACTGGGGTCGGCGATCTGCACATTTTTGGAGTTGGTGCTCTGCACCTAAGAAAACGGCCAGTGTCTGCGGTCCCCTCACACCTCCCGCTGCAGGGACCATGCAGAACAGGGCAGTTTCTGATGAAACGAGCCCCCAGTCTGACCACCGGCCTATTGGTGTGCTGGCAGCCAGCTCGCAACATCTGGGAATCATTTGTGCAGCTTCGCCTGGCTGAAAACCCGATTCAGGCCTCGGTGTGGCTGTTTGAAGGCAAAGCAACTGCAGCGAGCCCAAGGGAGCCCAGTGACTCCCGTCTGGTGTTCTCAGGGTTGGACGTTCTGGTTCTCACTGCAGGGGCAGAGGGAGGGGGAGGGAGGCAGGGTATCGGCTAAAGACAAAGATGAAGTAGCCCGAGGTTGGAATCCATAGCCAGCCACTGACATCCCGACTTTGGGCAAGAACTTGACGTCTGGAAGCACATTCACTCTGTTACATGGCGGTCGTGGCGTCTGTTCCACAGGATTGTGTTGAGGATCACATGGGCATGTGAGAGCTCTTTCTAGACGTCATCTGGATCCTGCAGGTGATGTTAAGATGGTGCATCTTAATTCTACCCTCCCTGGAAAACCTAGTGAGTTCTCAATGTTCCCTATGGAATGGATGACTTTTGTCATGTCGACCTTGACAGCATGCTTACATGGGCTAGTGACCAGGGACCAGACTTTATTTTATTTTATTTTATTTAAAAAAAATTTTTTTTGAGAGAGAGAGAGAGAGAGCACATGAGTACACAGGTGGGGGAGGAGCAGAGAGAGAGAGGGAGACAAGGAATCCGAAGCAGACACCAGGCTCCGAACTGTCAGTGTGGAGCTTGATGGGGGGCTTGAACCCACAGAACGTGAGATCACAACCCGAGTCGAGGTCAGACACTTCACCGACTGGGTCACCCAGGCACCCCAGGAAGTGGATTTTAAAAGCATACACTAGTGAAGTCATGTCCAGGCCATTTCGTCCTCCTTCATCAGCCCTCGATTCGGACCGTGGGGCAGTCAACAAAGAAGGAGACTATTCCCCCTTCTGCTTCCATTGTATTCAGTGTTTTCATAACTCTTCACCATTGGCGTTGACCAAATCCCAGCTGCCCCGCTCCTCCATCCTCCCCAAACCGCAGGTCATAGAATTCTTAGTCGCATCTCTCTTCTCTCCTTTCTTCCCCGTGTTTTCTTTCTGAGTTTTTCTGGGACTATACAACCAAAAGATAAACCCCCTTCAAGAGAGTCAGAAGTGTGTAGTCAACTAACTGAGCCCTACCTGGGCGCAGCCTTGCCGTGTGGCTAGCTGGCGTAGCCCATCACCAACAGTGCCTGGTTCCTCTGGGGTAAACTGTGCACTCGAGGTCTCCATGGGCCCTGTTTGTCTCGTGTGACACCTGGACTTTAGAATTGCTGCAGAGGTCCTGGCTGGCCACTAGACCAGAATACTAGTCCTCAGTGCATCCTCATTTAAAAATAATAAGAGGTGACATTTATTGAGGGCTTCGTCTCTGCCACACACAATTCTGAATTCTTTACACAAATTTAAACTTCAAAAGCCCCCATGAGTTGGCCCTCTTATTACCCCAGGGCTTAAATATGGAACTGAAAGCACGGATCGGTGAAGTAGCTTGACTGAGGTTACCTAGCTAGCTGATGATCTGGCCTTGAGCCCAGCAGTCATTACAGAGCCCATGAACCAGAACGTGAGCTCTGTAAGGGCAGGGGCACTTGTATCCTTGTTCTTGGCCAAAGCCCTAGTGCCTAAAAACAAAAAACAGGAAACGTTTGTTGAATGAATAAACAAATACCATTAGCCACTGTGCTCTCTGCTTCCAAGCTCAACATGGGTTGCTTGGGCAGTAGAGAAGCCTCAACACGAGGACAGTAGTGAAGCCAAAGTAGAGAATCGATGCAAAGCGCATGTACCACAGAAGCTATAGAGAAAAACATTTTGACCAACGACTTTGTATTTTTCTAATTTTGTTAGTTACTGAAATACCGCTTCCTACCTCGCTCAGCTTCAAAGCCAGAGGTTTTCCAGGGACTTGTGATCTGCCCTTCGCCCAGCCTCCCCGAACTCCCTATTGCTTACCCAGCTCCCGGCACACCCCCGTCCCTGTACTTTTTCAAAGGGCGCAAGACCATTCCCTCCTCAGAAACTTTGCTCTTTCTGTTCCCTCTGCCCTTTCCCCAGATTTCTGCTTGGCTCAGCCATCCCCCTCTTCAGGTCTTTGCTCAGATGCCCTGCCTCACCTCCGTGCAACAGGTACAAGCACCCCTTCTCTGTGTCCCCCCCCCCACAACACCTCCTGTCCTCAGTGTTAGTTGAATGAACCAATGAACGAAGGAATCTCATACTAAAGGGGAGGAGGGCAGCCAAGTCTCCAGATATTCTTCTACCGAAGCTCTCTGAGAATCTCACACCTTTTCCCATTCATTTCAAGCCATGTGCTCAGGGAGTAAATTCTCCTTTTAGCTCTAGGACCTTTTGAGGAGATGGTGTCAGAACAAAGCCCGAAGAAGGCATCGTTAGGAAATTGGGATTCTTATGAAAGTGTGAGTACCTGGTAGTCTTTTCAAGAGGAGGATTTACAAGAGATGGGGCAGGTGGCTAGGGACAAAACACATACACACACTCACACACACTTAGACACACACACACATAGTCGAACAAAGAGTGAAAGCAGAGGAAGGAGTCGGGACCAGCACAGTGTAGCAGCGTGCGCCATCTCTCTTCCTGTCTCCTTCAGACCTGTCTTTTCCTCCCTTGGATAAGCCTCTTTGCTTTCTGTCCTCTGATTTGATTTATTATTTTAATTCTATAGCTGTCCTGGTGAAGCATATAAAGCATTTGGGGATAAAATCATGTGGAAGACATTATAGAAATGAAAGACGTGTTATATTATGTGGTATTGGATAGAGATTCATTGTGCTGATGAATCATTTCGTCGATGAAAACACAAATCTGTCCACAGCATGGTCCATGGGATAAGCAATCGGCTTCTCATTGAGGGGATAGGAAGGAGGAATTTAAGGGACATCACTATACTAATTTGGTGAAACAGGTAGAAACGAAGCACAAAGAGACCGGGTCAAAGTCATGCTTCGTATACTGGCGGGGGAGGGGGCCCTGAAGTTAGGATTTTTTATTTTCTTGCCTCTAAAATGAAAATAATGGATTTCTCTTTTTCTTCTGATTATTGATGTCTAGATCTTATGAGAAGAGTTATCTGTCTAATCCCTACCTTGCTCTTGGCATCGTGCCTTGTATATAGTAGGAGCTCAGTAAATGGATGTTGAAACAGGGAACCAACCATGATTGAGAAACTCAGGCCTGTCTTACTTTCCAAAGGACTGAAATGCTTAAAGAAGCTAAAACTCAAAAAGCCAACTCTGGGAGTGTACTTGAAAACAGCATCATTTTTTACACTGCCTCAGAGTCCTTGTAGTTCCAAGTGTTAGTATTCATGGTAAAAGTCATTGTGATGGCTAAAGCATAAATGGAATTTTTTATCATTATTGATTTCAGCACAGATTCTGCAACACATTTTTTTTTGAGAGAGAGAGAGCGAGTAAGTGCAAGAGGACATGGGCATGCCCATGCACAGGCCAGAGAGGGGCAGGGAGAGAGGGAGGGAGAGCGCATCCTTATGCAGGATCCCTCAGCATGGATCCTGACCGGGGCTCTGTCTCCTGAGCATGAGATCATGACCTGAGCCGAAATCAAGAGTCAGCCCCTCAACCGCCTGAGCCCCCCGGGTGCCCCTGCAGCTCACTACTTCTGATTATCAGCTTTCTCTTGAGCTTCTTTGGAAGTGATTTTAGCATCACACTCTGATTCCAGGTTGTTCCTGGCCCTGGTGTGTTTGTCATGAAATACGCTGAAATTTGGGAAACACCATTTCATGAGTCTAGAAATAATGGCCTGTGTCATTTTCCTGGCATCCTCCAACACTGAAGCCTTAAGAGTCCATAGTTCGTCCTTTTAAACTCTAGCAGAGGGGAAAGAGGGCCTTGGCTGTGACAAAGGGACAGAAATTGTCTTGGGGCCTGTCGTGAAAAGGGTATATTCAGCACAAGGCAGGCCACTCTGAATCATCGTATTAAAAAAGAACAAATACAGACCATCAGTCACTATTTTTTAACCCTTTAGGTGCCTCAAAAAATAAATGTGGTTCATTTTTTTCAAATAAATTTTCATTTGTTATCATCTCTGTCTCCTTGGGGCTCAATTTAAGGTGGCGAGATGGCCCTTGTGGGGCAGACGGAGTGTTTCTGACCCTGGCCAAATTTTAGTGACAGTCCCTAGGGATGAAAAAACACTGAAGTCTTAAGTCCAGCTACACCCTCACCCCCTGCAGGTATTTTTAAAATAAAAACAACACCTTGTTCCCACCCTCCAGGAGCTCTAAGTGTCAGGGTAAAGTTGAGAGAGGTCACAGAGGAGGGTTACTAACCAGTGTGTCATAATGCCAAGCTGGGGTCTCCCAGGAGCCTCCTCCCCCCACCCCGCATGCATCCCCCCACATGTACCACTGTCCCTGCCCCGCCCCAGGAATTCATGAAATGGTTGTAGCTAGTGGTGGCAGGCACTGTTGCCTTCTACCCCCCTGTGCCTATCACTCATCGTTCACTGAACAAAACCTTGTAGCTCCCAAGGTCCCTGCCCTTGTAACTCTTCCCCAGGGCTTTCTCTGACTGCTGGAGACCACAATGGCAGTCACGCTCAGCTCAGGGCTGGCCAGAGTGCCAGGGAGGCAATCTTCTTGGGAACAGCTCCCCAGGAAGACTGAGAGGAGGTGGGGGTAGTCACCTCAGCTCCCCTGTGTCTTGGTTGGGACATTCCTGAGGTCTAGTTTACTCTGACCCTGATCTATGGTCCAGATTTCCTCAGTAGGACTGAGCCCCAGCTGCCTAGATCAGCAGCCTGCTTGATAGTGAACCCTGGGGTGGCTTCCTTCCCTCCCTGTCTCACTCTCTTGCCTCTACTCCTGCTTCCTGGAACTGTCTGCCAGTTAAACCTACCAGCACTTTCATCCTCATCCAGGGATGCTTTACGGATACCCAGCATAAGATATTGGCAGTATATCCTCATCCATCCATCCATCCATCCATCCATCCATCCATCTGTCCATCCATCCATCTGTCTATCCATCATCCATCCATCCATCCATCCATCCATCTATCCATCCATCCATCCATCTGTCCATCCACCATTTTTTAAGTCCATGCTATATACCAGGCATTATATTAGACACTGAAGATGACAGATGGACTGCCACTGTCCTCAGGGAGCTCTCAGTCCAGAGGGGTCACCAGTCCCATTACTGGGTACTTAGAAACAGCATGAAAGTTGGGACAGAGAACACCAGAACTCTCAGTATCACTCTCCCGGAGTCATCTGGTTATTTGGACATCAGAGATGACTTCACAGCACTTACTATTATTATCAGAAGTTCCCTTATCTGTTCATTTGCTTACTGGTTTATGGCCTGTCTCCCCTTCTACAATGTAGGATCCATAGAAAGAGGCGCTCATTTATCTGTTCCCTAGTCACATCCTCAACTCTTAGAATGAGGCTGGGGCTCAGTCAGTATTTGGTGCGTGCACCCTGGCGTTTCGGTCAGCCTCCCCCCGCCCTCCTGGCTGGGTCACCTGTGTGGCATATGGCTAAGTCCCACTGTGGTAGTAGTGTCTCCAACACACTGAAGGCCTCTGCTCAGGGCAGGAGAGGAAGAGCTCGGCTCCCTGTCTTAAACACCAGGCCCCAAGGGCTGGGGCTTCTTTCCAGTACCCACTCCTTGGGAACTAAGTACTCTGCCCAACTGAGTATCTGAGGTGAGCACTCTCCTTTATGACGTTTCCTTTAACATTGGGGCACCTGGGTAGTTCAGTCGGTCAAGCATCTGACTCTTGATTTCAGCTCAGGTCATGATCTCACAGTTCATGGGATCAAGCCCCCCGTCAGGCTCTGCACTGACAGCATGAAGCCTGTTTGGGATTCTCTCTCTCCCCCTCTCTCTGCTTCCCCCTCCCTCACTCTCTCTCTCTCAAAAATAAATAAATAAAAATAAACATGAAAAAAACTTAACATGATGGAAGGTAATGTGCTTTACTCAGATTCTTCTGATTTAAATGTCCATCATGTATTAAAAAATACCTTCCCCAGCGGGTGCTTGGGTGGCTCAGTCAGTTAAGCATTCGACTTTGGCTCAGGTTAGGATTTTGCAGTCCATGGGATGGAGCCCTATATCCGGCTCTGTGCTGACAGCTCAGAGTCTGGAACCCGAATTCATATTCTGTGTCTTTGTCTCTCTTTCCCCTTTCCCAACTTGCATGCTCTCTCTCTCTTTCTCTTTCTCTCAAAAATAAACATTAAAAGAAAAAAATTTTGGTAAAAAGCACCTTACTGGGAGCATCTGGACTGGTGTTTGGCCAAACAACTGGGCACTGTAGCCTAGCCAAACTGGCCTCCAAACCTAGACTCAGCACCCAATTTAACTGGAAAGTACTTCCCATTCCCTGCAGTTCATCAAGTGTGTATGGAGGCTTGCTGGGCCCACCCCCAGTGAGTCTTCAAGATGAGACCACTGAGTGGGCACCCTGGCCCGGCCTTCTTCACCCTTTGTTCCATAGCGTCCTCGCCTACTGACGTGTTCAACTTGATCTTCATGTCTTTTGCCTAAGTTGGAGAATCCTAATTCATTTATTCCTTAAGTTGCTGTGCATTTGTTTTCACTTTCACATTAAAGAGAGAAAATAAAGATAGATACCATTAATCTTTAAGCCTCCCCTGTGGTCTCGATTGCCAACCACAGCCTCAAGGCCCTGTGGCGGACTTACTACATTACATGTTCTTTATTTCCTTTAAAGCCGGGCACGTGAGGAAAATGATTTATGGAGCCTAGATCCTGCTTCCTTGTGGGGGAGGGAGGCGAAGTGGTGTTCACGCTGCAGTAAATTTCAACATCACTAGGATTTCCTTACACGTCTAGGGAAAAAAAAATCCCAATTTACATCTATTTCTATTGGAACTCATAAATTAAAAATAACAAGTCTATTTCCTAAACACCTGGAACTACAATCCGTTAACCTGTGGTTGCCCCCATCACAGAACAGACAGGAGGGCGGCGGCTCGGATGGGGTCTTGCATCCCAAGCGATGACTCACCCCACGTCTTTTCGCGGTGCTTAAAAATGTCAGGATAAGGAAACTATTTACCTAAAGCATAGACTCTAACTAAGACTTTGGTCCTACTATCTTTTTCCTCTGACCGCCCCTCTTTTATGACTTACTCTCTTTATCGGCTTCTTTTTCTCCCTTTATGTCTTCATTTTGATTTTATTTTATGTAAATTTCAAAACAAGTCTAACAGCATCAGAGACAAAACACAGGAAAGTCATCTTTTTTTCCATTCTGTTCTGAGCCATAAATTCCTCCATGAACTCAAATAACATATCCAGGAGGGCTGGTGAGCTGAATTTGATTGATAAGTATTTTAGCACCTGCCCACCACAGAGCTTCAGGAGTGAGAAATTACTTCTCCTCTTCCTAAGGGATTGGGCATCACCTGCCTAGAGCTGCCGTGTGCCGCTCCGCAGGGGTCAAGGCCGAGTGGTCCTCGTGGACAAAGAATTACGGGCACTGCTCAGGACCCCATGGTCTTTTACTTCTTCGTTTTGTTCTTTGAAAACTATCTCCAGTTCTTTTTTCTTTTTTGAGAAAATGCATACATAAAGGAGAAAGAGAGGATATGCTTTATTTCGATTTTTAGAAAGCTTTTAAAAGTATGTCATAATGGAAGCAGTAGAAATGATTTTCCACCATCATACCATGCAGCCCTTCCACTCTTGGATGTTTCCTGAAGAGCGGTTGAGGCGCAGGACCGTTCGTAGTGATGTTGCTTATAATAATAATGATCCAAAACCGGGAACGATACAGGCGTCCACCAGCTGATGAGTGGAGGCACAAAACGTGGTTTGTCGATACAGTGGAACAGTGCTCAGACTTCAGGCCATTGATTGGTGCAACAACATGGAGGAGTCTTAAAATAATTATAGTGAGTGAAAGAAGCCAGACCTCCCGCCCTGCAACCCAAACCAGGAGAGTACATATGGTATGATTTCATTTATATAAGATTATAGACCATGCAAACTAATCTGTAATGACAGAAAACGTCTCGGTGCCTGACTGCAGAGGGAGAGGGAGGGACAGATAACGGATGCATCTGCTCTCTTGTGATGGCTTCCCAGGTGCATATAAGCCAGGACTCCCCGAATTACATGCTTGGAGCACGCACAGTTTATTATATGTCAGTTATACCTCACTAGAGCTAAATCAATGGGGTCTGTAGGCACTAGAGAAGATGTTTTGAGCTGGAGAGGGAATTGTCTTAGTGAGTAAATAAAGAGTTTAGATAAAGGATCGTTTTCTCTGGAGGGAAGGTGTGAGTAATAGGAACACTTTGGAAAACATATTGAACAGATCTTATTTAAAATTTTTTGCAAAGGATCAAGATAAGAAAGTGCCATGACAAATCTCCAGATTTGTGCAGAAAGCTAAGTTCCTCTAGGTAATAAGACATCGTCAAGGTAGAATAAATAGGAGAAGACACAAGCAGAGAAACTAATGAGAGCAAGGAGAAGTGTTTTCGGTAAAGCAATTCAAACTGTCCTTGCGGAATGGGAGGCTCTGAGAAAGTGGTTCTAATTGAGGACAAGAACCTAAGGACTTAGTTGCTGGAAGATTCAGTCTAAGATCACAACCAGAGAAACCTACACTAGCAGTAGTTGTGGGACATTTTTGGAAAGCATATTGGAGATGCAGTGAAAGGTATCACCTTGTCCAAGCTTGGACCAAAGAAAAATTTGTTGGAACTAGAAGTTCTTAAGAAGTATTTTTTCTTAATTTTTAAAAGTTTTTAAAATTTATTTTTGAGAGAGAGAGCGAGCGAGAGAGCACATGAGCTGGGGAGGGGCAGAGAGAGAGGGAGACATAGAATCTGAAGCAGGCTTCAGGCTCCGAGCTGTCAGCACAGAGCCCAATGCAGGGCTCGAACCCACAGACCACGAGATCATGACTTGAGCCGAAGTCAGACACTCCACCGACTGAGCCACCCAGGTGCCCCAAGAAGTTTTAGTAAATATACTTTAACATGTGAAAGAGAAGGCTACCAAGGGGGTAGAGGACTCTCTTTGAGAGGAAGTAGGTTGTTGGAAGAGCTCTTCAGTCCAGAGGACAAGGTCTGGGAGGGAATCTGAGTGGCTCACTGACATGTAGGTAGAGGAGTCACTAAATCTTGGAGTCATCCCCTAAGGCCAAGAAGAGGCCGCATCAGAGGAAAACAGAGCAGGCTGACCTCCGCACGCTAAGATGTGGCCATGATGGCTTGAGCATGTATTAAGCCTTCAGGTTCCGGTTCACTTACAGACGGTGGACTGATTGGAAGCTCGTAGAGCTGGGTGCGGCAGCAGACCCCACCTTCTTCACCATGGAGGGTGACAACCTGCTTTTCTTGCACAGGAAGAGATAGAATTCTCAGCTCAGGGCTTTTGAGTTTCAGTCCAATAGCATGCTCTTCTGGTCTGTTTATGAACAGTCTTTTCTACAGCGTTTAAACAAGTGGCTACATCATCCTGAGCATTTTGATCAAAATCAGCTGGTCTTGAATGTCTGACATTCCCTGAAGGCAGGCCAGGATTCAGAAGCCCCTTTGGCAAGTGCAGCGTGGTCACATGGGTTGGCCATCATGTGGGCAGGCTGCTGTAAAGTGACCTCTCATGCCTGGTGCAAATGTCAGCTTTATGGACGCTGGGCAGCTCCCTGGCACCCGGATGGTTTCATGCCTAAAAGGAGGCATGACGGGAAGGAATAAAAAATCCAAACCAGCGCAGTCACTCAGGAACGGGGAAGGGATGGCCTGGGGTTCTCTCCTTGGCTTTGGTGCCGCTTAGGGACCGTGAACGCCAGCCACCTGCTTTCTCAGACCCAGGGAGCAGCACCATGAACAGGGCTGTGGAGTGTGTGGGCCTTGCTGTCTGGTGCTGCCCACCAGAAGGCACTGGGCGTGGGAAACACAGGGGTCCATGTGTGAAGGTGCAGACACGGGGAAGCCTGATGGCTCCCCATGGACACAGCCACCAGGTTTCCCTTGCCACAGGAATAGAGCGTGCGGTTTAGGAAGAATGTTGACTTCTTCCCTAAAATTTCTACACCACAGCCGCAACTGAGTAAGAGTCTTCCTCTGTGGCTGGCTTCTTGTTGCGGTCATTCTGTCACTTTCTGATGCTCCAGAACAGTCATTGCCTCCTCCTGCTTTCTCATCCTGCCCCACCCACCTCTCTGGCCACATCATCTGTTGGCTTCAGTTCATTCAGCTAACGGGTGCATGATTCTGACAGTAACTAGCCAGCCAGAGAGACCCCAGGAGAGGCCCAAGAATAGGATGTTCCTATATTTTTATGTGGAGATTGATAATCAAGGCTAACAATCCCAGCAGAAGGTGAACAGTGCATTAAACAGAGGGGAAAACATAATAAAATATCACCTGCTGCGTAACTATCATTGGGCGGAAATGTCTCCCGGACGATCGAGCTGTTGCACTGGATGGCTCATAAAACCTCTGTAACGTCCATCAAGGGCCTTTTTTTCTTGGTGAGGGACCATTTTTTCCATGCAGTTATGATAGCATCTGGTTCCTGTCCCTGGAAGTGTGAGGAATCCACAGGCGCAGGCAGATGCTGCTGGGGAGGTGCCTGGCTACTGAGGCATCGGGCTCCTTTCATGGGTTTTGGGTCACTTCTGACCTAAAGGGCATCATCAGAGTGCCGATTCGGATTCAGCAGGCAGTGACAGCACCTGCTGTGTGCCAAGCATTGAGTTAGGTGATCTCGTTTAATCCTCACACCTGTGACATTGGTATCGCCTTTAAAGAATATACTGTAGGGGCGCTTGCGTGCCGACTTCAGCTCAGGGCGTGATCTCGTGGTCCATGAGTTCAAGCCCCGCTTCTGGCTCCGGGCTGACAGCTCAGAGCCTGGAGCCTGCCTCGGGTTCTGTGTCTTCCTCTCTTTCTGCTCCTTTGTTACTCACAGTCTGTCTGTCTCTCAAAAATAAATAAACGTTAAAAAATTTTTTTAAATAAAAAAGAATACTATAAAAAAAAACAAAGCCTGGACAAAGCCAGGTCGCTCTGCTGCAGGGGACGGGCCGAATCCCCTGGCCTGGTGGGACAGAGATGGAAAACCACATGTAAGCTGCTTCCTGCCTGGGTGTAAAATCCTTCTGTATGTGATGGTCGCACCTGAGTGCCTGTGCGCATGCGTGTGGAGGAGGGACGACCCCCATCCAGCGCACCCCCACATAAAGCAGGGGCGTACTAGGCAGCCTGCTGTTTTCGGTTGCATCCCCCAGAAGCAAATCCCTAAGTGAGGATATTTGTGCAAGTGATTTGTTAAGAATGTGGTCTCCGGGGAAGCAGGGGAGGGAGCAGGGGAGGCAGGAAAGAGAAGGGTCCATCTCTATTCCCTTCCTGCTGGGGAGCTCTGGGGGGTGAGTCCAGCACAGAGGGGTCCTGAGCCAAGCAGTGGAGCTGGGGCCCTCATACTCCCCAAATGCCTCTCACGGCTGCAGAGAGCAGTAAATCCCAGAGACTTCCAGTCAAGTCTCCAGCAGCCCAAGCATCAGTCTCTGAAAAAAGAGCGGCAGGTGCACCGAAAGGAAGCACACAACATGCAGAAAGCAGGCTGAGGGACCGGGGCTCAGCCTCAGTGCCAGTACCCGAACTTGCCCTTGGTCACATGTAACCAGCAGATGAAGAGGCTGTGAGACAGGGAAGCCGTGAGACTAACCAGCGGTGCCATCGGCTGCCTGTGCACACGAAGCACGCTGCAGTTCCTGAGCTCTGGGGGTGCCGTGTCGGTCACTGCGGGGTCTGGGATAGGCGAGCAGGTCGGCCGGAGCAGAGCATTGAGTTATTCCATGTCGCCTGATAGGACCGATGAAGCCAGTTGGCATACAGGGAACTTGTTCCTAAGTAAACTTCCATGTTCTCTTACAAAGTAGGAAAACAGGAGGGAAAAGTGAAAAGTGAGGGGTTGGCCCAGACAGGGGCCTCCCCGTTGGAAATCCTGCTGCGACCTGAAGTGCCACAGATTCCAAACTCCACGTGTGTCTTTCTTCAAGACCGATAGCTGCGTGTAAAAAATAATTATATAGTACGCAAACCCGTGGCAGCCGTATTTTAAGTGGAAACAGATTTCTTCCATTATAAAGAAATGTCAACTCTTTCTTTTGGGGCATGGGGGTTTCTTCACATGTGTCCCAGCTGAGCAGAAACCCCAAATTCCTATGTAATTTATAGCAGAATCTGGTTCTGTCCTCAGCTCATGTTGTATCTGTCACAGCCATCAGTATTGAGGACTCTGGATGCCAAGTACGTTACGGTTTTGATGTCGTGATTGAGTAGAGACAAGAACAAATGTCCTCCTAGGGCTGCGTGGGGGCAGATAGCGTGAGACCCAAGGCGTGGTAACCAGGAACTGTTGTGATGGAACAGTGTTTGTCTTACAAAACCCTGATCTTTCAGGCAAGCCCAGCCTGGGGAGAACCAAGGTCATGGGTGACAACTTAAAAAGGCAATGAAGGGACACCTGGGTGGTTCAGTCGGTTGAGCATCTGACTTTGGCTCAGGTCATGGTCTCCTGGCTCATGAGTTCGAGCCCCACATTGGGCTCTGTGCTGACAGCTCAGAGCCTGGAGCCTGCTTCAGATCCTGTGTCTCCCTCTCTCCCTGCCCCTCCCCTGCTCATGCTCTGTCTGTCTCTCTTTCAAAAATAAACATTAAAAAATTTTTTTTAGAAAGAAAAGCAATGAATTAAAATACCTTGATGATAACGGAATTAGCATGTTTTGTTTTTGTATTAATTCTTGAGAGATATCTACTGAAATATTTACAGATGAAAGGCTACAATTATGGCATGTTCTTCACAATAACATAGAAGAAGAGAGAAGTGGGAGGTGTCCATGGGATAGATTGGCTACAGATCAATCCTTGCTGGGTAAGAAGTACATAGACTATTAACTATAGACTACTGTCCATTCTCTTATATATTTGAGATTTTCCATAATAAAAAGTATAAAAGTTCATGGAATTCTTTGATACTTAAAGATCCCTTTAGAAGGTTTGGAAAGCCCAGCCCTGATGGTCCTAGGGTATCCCTCACATTCTCTCTGGTGACCACCAAGCCCTTGCCAGAGGCCAGGTGGAGATACCTGACCTCCCAGCCTGGCGGCCTCAGCTGCTGCCACACTCGTCACCTCCCAGAGCTTGTGCCTGCAGTCCCCAGGCCCCCAGCATTGCTGTTCTATTAGGCCCCTCCCTTATTTCTTGAAAAATTTACTCTTGACATGAGTTTTAGGGATTGTGCCACTTTGAGTAACATGGGCTATTTCATTTACCCTCATCACATTCCTTTTTTTTTTTTAATATTTATTTTGAGAGAGAGAGAGAGAGAGAGAGAGAGAGAGAGAGAGAGAGAGAGAGAGAGAAAATGATCAGGGAAGGGGCAGAGAGAGGGGGAGAAAGAGAATCCCAGGCAGGCATCACACTCAGCGCAGAGCCCAGTGTGGGGCTTGATCTCACAACCACGAGATCAGGACCTGAGCTGAAATCAAGAGGCAGGCACTTAACCAACTGAGCCACCCACGCACCCCCCTCCTCACATTCCCTTTTCTCAGATAAAGACATTAGGGCGCACACTGGGTCTGGTTGCTTCGTAGAGGGAATTTGGCTAAATTTTACAGAGGCAGCTGAGAATAAAAAGCGTAAGAAGCTTGGATTAGGTCTCAGACATCTACCTTGGAAACAGCGGCCATGCAGGTGATGAGGTCTCCTGCAGGCTCAGAAAAGCATGGAATCTTAACCTACTGACTCCCAACTGGGTCTTACCCCCCAGAATCACCTCCTTTTTGATAAGTCTGGAGATTCTAGAGCTTAATTAAAAGGAATCTAAAGAGTAATCTTTGGGTTCAAGAGTAATCTAGAAAGTGATCGGAAAGTCTATGATAAAGAAGTCTACTCCCTTGAGCTGTTTATCTCAGCAACGGGGTATCTGATAGAATTGGGCACCCTGCCGTCTCCCCATCAGAGAGGCCCCCCAGCCCCTCCCATTTCCTACTAAGACAAATCATTACTGCAGTCGCTAGGGCATTCCCAAAGACATGGGTGTGGGTTCTGGAGGAGAGAAGTGGTTCCTTTATTTGGGAAGTCAATTTCATTTTCTTTCCTATTTGGAGACACAGTGTCTGACCTCAGCCAATGGCGTTGTCCATGATAAATTGAATGGACTGAACGTAATCTGCCCTGTAGTTGCAACCCTGGGTCCTGTTTGAGCCCCACCTCTTCACCTCACAGGGCACGGGGTGGACCCAGCCAGCATTTCCGGAACAGGTGCCTTGCTGGTATGCTCCACGTTGCCACTGTGCTCTTGCTCACTCGATCTGACAGCTCTCAAGGCGCTTCGATCTTCTGTGCTCAAGGCCATTGGTGCTGGTAGTGCCAAGGAGCTTCTGGGGAATGTTCAGGGCTTGATATTTTAATTCCATTCACTCCAGCTTGTCTGTTGTTTTGAGTATCTATTAAGCGAGTGAGAGTATGGGTAGGAATGGGAGGATAGGGGCACTTGCGGGGCTCAGTTGGTGGGGCAGCCGACTTCGGCTCAGGTCATGATCCTGCTGTTTGTGGGTTCAAGCCCCGCATCAGGCTCTATGTTGACAGCTCAGGGCCTGGAGCCTGCTTCAGATTCTGTGTCTCCCCCTCTCTCTGCCCCTCCCCCATTCATGCTCTGTTTCTTTCTGTCTCAATAATAAATAAAAACACTAAAAAAATTTTTAAAAAAGGATTGGGATGATAAGTAGTAACTCTTAAGAAAGGCTAATCGTAGAGAGAAGGAATAAATATATATCTTCTCAAGGTACAGCTGGTGTTCTAAAGCCTGGAGGAGATGCTGGAAGTCCATCAGTGTGGAGCCTTTTAAAAACACCCCAGGGCTCTGATTACCGTTTGGCCTGTAGTTCTAGAGACAGTGTTGAGATTCAGAATCGACACCACAACCTACAGAGGGTTGAGTCCTCTCTTGCGTACACAAAGCTACCTTGAATTTTAATAACTTGATGCCATCATTCACTGAAAACGGTATTGGACATCTGGCGATTCCAGAGGGTGGGACCCAATACACTTCAGCTAACCTTGTGACTTTTTGAACCAGAAGCACCCAGAGACTATTAAATCCTTACACCAACCCAGAATATTCACAGCTCTGGCATTCTCCGAGGGCAGAACCCTCCATCCCGAAATGAGGAGCATGTCCGCTTTAGTACATCTGAACTGGAGGATCTATCCGATGCTGCTGTCTTTGGCCTGCCAAGTTCAGAATAGCGCAGTGTGGACTTCGAACCCCAAATGAATACAGCTACAGACGGTCCATCACAAAACACAGAGAGGCCGAGCCTGTGGCTGCCATCCACGTCGAGGGCCTCTCTTGCACTGAGCTCTGTGTTCCTGTGGATCACTGTCACGTGGAAGTGATTGAGGTGACAAACCAAGATGGTTCTGAAGATCAGCGACAGCAGTTTGCAAGCCCAAGTCAGGAAACACACTGGACGTGCCACAAAGGAAATGTGTTTCCCCAGTAACTCCTTCTGGAGGAGGCTTTCGATAAGTTGCCTTTAATTGCGTTTACTTGTGAAATGTCTAGTCATCATTTCCATCGTAACTGGGCCAGGAGGGGCTGTGTTTTCTTCTCATACCTCATTCCTATGCTTCAGTGTGCTGGAGGGGGGCGGGGGAGCTCTATTTTTATTGCCCCCTGTGTGTCTGTATGCTGTTAGTCGGGCAAGTCACTGTGAGCTGGAAGGTGCACCCACTAAACACCTGGGTAGCTCAAGCTCTTTACACTTGACAAAATGGGAGACTCATTAAAATGACTTTCCCCCTTATGGCCTGATTGTGGAATTCGATAGTCAAGTTACTTGAAAACCCTCCTATGAATAAAAAGGTAAAATATCCCTGATACTGCGCTGTGGGAGGGAAGCATAGCCAACAAAAGATAAAAACTTAGATTTCAAATGACAGTGTGTCCCAAGGACATGCCCCTACCGTGAGATGCTTTCAACGGTCTACTTGGTGTCTTAACGCAGCTACTGCCAACGCTTTGCACTAATGGATTCACTGCCCGTGGATTTACTGGTTATGGAGTCTTCTCTCAAGTGAGCATTTTTCATTCTGATACATGTGCGCTATGTGCATACGTGATGGGTGTGCTCTCTGGTGCTGAGGAGAGCAGAGGGTCGGTGCGGTTTGCTGGGCCACACCGACACTGTCCCGTGGGTGCAGGTGCAGTCTGTCCGAGCAGAGTGTGTGCCTTTCCCCCACTTCCGTTGCACTGAACCCATTGCAGAAATCAACTGTTTTCTCTAGTTGGTATTTCTGGTGGCGATTCCCTTCCAGTCTTCCCTGCTGACTCTGTAGTTCCATCTGTCTGTGGCTTTCCCTGTCTAGCTTGAAGCAATGGACTGGCTCCCTCCACATCTCTGTCCGTATTTATGGGGCTGAAGTTGCTTGCTTGCCACCCACGTTTGTTGACTGGGATTCAGATTTGAACACAATGATTGGAAGGGGTGGACTGGCACTGTGCTTCTCTGAAAAGATTTTTGCTGAAGAAAGGAATCATGTTAACTATATGGGGAGAATAATCTAATCTTTTCTCTAAAAATATTTCCAATAAAATGTAGGACACTGTCCAGTGGGTGCAGGAGCTATGGGAGAACAATGATGGATGGCAAATTATTCTTTCATCTCTGCTGCTAGCTGATTCTGGTACATCTGGTTAAAAAAAAAAAAGCGTCCCTTCATTGTGACTTAATCTTTCATTGTGAAAATGAGGTGACCAGTGACACTATGCCTCTGTGTACATTGCATCAGGATTTAGAATGAATTAGGGTTAATAGTGATGGAACCTTTTCAGATTGGGGTACCTAACTCCCAGCTATGGAGTGCCATGTGCCAGGCCACCCAGAAGCTGTTGGGTATATGACACACGTTCCTGGGGCATGAGTTTTACTTAAAGACTTGAGGGGTGGGGAGGACCTATCTTTTTTAACAGTAAAAATCTAAGAGACATTATAGAATACGATGTGAAATTTGGATGAGTTTTTTAGCTGGAAAGTGAACTTCCAGCTAAAGTATTTATTGCTTGCTAGGTTTAGCCTATTTGGGTTTATGCCCTCACTATGGGAACTAATTCACCCTGTCCATTGCCACTGCATTTACTACAGGAAAAAGTTTTACGTTTTTTGAAGTTTTTTAAAATGTTATTTTTTTCATTAAAAAATTTAAAAAAAAATTTTAAGTTTATTTATTTTGAGAGAGACAGAGGCAGCGTGAGTGGGGGAGGGCCAGAGAGAGAGAGGGCGAGAGAGAATCCCAAGTAGGCTCTGCACTGCCTGCCCAGAGCCTGACATGGGAAAATGCGAGATTATGACCTGAACCAAAACCAGGAGCTGAATGCTCAACCAACTGAGCCACCCAGGGCCCCTTATGTTTTGGTTTTTTTTTTAAAGAACAATCATTTTGATTTATTTTTAAATTACTTCTATTGTTTTTCTGTTTGCTAGTTCCTTGATGTCTGCTTTTAGTTTTATTGTTTCCTTCCTTGTGCTTCTTTTGGTTTATTTTGTTCTTTTTGCTTTGGAATGGAGAATTTAATGCATTTACTTTTATTGGTATGAATTTTTTAGGCTACAAATTTCCCCCTGATCACTGTTTTAGTTATATTTTACAGATTATGGTTTTATGAACAGTATGTTTTAGAGATTCTACCGTTTGGAGGGGTTCTGGGTGCCTTAGTTGGTTGAGTGTCTGACTCTGAATTTCGGCTCAGGTCATGATCTCACATCATGGGATCGAGCCCCACGTTGGGCTCTGTGCTGAGTGTGGAGCCTGCTTAGGATTCTTTCCCTCCCTCACTCTCTGTTTCTCCCTCTGTCTCAAAAAAAAAAAAAAAAAAAAGAAAGAAAGAAATTCTGCAATTTTGGTTTGTATTTCCACTTTTAAATGAGAATTATTTAATTCAGAATTTTTAAATTTCCAGGAGGAAGAACGTTTTACTTTTATTATTTTGTTATTTGTTTTTGGTTTTACTGTATTAGGATCAGATAATGTCTTTCTTATTTCTACTTTATGATACTTTATTGAGGCTTTCTTTATGAATCAGCATAAAGTAAATATTTATGAATTACACTTGAGAAGAAGTTATATTCTATATTCTGTTGTTTGGGTTCAAAATATGATGTGTATCCAGAAGATCTATCTGTTTTTTTAAAAAGAGTTATTGTGGTAAAAAAAAAAAAAGTAATATAAAACCTACCTTGTTAACCATTTCTATAAATCAGGGCCATTAATTACATTCACAGTTTCGTGCAATTGTGACCACTCTCTCTTTCTAAAACTTTTTCATCACTTCAAATAGAAACTCTATAACTATGAATTAATAACTCCCTATTTCCCCCTTCCCTGGTAATCTCTATTCTACTTTCTGTCACCATGAATTGCCTATTGGAGATATTTTATATAAGTGGAGTCATTCAGTATTTCTCTTTTTGTGTCTGCTTTCTTTCACTTTATGTAGTTTTTCAAGGTCCGTCCAAGTTGTAGCATGCATCAGAATTTCATTCCTTTTTTGTGGCTGAGTAATATTCCATTGTATAGATAAACCACATTTTGTTCTTCCCTTCATCCAGTCAAGGGCACTTGGCTCTTTCTACTTTTTGGCTGTTAGAAGTAATAGTGTGGTGAATATTCGTGTACAAGTTTAGAGTTCTTTTGGATACAGACCCAGGAGCAGAATTGCTGGGCCATATGGTGATTCTGTGTTTAGCTTTCTGAGGAACTGGCCACCTGTTTTCTCTAGTAGCTGCATCATTTGAAATTCCCACCAGCAAAGATGACCGTTACTCCATATCTGACCCACACTTGTTATTTCCATTTTTGTTTGTCTAGTTGTTTGTTTTTAAAGTTTATTCATTTATTTATTTTGAGGAAGGTAGAGACAGCATCAGTGGGGGAGGGACAGAGAGAGAAAGGGAGACCTAGAGAGAGAGAGGGAGTCAGAGAATCCCAAGCAGGCTCTGCACTGTTAGCGCAGAGCCTGATATGGGGCTCAACTCACAAAACCATGAGATCGTGACCTGAGCCGAAACCAAGGTCTTGAGCATCTTTTCATGTGCTTATTGATCATTCGTGTATCTTCTTTGGAGAAATATCTGTTCAAATCCTTTGCTCATTTGTAAATTATCTTTTCATTGTTGAATTGTAGGAATTCTTTGTATCAATTGTATGTTGTCAGATACATGTGTTCCGAGTATTTTCTCCCATGGTGTACATTGTCTTTTCCCTTTTCTGACACTGTCCTGTGATGCAAAAGATGTTCATTTTGGTGAAGTGCAGTTTATCTCTTTTTTCTTTCATTGCTTGCACTTTTAGTGTCATATCTAAGAGTCCACCTCCAATCCTCGGTCCTGACGATTTTACCCTTATGATTTTTCCTAAGAGTTTGTATGGTTTTAGTTCTTATCTTTAGGTTGTTTATTGGAGTTCATTTGTGTTTATGGTGTGAGGCAGAGGAAGAACTACATTCTTTTGCATGTGGATATCTTGTTTTTCAAACACAGCAGGTCTTTCTTACTGATCATGCTATTTGGGTCTCATATGGCTTCACCTCCCTTTTGTCTTCTTCAGTTGCTTGGGCTGAAAATCTAAGGTTAAATCATGGACAGCCCCGTACTGAGCTATATCAGAGCTTGAGATGAAAAAGCAATACTGACCCTGTTTTAATTTGAAATTTTCAGGTTTTATCCGTCTTGGATTGCATTAATGTTTATTTTATTTTTTCTTTAAAGTTTATTTTTGAGAGAGAGAGAGGGAATGTGAAGGGGAGGGGCAGAGAGAGAGGGAGACAGAAGACCAGAAGTGAGCTCTGCACTGACAGCACAGAGCCTGGCGTGGGGCTTGAACCCACGAACAGTGAGACCATGACCTCAGCCGAAGTCAGATGCTTAACTGATTGAGCCACTCAGGTACTCCAGCATTAATTTTTATTTTTAAAAATATTGCATGAAATATTTATTTTGGTCCCTGAGTTTTTGGCACCCCCTTACACTGTGCATCTGAGGAGAGTGCCTCTTTCACTTCCCCCTCATCCTGGGCTTGGGGAAGAGGCTCTTATGATTAATGGGTTTCTGTTGGTTTCCCTTCACAGCTCAGGTAGTTTTATTTTTTGAGAGTCATTGCTATGTATCTGGTGCAGAAATAATCATAAAGGTTGCATTTTTGCTGTGAGTTGTGGCTTTTACTATAACAATGTCTTTTGTCTTGGTTAATGCTTTTTCAACTGGGTTCTACCTTGCTTGATATTAGAATCACAAAGTATAAGAGAAACCTTGAGATCCTAACAAGTCCTCAATCTCCAAACAGTGGGAGGCCCAAGGACTTTGGAAGAAGTTGAAGTCATTATGCCCATTAAATTAAAAACGTTGATTGCTTTACGTGTGTGTACTGATCGAGTAACAGCTTTGGGGCACCTCACTGTGGCGATGGCATTTTTCCGAAGTTGCCTAAGTGAAACTTACAGCAAATGTCCTTATCATTGTACAAGTATGGCACAGGCCAGAAGGCCAACCAGGGGGCTTGGGAGGGACAGGCGGGGTGGCTGTGGGATGACAGTGGCGTCCCGTTACGGGCTGAAACTCACCCCAGCATGACGGGCGTGCGCCGAGGGAAGGCCGGTCCATGGAAGTGGGACAACTCCTTACTCGAGTGGAGTAGTTGGAATTTTTGGTTCCAACAAGGCCCTGGGCCTCGGTTTTGAGCTCCTAGAAGTTTCATGAGTAGAGAAAGGAGCTGTTTCACAGGAGAGTCTCTTTTGTTTTCTCTTTTGTACTGCCTGCCATCACCCGAGAGCCGCTCACTAATTCCCTTGGCTACATTCAAGCAGGTCAGCGGCATTCAAGCCTGCCTCGTTGCTTTTCTCCCAAGGAGTTCTATGTCTGTGTCTTTGAGTGTCAAGGGTGGACAACCTGATGAAGGGTGGAAATAAAATATGGCTCCGTTTTGGCCTTACCAGCCCCTCCCCAGTGCATTCAAGCTGCATGTCTCGTTACATGAATGGAAAGGAGGTTGGATTTAAAAAGCACATTTTGGTCCAGCGGGTTTTCTTCCCTTTGTCTCTCTTCTGAGCTACTCAAAGGCATCAGTAACAGGGCAGGAAAGCCCTGGCTGAACAAAACTTTGTATTTCCCTTTGATACCTTCCACTGGGGGACCTTCCTCCGATGCACTTTGTCATCAGGCTCCTGCTCCAGGGAAACATCGAGAAAACCATTGAGGAGGCTCAATGGAAAGATCTGATCTGCCCTAGAAACTGCCCCAATTCTCTCTCCCAGAGCCACTGGCAGTGGAGGAGAAGGGAGCCCCCTCCCTGCAAGTCTTTCTTTCTTTTTCTTTTTTTCTCTCCTTTCTATTGTAAGAATTGTGGGAACTCTCTTTAAGGGAAAATTGCTCCCAAGCTGGGCTTTGTTTGCCAACATGGATAAATGCCTAGATGTCTCAGAGCCACTCTGTAAAACTAGAGTCTGCCCTGTAGATTATCACAGATGTATTTGAGACAGACATTTGAGTTTTAGGCGGAATCAGCACTAGATGTTGCGCATATGGTTTTTTACAGCAACTTTTAAAGTTAAGTACGTGTTCATCAAGCAACTTCTTAGGAGCCCCGTGCTCTCTACTTGCTGGTCTGTCGCTTGGACGTTGGCACGAGGCTGGCTCAGTGCCATGTTTGCGTGGTGTCTGATGTCTCGCCACCATCCATTGCCTGGTTTTAACTTAATTAAGTATTTCCAAATCCCTGCACATCTTACCACTTTTCAGAAACTATGCTGTGTTACTTTCTTCTTAAAAATTTTTTAAGGTTTTTATTTATTTTTGAGGGACAGAGACAACGTGATCAGTGGAGGGTCAGAGAGAGAGAGGGAGACCAGAGTCCGAAGCAGGCTTCAGGCTCTGAGCTAGTTGTCAGCACAGAGCCTGACACGGGGCTGGAACCCACAAACCATGAGATCATGACCTGAGCTGAAGCCAGATGCTTAACTGACTGAGCCACCCAGGCGCACCAATGCTGTGTTACTTTCTATTTACACTTGCACCTGATGTAAGGCAGGGACGCCAAGGTAAATATGGCCTTTCTGTAGCTGCCTTTCTCTCCACTCATTGCAGGGAGCCCTGCTGAATACAGAGGGATGAATATTCCAGAAATGAGAGCATGAACATTGCCCGGAGGGCTCGGTTATGCAGTTCGACAGTCCTCTTCTTCCAGGACTGTTCGGACCCAGCAAAGACCTTCCGCTCATCTTTGAATCTTTCTCCAAACATGGCTGTGGGTCATGAAGGGGAGGAGGCCACTCATAGTGGTGTGACCTTCATGTAACCTCTCTCCATCTATAGAAATGAAGGGGTCCTTCCTGGATCTCCATTTCTGTAATTATCTGAACATTTATATTTGTTCTAATTATAAGACAGGCCCATTGGAAAATAGTATAGGGGGCGCCTGGGTGGCTCAGTCAGTTAAGTGTCCGACTTTGGCTCAGGTCATGATCTCACGGTTTGTGGGCTCAGGCCCCGCATCAGGCTCTGTGCTGACAGCTCAGAGCCTGGAGCCTTCTTCAGATTCTGTGTCTCCCTCTCTCTCTGACCCTCCCCTGCTCATGATCTGTCTCTTTCTCTCTCTCAAAAATAAATAAACATAGAAAAAGAAGAATATATATAAGGGCATAAAGAAAGAAGATATTCATGATCTCAGGAGTCAGAGATAACCACTAATGGCTTTTGAGTGTGTCTATTTCCAATCCTTTCCCTATGTGTATAGTTACTTTACAGAATTGGATTCCATGTCATTTAATATAACTTGAAAAATAAATATACGAAGACTGCAGATGATTATGCCGCATGGATAATATTTCATGAATGCCCTGTTGTCCTATATTTAAGTGTTTTCCTATGATGTGTGGTGCTGCAGTGAATATCTGTGCACATAAATTGTCGTCCGTATTTTGGGCTCGCAGGAGAATCACTGGGTCAAAGTGTATCGCTGTTTTTAAGGCTCTTGCTTCGTAACACCAGGTTACCCACCAGCTGCACATGAGTGCCCAAGGTTCTGAGCCCATGCCAATACTGAATATTACCTTTACCCGTATGAAATGATACCTCTTTTTAAATTTTGTTCCTTTTTATTGCTCGCCAACTTGACTGTTTTTCATGTCTTCATCAGTCATTTAAATTATTTTGCAAAAATTTTTCTGTGTCTTTCATACCCCCTTCCATTAGGGTTATTTGGGTTTTTCTTAGTGATTTTTCCAAGAATTCTAAAATTCTACCATTGTCATATATAGGCTAAGCTATTAAAATATTTAAAATGTTTATGACACTACAATAATCCATCTCCTTTTATAATTGGAACCCTGTTATCATTTCCCACCCCTGGGTTCTGGAACAGAGCTGTGCATACAGAGGGGTTTTAAAACACATTTAAGTGTGTTTTAATGAGAGAATCATTCGTTATCCAAACATGCCAGCAAGGGACAGTGTTGGTTAGTGAAGCTGAGAGGGTTTTGTTTTTGTTTTTGTTTTTAATATTTGTTTATTTTTTGGAGCGCACAAGTGAGGGAGGGGCAGAGAGAGGGGGACAGAGGATCTGAAGCAGGCTCTGGGTTCACAGGCTGACGGAAGCGAACTCGATGTGGGGCTCAAATATAAGAACTGCGAGATCATGACCTGAGCTGAAGTCAGACGCTCAACCAGCTGAGCCACCCAGGCGCCCTGTGAAGCTGAGGGTTTTTAGTCCATTAGGAGTTTTAATAAGGGAAGCCTTTCATTATGAATTGTCCCAGGAAAAGAAGATGGAAGGGAAAACATAAACCGAAATCACATATGTGACCTTATGATACCAGAAGAGCAGAGGGGACAAATATTACAAATCAAAACAAAAGCACAGCTAAGAATTCTTTCCAAATTAAGCAATATTTTATGCTTGCAAAATAAGAAAGATATGAGACAGACTTGATTAAAACTTAAGGCTTTGTCATGGTTTTTTTTCCTGATTTTTTTAACAGTTTTTTTTTTTTGCTCCATAATATTTTATTGTCAAATTGTTTTCCATACAACACCCAGTGCTCTTCCCCTTAAGTGCCCTCCACCATCACCACCACCTCTTTTCCCCACTCAGTTCATTCTCAGCATTCAACAGTCTCTCAAGTTTTGCATCCCTCTCTCTCCCCAACTCTCTCTCCCTCCTCCGTTCCCCCTGGTTCTCCATTAGGTCTCTCTTGTTTTCCTGTTAGACCTATGAGTACAAACATATGGTTTCTGTCCTTCTCTGCCTGGCTTACTTCATTCAGCATGACACCCTCAAGGTCCATCCACTTTCCTACGAAGGGCCATATGTCATTCCCTCTCATTGCCATGTAGTACTCCATTGTGTATATATACCACATCTTCTTAATCCATTCGTCAAAAGCCAATAGCCAAAACATGGAAGGAGCCTAAATGTCCATCTCCTGATTGTTTTTTAAAGTATTTTTTCAGAGAGAGAGAGGCAGATAGAGGATCCGAAGTGGGCTCTGCGCTGGCAGCACAGAGTCCAATGCAGGTTTGAACTCACAAACTGTGAGATCACTACCTGAGCGAAAGTCGGATGCTTAACTGACTGAGCCACCAAGGCGCTCCAGGCTGATTATTATTATTATTTTTTTAAAGAAATGAAGCATCACAGAATAGTTGAGGGCTCCTGCATTCCATCTCATTCCCCCTGCCCCACCGGGGGTAACAATTATTCCAAATATGGCAGTTTTTACTTGAGTGCTTATTACTATATCTTATGACATGGGCGTATGTCTGTAAGCAATATGGAGTATTGATTTACATTTTTAAGCCTTTCACAAGTGGTATGACACCCTACGTTTCCCTTGCCACTCGTCCTTCCTCATTCAGTATTATTCTTTTGGTATTGATCCATTTTAGCAGGCTTCTAACGTGTGGACATTTCACACTTTATTTATCCACTCTCCCGTTCGGTGGTCATTCCACTATGTTGCTCTCGCCAGCGTTGCTACAGTGAGCATTGTTGATCGTGTCCCCGCGTTCACACGTGTGGATCTCTCTAGGATGGCGGTGGCGTTGCTAAGTCATAAGTATGTGCATCTCCCCCTTATCTAGAAAGTGCCAAGTCATTGTACAGGTTCATAAGGTATTCTGTAACTACCAGGGTTTCCCCCTTGCACATTTCCATCAGTCAGGCCAGTATAATATTTTTTGAGTGTGTACCTTGGGCCATGAACTGGTCTAAGGATTTTTACAGGATTCAGCACATTTAATCCTCACCTGCTCCTTTGGAAATGAGGAAACTAAGAAGGCAAAGAGCTTGCAGACCATGCCTACGGTCACACAGCCTGTGACAGTGTAGTTCCTAAGCCCTATCTCCTAACACTGGGCTGTGCTCCAAGTCCCAAAGAGATACCAGCCCCCAGACCGCAAGACCCCAGCTACATAGCCACTAGGAACTCTGTGGAGGGAAGCTGCCTTGCTAGAACATTACTGTTTAGAGTTTAGGAAGAAGAAGCAGATGGTTGCTGACCTCACCCAGGGTCCGCCCATCAAGGATCAAGGGCTGATCTGTGTCTGAATCCCAGGCTCGGGATATAGCATGCCAGCGATGTTGTTTTCAGTTCTCTCTCTTTCTCTCTCTCTCCCTCTCTCTCTCTCTCTCTCTCTCTCTCTCTCTCTCTCTCTCTCTCTCTCTCTCCCTCCCTCCCCACCTGTGCATTCATAAAGACATATAGCTACATCTTCATGTGCTTTCATGTGCTTCTCATTTCTTTTAGTCTAGGGTAGGCAGCTTGCAATGTAAAGGTCAAGAAAATTCTTAGGAGTGGGGATGGAGCTGATCTCACACGTGTACATTTTAATCGCAGTGCTTTAATCCCCATTCCGAGTACCCACCTTGCAGGATTAATTCGTTGCATCTGTTGGTAACACGGTCCTCAGTCTCCTGACCGGATTCTTTGCCCCAGGGCCCTCATTTACTAATGAGTAATCGCTGTAATTTTCAGAAATAATGCTACCGGTACAGTCATGTTTGCACATTCATCAAATAGGATGTGAGCCCAGTTAGGAGGGACGTGAGCGTCCTCGGTGTGCAAATGAGGGCATAGGATTGATCTCCCTACACTGTGATTTTGCTGGGATCATTCCTGACATCAGGATTTGGAGCTGCGGGTGAGGAAATGACTTGGGGCCTTCCAGCCGGGGCCATGGAACCACGTGGGGAGCCTGAGTGCTGGTGGCTGACTGATGCCTTACTTCCAGTTGCCTCTTATTAGGCAGGGCCACGTTGGAAAGAGAAGGCACTGGAGGAGGCGGAAGCCACTTGGGCAGTGACGCATTTCTCTTTGTACACTTGTCATCGACCCACAGCCTTGACAAACTAATTATAGCTTTCGCATGAGCATTTTCTCTTTCTGCATTCTGTTTGCAAACAGCCAATTACTTCCATCCCGAGTGCCAGAAAAACACAAAAACCACACAGCGGACTAATCCGTTGTTTCTGGTTAAGGTCAGCTGTCCTCCTGTCGCCCCTCTGTCAGTTTTATTTGTTTCAGGTTGGGTTTCTAACCCCACCCAACTAGTTCTTGTGTCCTTCTAACCTGACTTCAAACCAAAGTTCCAGGTGTATGTTATCTTACCCGTGTGCAGTCTTATCTACTTTGGAATGTCCCGAGAGAGTCAGCGAAGCCAAACAGGGACACCCCTCCCCCTGCATACCCAGCACATCTCCTGCATGCGGGGCACTGCCGGTCACTGGGAGGATGGTAGGCACATGTGACCTTGCCATAAAGGACCTTATGACTGAGTCAATAAAAGAATGAATGGATACTTTGGGGTCACCTGAACTGGGGATGAAAACCTGAGTTATAAAGAAAGGTAAACCTGATACTGCAGATCTGGGGCTGGGTTTCCATTCTCTCTCACGGCACATGAAAGGAGGAACATCTCTGAAAGGTGGATCTGTGATTCAAAGTCTCTCTCTATCCTCCTCATTTTATTTTGTCTGCCTGTGACCTATGGATGAGTGAGGAAGTCAAGAAATGCCCTAGTTATCTCCAGAGTTTTCTTATAGCAGGATTAGTTTATCATGTTCTCTCTGGATCCTCTTTCTCATCGATCAGGAGTTAGCAAAGTATGGCCCCAGGCCAAATCCAGCCCAAAGCCACCTGTTTTTAGAAATAAAGTTTCATTGTACCAGCTACCTCCGAATGTATAGGGATTGTCTGTGTCTGATTTTGCAGCTCGCTGGAGGTGAGTAGCTGGATGGAGACCCTCTGTATAGCTTAAAATACTTATCACTTGGCTCTTTGTAGAAAGTTGGGCTACCCCTTAGAGTGTAGAGGAAGAAAGACATCAGAGAGTTCCAGCGTGGAAAGGTTCTTGAAAAGTCATTCGGTAACACAATGTGGTGAGGAAAAGGTGTATATTTTTTAAAAGAAATGCAGACAACATGGACAAGTGCCAGGCTGTTGTTTCTTTCAGCCGCAAAGAGCATGGAGCCGTGGTATCTGTATGGGAACTTAGACACAGCTCCCAAAGGATGCCACCTGTCTAGAGTTCTCTTGGTCATCATGGCCTAACAGACTTTTCTTGAAGACTCATGTCCTCAGAACAGGAGATGCAAAGACAAAGAAGATAGAAGCCGGCCCTAGCTTCTGACCAGGCAGACATGCAGATAAATGTCGTAAAACAAAGGTTACCCAATCAAATATCTTGTGAGTACAGACATAGAGGCAGTGGACAGGAGCCCTCACCCTGCATGGAGAGGCAGAGAAGAGCCCTCTCTGTAGTTTTGGCATGTGGTGCCTTTCATTCTTTTTAAAAAACTTTTTTTTTTGACGTTTATTTATTTTTGAGAGAGAGAGAGAGAGACAGGGCAGGAGCCAGGGAGGGGCAGAGAGAGAGGGAGACGCAGAATTCAAAGCAGGCTCCGTGCTCTGAGCTGTCAGCACAGAGCCCAATGCAGGACTCAAACTCACAAACTTCGAGATCATGACCTGAACTGATGTCAGCTGCTTAACCAACTGAGCCTCCCAGGTGCCCAGTGGTAATTTTCATTCTTCTGGGAGACTCTGACTGGAAACCAAGAGCCTGTCCATCCACCAAGGACACAAGAAGTCTACTAGCTGTCTTTCTGGTCATGGCTAAGGAGACATCCAGGAAGAAGGATTCTCACCCCAATTCTCAAACATCATTTGGGGACCCAGGTGAAGCCTGGATGGCCTACGGGTGATGCCCTAAAATCTGGACTCTTTGTTGCTGCTTTATCATAAAGTCAGCCTTGTTTGCCCAGTCCTACAACCAATCGGATCCACTGATACATACGTAATACATTGGGCAAGCCCACAGCAAAGAGCCAGAGCGCTTAGCGGCAGGGGTCGCTGCTGATTTGTTGAAAGAAACACACGGAGGAGGAAAAAAATTAACACCTGAAATAAATTAACACCCATTTTTCCCTCCATGACCTCAAGCTGCCCAGAGCAGACTGGAGTCTCCTGTGGGCCATGAGGATGGTGCGCTCTGTGGTGGCTCTCTCCAGGCAAGGGCAGCGATTTAATGGCAATGGGATGTAGATGTTCGTGTGATTTCACCGTTGCTTTGAGAATTTAATTTTAGATTTCCTGAAGATGGGAGATTTGGACTGGTAATGGTGGAAGAATTTCGTGGAGCTCCATGAATCTTGAGTCCTCAGGACTATCACTGAGCGTGGAGTGAGCTGTCGCCCAATCTGATCCAATGCAGTGGCTTCAAGACCCACTGAAACAAGGCTGTTACACAGGCACACTTGCTTTTCCTAGATGATATTTTCTGAAAATTAATCTCCAGAATGCTTTAAAGTCTGGTTTTATGGTAACTTCTTAAAACATATAGACTACAAAACATGTTCTGTGTTATTGAGTATTTCAGGCAGCAAAACAAAGCCAAAAGCAGACTTACTTTGATGGCATTGGAGGACGGGGAGGTCATGGCAATGGACTCCTTCAGTAGCATGTTTACTATGAGTTAAGCGTGTACCACAGTGTTTTAGTAATAACAAGCAGCGATTACAGGGGACTCCCAGGGTCCATCTCTGTTCCAATAAGCACTTGACAAGAACCACCTTAGATCATCCTCACCAGTATCCAGGGGTAGGAGCTGAGGTGCAGAAAGTGACTTCAGTTGCCAAAAGTCCATTGATGCTGGACTGGACTTGAACTCCAGGTGGACCAATGTGACAGGTTGCACTCCAGTCTTTGCTCTGCTGTCTCTTCTGAAGGAATTGATGTACATGGATTAATGAGTCTTTGGGACACACGGAGACCTTGGCTCCTGCCAAAGTCTACAACCAGGTTGGGAGACAACGTTTGATACAAGATACACATACACATCCATGGAACAGAATGGATGAATGGGTAGCGGGCAAGAGGAGGTAGGTCAGATGACTGCAGAGCAAACTCCCTGTGCCCTCTCCCTGCTCTCTGAGGGTGCCCCTCCCAGAAGGATCCACTGCCCTTTATAGGTCAGGAAGAGCGACTTCTCTCGCTATGTATTCCTTGTGCGTAACCCGTCACATACATTACCCCAGTCCTCACATTCATCTCACGAGGGTGGGGATTATCATTCCCATTTTATGGAATTGATAATGGAAGCTCACAGAGGTTGAGCAACTGGCCAGATCTCACAGCGGAGAAATGGTGGGGCCAGGGTTCATACAGTGGTATGTGGCAGACGAAAAGCCTGGAGATTCCTGTGATATCGGGTGTCTTCCCTGGAAATACAGGAATACTGTGGTGGGCTTTATTTCTTGCTGGCTGGAACAGCAGCTGGGAGCTAGAATGCTCAGGAGGGTGGCAGAAGTGAAGCCATTGATTGACCTGGAGGTATTTAGACCATCAGGACGTTCAGGGGTCCCTTTCTCAGGGACTTCCAGGGACTGTGTAGTCCACAATCGCAGAACTTACTCTGGAGACCTGGGCATTCAGCATATTCCCCACCCTGGGGACCTACAGTTTGTCTGCGTTGTGAATAAAGGGAGAAGAGGTAGTGGAGACAGGACCCTTCTGTGTTCTGTGGGTGGAGATGGCTTTGCCACAGGAAGCCCGAGGTAGGCAATGTGGGGCTGCGCTGTGTACAGACAGCTCAGAGATGAAGCGTTTTACTTGGTCCAACTTGGGGATATTGTACTGGGAGGTTTGTTGCCCAAGGCTTCCCCGTAATGATTTTTTAAATGATTCATTCCTCAATTAGTGATGTTTTATAGCTGCATTACCACAGAGCTTTTAGAATCATTCCCTCCCCCTCCTCCGGAAACGTGCACAGACTATGCCCACATTTAATCACACCGCCTGCTCCCTTTCTGCTCTGTCCTCAAATTCCTGCGTCACCAAGATGAGAGGAGCATACACCAGTCGTAGGAAATCAGCACCAAGAGTTAAAATGCATATTCGAAAAAAAATGGGCTGGCCTCCGTTTCTAAGGATGGGACCAGCGATCCATCAAAGGTAGCTCAGGATTGTCTTACAAGCAGCGGGGGGTGGATCAGACAGAGGAAAGCAGGTTCTGTTCCCCTTCCCTGGTGCACACGTACGTGCATGTGTGCGTGAGTGCGTGTGTGTGCACTTGTGTGCTCAGCACAGAGTGTTCCTTGCTGGCCTTGGGCTGTGGTGCCAGCATCCAGAAGGCAAGCACCCAAAGCTGTGTCCCAGGGAGGGCACAGTCTAGCAGCTCAAATCCAAGCAGGTGACTGGTCAAGGTGGGGCCGGGAGCAGGGGGCGGAGCCGTGGTGCCAAGCCTCAGTGTGCATGTGGGCTGGGCAGATGCAGGATGCCCCAGGCTCCAGGGCTCCAGAATGCCTGGATGACCTCGTCTCTCCCTCCCACACCCTCTGAGGTGGGGTTCTTGCTGCAGCTTCACAAATGAGACTTGAAGAAACTGCCTGTGAGCAGCTGTCACCCTTAGCCTAACCTCATGACTAGATGACAGCAGTGGGGGGAGGGGAGGCAACAGGATGCAAAGACAGCAGTAACTAAGCCTAGGGCTCAGGGTTCACTTAAAGGCATGGAGAGGGGCAGCTGGGTGGCTCCGACAGGTGAGCATTGGACTCTTGATTTCCATTTAGGTCATGATCTCAGGATCCTGAGATCGAGCCCTCCTCGCCCTCACTACCTCACTGAGCATGGAGCCTGCTTATGATTCCCTCTCCCTCTTCCTCTGTCTCTCCCCTGCTCGTGTTCTCTCTCTAAAATAAAATAAATTAAGTAAGATAAAATAAAATAAAAAGATAAAAGGAAAAATAAAATAAAATAAAAGGCATGGGGATTGTAAAGATGGTATTAGTCAAAGGGTAGGAAGGAACCACAGAGCAAATGTCATTTGGGTTTTCTGCCCAGTTATCTGGAGACTTACTTTCTAGTTTTTGCCATATTCAGTTTCCTTCAACATGCAAATATTCGTCACTTTTTAGGGTCATCAACCTCTTAAACATTCTTGGGACCCCGGCAGAATGCGGACGGCACAGTCTGCATGATAAACAGTTTAAAAGGGGCTGTTTACAAAGCCATGGCAGGCGCAGAGAAGCCAGGAGAGATGCTCCTTGATCCAGAAACAGAAGTGCTTCTAACACTTACAGGCCAGAGGGGCAAGGAGAGGAAGCCATTGCCACAAAACAGAGACAGATGACCCCTGAGCAGAGCTGGGGTCAGCAGCAGAAAGACACAACCAGCCTTCTGTGGCCCCACAGGGCAGCAGCTGGGCACCAGTGTCCTGGCCTGTCCCATCTCCCTCTGAGTCTTCCATCAACAGAGATATCCCGAAAACCCAGGGAAATCCATCTGTTCCTACAGCAAGCACAGAGGAAGGGGGCCACGGTGGGAGCTGGAAGGACCCATGGAAGGTCTTGGGCATAAGTGTCTAATGGCAGCAGTTGGCCCGCTCATCAGAGAAACGCCCAAACACACAAAACAGTACACTTCCAGGGAGTCTTTCAACCCATCCTGTACCTCAGGGTAAAAGTTCCTGATGGAGATTGATGGCAGCGGATTTTTTTCTAGATAAAAAGCCTTAGGTGTGTGCTCTCCTCAAAGTCCGTAACAGCTGAGTGGACAAATGGTTGTACACTGGTACATGGGCCACATGTACATTAGGCAGACGTTTCTTTTCTTATTTCTACGAAACAAAAGAATATATAAGCCCCGAAGAAGGATCAGGTGAAATGGAATACCAACCTAAGTTACTCTGAGGGAGTGTTCAAAATGGTGGCTATTTAAAGGAAAACTGTGGCTGGGATTTACAAGGTAAATAAAACCAACCGTAGGAGGAAGGGGAGGAAAGATTTTGAACCCCAAACGTTCCATCTCTGTTTGGTTCTTTAAATGAATCGCAAACATATGGGCAGTGAGGATCTTGACTCAAATGTTTGATTGCCTTCTCTCATAAATGCTTTAAAGATTCTCTGGCTTCTTAACTTATTGACATCCACCTCAAGAAGAGGGTCTATCTAACCTTCATCAAGATAGTAAAGGCACTGGGGATCTTGGGCCCAACAATGTAACGTTCTGCATAAGATGGTGAAATGGCTGTTTTTGCTCAAAACATGTAACACTGGAAGTGTACAGATGGCCAGCACATACATGGAAAAGTGTCCAACATCACTCGTCAGGAAGATGCAAATCGAAATCACAATGAGAGATCACCTCACACCTGTCCAAATGGCTAAAATAAAAAACACAGGAAATAACCAGTGTTGGCGAGGGTGGGGAGAAAAGCAGGCCCAGGTGCCCGGCCGCTGGGAATGTCGGGCGGCGCAGCCACCATGGCGAACAGTGTGGAGGGTCTTCACAAAATTAAAAATAGAAATACCGTACGACCCAGTCGTTCCATTAGTGGGTATTTACCCAAAGAAAATGAAATTACCCACTTGAAAAGATCTCTGCACCCCATGTTCACTGCAGAATTGTATACAGTAGCCAAGGTATGGAAATGACCTAAGTGGCCATCAGTATGTAAATGGATAAAGAAGATGTGGGAATATGTGTGTGTGTAGAGAGATAGATTGATAGATAGAGAAGGATAGGATAGGATATTATTCAGCCATAAAAAGAAGGAAGTGTTGCCATTTGTGACAATCATGTGTGGACCTTGAGGGCAGTTTGTTAAGTGAAATAAGTCTGATGGAGAAAGACAAATACCATGTGATCTCACATATAAGTGGGATTTAAAAAGAAGGAAACAAAAAGAAGACCAACCTCATAGATACAGCGAATAGACTGGTAGTTGCCAGAGGTGGGGGTGTTGGGGGCAGTGAAATGGGTGAAGGGGGTCAAAAGATACAGACTTCTGATCACGGGTATATAATGCACCCCACTCTGTTAGTGGCACTGTACTGTATATTTGAAAGTTGCTAAAAGAGTAAATCCTGAAAGTTGTCATCACTAGACAAAAATATGTATTATGATGACAGATATTAAGTAGACTTATGATATGGAAATCATTTTGCACCAATACCAGATCATTATGCTGTACACCTGAGACTAATATAAAGATGTTTTTAAAGATGATGCAGAGTGTTTATTCTGTTTTTAGTTTTTTTAGTTTAATCATGGAGGGGTTGCTTCATGGAGTATTTTGAGTAGGTAGTAATGCCTGGTAGCCATCATTTCCTTTTTTTTTTTTAAATTAAAAAAAATTTTTTTTTATTTTTGAGAGAGAGAGACACACAGCGTGAGCAGGGGAGGGTTAGAGAGAGAGGAAGACACAGAATCTGAAGACAGGCTCCAGGCTCTGAGCCTGATGTGGGGCTCGAACCCACGAACTGCAAGATCATGACCTGAGCCGAAGTCGGACTCTCAACAGACTGAGCCACCCAGGTACCCCCCATCATTCCTTAACCTACTGGTTTTGGTTGCTTGTCAGCGTTTGAGATGACAGTCTGGTCCTTTGAGAAAAGTGTCTGGTACCCGAGTGTCTGCAAACAAAAAGAGGCTTTTGTTTCCCAGGTTTTTCTCCCTCTGTTGGCTCCACCATAGAAACCAAGGAACCTGAATTCCTCGGGCATCCCACTCAGCTGGTATTTTAATCAGTGTGGCCTCACATTGGTTGGCAGCATGTCTCACCTGCACCAGTGGCCTGTGCCTTAAATAATGGCTTTGATCACGTGTCGGGTGCAGGATATTTGTGCCACAAAGTGAGAACTAGGGTGGGCGCCTCTTAAGTCTCTGCCCTTTGACCCATAGAGTCACCCACACCTTTCACTTTTTCTAGGAAGTGGTGGTGGGGTGGGCATCACCAGCTTAGCACTGTTTTGAATCCCTTTCTGATGATTTGGAATGATCAGAAACTTAGAAGTGAACTTCCTTCCCACCTTTTACCCTCCTCTCCATCAGCCTCCCCCTGGGCCTCCACCAGCCTCCCTTGACCCTCCATCCTGTAGTTTTATCTCCTACAGAGACCCCTCCCCTAATAACTCATGGAGAAGAAACAGCACTGGGGGAGCTGCATAAACCACTTTCCCTTGGTTACTGACAGGGAGGGGGTCACTGGGCCCTAGAAGGAGAGGAAGGAACAGTAAGTGAGCTTTCTCTGTCCCCCTTACCAGATACTCTGCTGCTGCTTTTTTAAGTTTCTTATTTATTTATTTGAGAGAGAGAGAGAGAGAGAGAGAGAGAGCGTGAGCAGGGGAGGGTCAGAGAGAGAAGGAGACACAGGATCTGAGCTAGCTGTCAGCACAGAGCCTGACGCTGGGCTCGAACCCACGAACCGCGAGATCATGACCTGAACCGAAGCCAGACGCCCGGCAGAGCCCCCCAGGTGCCCCTCTGCTGCTCTGGAGACCCACCGCCCTGCCTCTCATCCCAGAAGAGGTAACTCCTTTATTCCAGGTGTCTGTCTCCCAGAGCAGACGGTGGCCCGTCAGGGCAGCCGCGTCGCCTTCTCCCAAGAGTTAGAACCTTGCCGTGAAACACCCCAGGAGCCATGTGCCCGTTTTCTGAAAACCTGAAGAGGTTAGAGAAAAAGAAAGGAAAAAAAATAAGGAGGCTTTTGCTGAAAAGAAGGGAGCTGTTTGCCAAAAGAGGGAATTTGGGCTTAGGAAGTTAGGTTTTGAAATTCTTATTTCCTAGGGGGGGCGGCCTCATTACTGAGTTGAGTGACATTTCTGTTTATTAAAAAGTTATAAAGTCTGGCAGTCAAACTGAACTCCTGATACAAGTTCACTTCTAAACTGTGGTTTTATTTATTTTTTATTTTTATTTTTTGCCAGCTATGCTTTTTTGGCTGTTAAGGGTTCTCACAGGAGAAAAACTTGGTATTGCTTTAGCATGTGAAACTTTTTTTAAAAAGTGTGTGTGTGTGTGTGTATATATACATATATATTTTTCTAACAATATAGTGTGTATGTGGGTGTGTATATCTGTGTGTGATGGTTCTGTTGTATTTTTTTAGCGTCACCTGGGGCTTTGGAAAGGGAAAAGTGTCAATACCGGAAAATCCTTCCCCACCGGGGTCCGAGAAGAGCCTGCCATTAAGTGACCCGGTCCTGCTCCACACCGCGTGGCCCCTCCTTGCGTGCCAACACCAGGCTTTAATGCACAAATATCACCCGTAGCCATTAATGTGGTGCTCTTGTGTGGTGGCACACGGACTCCACAGGGGAGAATGTCAGGGAGGGATGGTCTGCCTCGACTTGAAATTGCCTTGCCCCTCAGTCTCAACGACAATCAAGCCATTAATGTGGCTTTAATGTGGAGACGCTGTGGTTCACTTTTTATTGGCGGTGTACATTCAAAAGGGGGGAAGGGCAGCTGAATTGATTGGCATACCCTTCAGGCATTTAGTATATATTATTAATATCTGGTATGTATTATTAATATTCCCTACTTGTAGCAAGAGCTGTCCTGGCTTAATCAGAACTAGCCGACACTCCAGAATTAAACCAGCTTTTTGGGGTCTCCTGAATTCCAGGTTGGACTAGGCTAAGAGTATCTGGGAGCCTCTTCAAGTAACTTTTGTATTAATTACCCAAACCTTTCTTTAAAACGCCACACAAGGGCACCTAGATGGCTCAGTCGGTTGAGCATCTGACTCTTAATTTCAGCTCAGGTCACGATCTCACAGTTTGTGGTTTGAGCCCCGCGTCAGGCTCCATGCTGTCAGTACAGAGCCTGCCTGGGATTCCCTCTCTTTCCCTCTTTCTCTGCCCCCAGCCCCTGTGTACACATACTCTCTCTTTCAAAATAAATTAATTAATTTTTAAAAATACCACACAGACGTGTTAAAATGTCTATTCCTGTCTATTCTTGGATTGATTGGCATTGTCACCATGCATGTTTATTTTATTTAAAAAAATTTTTTAACATGTGTTTATTTTTGAGAGACAGAGAGAGACAGAGGTCTAGCAGGGGAGGGACAGAGAGAGAGAGAGAGAGAGAGAGAGAGAATCCAAAGCAGGCTCCAGGCTCTGAGCTGTCAGCACAGAGCCCAATGCAGGGCTCAAACCCACGAACAGTGAGATCATGACCTGAGCCGAAGTCGGACACTTATCCAACTGAGCCCCCCAGGCCCCCACCATGTGTGTTTATTTTAATGAGACAGACAACCCAGACAGCCCTCCTGGGATACATCCTGCACCCAGTTGGCTCAAACAGTCGATGAAAACTTTTTTTGTTTTTACTGCCTGCCTAAGATGTGTCTAGCACTCGTGCTGCACTCTGCAAGGGGATATAATCCAGTCCCTGTTTTTTAGGAATTCAAGATCTCATTGGAAAGAATATATGTGGCCAGCTAATGGAGGCAAAAGGTAGTCTACGGATCTAGGCAAAAGGCGTGGTCCCGGAAGGGAATTCTGCGGGAGCTCCGAAGAACTGGAGGTTGCCGTGGATTACAGTCAGGAGGAGATTTTGGGGGTTTGACTCAGGCCTTTAAAGAACCCGTTAAGGCAGAGGAGCCGGAGGGGGTTCCCCGCCATACACAGATTATTCAGCCTTTGGGGTGCTCGGCCCAAGGGCAGTCACATGCAAGGAGGGTCTGATTGGGGGGGACCTTGACACCCAGGCTTAGATCCTGTGGACAGGGACTGTTCCCTGAAGGATGTGAAGCCCCCAGGACCTGGCTGTGCTAACGGATTAGGCAGAAGGAGATGAAACAGGCTCTTGAAAGAATCAAGACTGAGTTCCTGACAGTCTGGACCACGTGGACAGGAAAGGATTAAACAAACAGACAAAAAAAAAAATCCAGAAAATATCTGATAGTCAAACAGCTATGATGGAATGAGCCAGGCAGAAATCCAGGGGAGAGCATGCCTGCCACACCTCTGCCCACGTCAGATGGTGTAAAAGCACAGGACCCTGCACGAGGGAGGAACTCTTGGTGCGTTTATTGAGTCCATAAATGAATGAATGGATGCATTTATGTTCCTCCTTATAAAACCTTCACCAGTAGACTGTTGGCTCCTAGAACTTTATTATGCCAATAAAAGTGATCTTATGTATATTTTCCCTCCAAACAGACTTGGTGGAGAAGAGTGGCACTCTTTCCCTGGGCTCATTTCACCCCCTTGCCCCCAAATTATTCAAACACGCCAATGCTCTCTTACAGGAGAGCAGGTTCCTCTGGGAGCCCTCCTGAGCCCCTTGGACTGACTCAGGAAGGTTCTCGTGGCCCTGCTCTGGGTTCGGTGCCTGTCTCAACGGGTTCTGTGCCTGTCTCATTCTCCAAACCAGTGTGGGCACAGAACATCATGCTCCTAAAGCAGCTGAGAGGTAGAAAGAGAAACCATTTCTGACCCCGAGGGAGGTCACCACGCCTGGCCATTTCGTCTGTGTATGCAGCCCCGTTTTGCTCCCTGAACTGATGATATTTCTCGCTTTCATGCAACTTACCCTTTATTTAGGGAACCAAATAGATATCTGCAGATAATATTTGCAGACTTCTATGGTGAGAAATGCAGAGGAGAGCAGAGTAGGAGAATCCTACCCCCAGAGGTCTCCTTGATTTGCTCAGTAGGGCCCTTTAACCAAAGGAGACAAATATCCAGTCTTCTCTTCATGCTGTCTTTACTGTTAGATGCAAAGCTGTCAGGTAGGGCTAGGATGCAGTGGTTATTGGGCGTGTCCCTTACAGGATGGTTCTGATTATTTCCAGTGTTCCGGTTGATGGTTTCCATTTGCCTGGAAGCTTTAATATTTCATGAGCTTAGAGTGGGCACAGGGGCTTGTGCTGCTGCCTCTCATCGCGCTCAAATGAGCCGGTGGTGTTCCTGGGGTGGTGGCACTTGGGGTGAGGGCAGCCTGTCCACAGAGGCAGCTGAAGGGCTCCTCTAAATCTTCCGTATAGGGAATGTCTCCCTCTCTCACCCTTTTGCTCTTTTCATTACATAATTGATCCGTTCTTAATGGGTGGGCATGAGAAGAAAGGGAGAAGGAAGTGAAAACAGAAGGAGGAAAATGAAACTGGCATAATCCCAGCAACTCCTTGTTAATATTCTGGTGTGTAGCTCCAAATACTTAGAGAAATTATTTCTTTCTTAAGTTTTACAACAAATAGGACTACCCTCCCAATTTTCTCACTAACAGAGAATTCCCAGATCAGTAAATGATGTCAGTCTGTGTTCTGAGGAGTGGCGGAAGCTGGCCAGCTCCAGAGAGCAGGGTCCCTGTAAAGAACAAGGGCCCATCTGGTCTCCCTTCCTCGAGGGCCCCTCCTTCCTTATAGGAATATGTTTATTTAATAAACAGTATTTGGGTCAAGGATTTCACTGCTCATATAAATAGCAACTTGTAAACCCGTATTCTTAGTTCTATTTCCATTGAATAGAGTATTGTGTGCTCTTAAATATAGAGACTCTTAAGAGACCCTTAAATACAGAGAACAAACTGAGGGTTGCTGGTGGGGTGTTGGGTGAGGGGTTGGGCTAAATGGGCATTGGGCATTAAGAAGGGCACTTGTTGGGATGAGCACTAGGTGTTATATGTAAGTGATGAATCACTAAATTCTACTCCTAAAATTGTTATTACCTTATATCCTAATTAATGCACATTTAAATAAAAAAATATGGGCAAAGGATTTGTATGGATACTTCTTTAAAGGTATACCAGATGGCCAACAAGCACTTGAGAAGATGGTCTGCATCATTAATCACTAGGGAGACGCAAATCAAAACCTCAGGGAGATGACACTTCTCGCCTGTTACGATTGTCATGGTAGTGTTTTTGAGGCATTTTGAGTGTTGGCAAGAATATGGAGGAACTGAAGTCCTCACATGTTGCTGGTGGGAACATAAAATAACGCAGCCGCTGTAGAAAACAGTCTGGCAGTTCCTCAAAAGGTTAAACATAGAGTTGCCATTTGGCCCAGCAATTCCACTTATAGGCATACACCCGGGAGAATCAAAAACATATGTCCGGAGTGCCTGGGTGGCTCAGTTGGTTGAGCATCTGGCTTCAGCTCAGGTCATGATCTCACAGTTCGTGGGTTCGAGCCCCACACTGGGCTCTGTGCTGACAGCTGGCTCAGAGCCAGGCGCCTGCTTCCAATTCTGTGTGTCTGTCCCTCTCTCTCTGCCCCTCCCCTGCTCATGATCTGTCTCTGTCTCTCAAAACTAAATAAATGTTAAAAATTTTAAAAAAAGAAAACATATGTCCACACAAAGGTGTATACACATGTTACTCATAAAGCAGCTGGACCCAATGTCCATCAGCTGATGAATGGACAAAGTGTGATATATCTCTACAATAGAAAGTTACTGGGCCATAAAAGGAGTCAGGTACCGATGCGTGCTAAAGTGGATGACCCTTAAAAAGTTGGTAGTGAACGGAATCAGACCAGAATAGGTGAGTCTATAGAAACAGGAAGTAGATTGGTATTGCCTGGCACTAGGGATGTTGGGGGGATGGGAGTGTCTAGTCAAAGGGGATGGGTCCCAATGGGAGTGATGAAAATGGTCTGTGACTGACCGTGGTGGTGTTGGTACAGCTCTGTGTACTAAAAACCACTAGCGTGTATACTTTACAATGGCGAGCTTTATGTTGTGTGAATTTTATGTCAATAATACTATTAAAAAATCAGTGAAGTGCAAGTTTACATAGTTTTTGGGCTCCCTTAAAGGCCCTTTTACACTTTGTTAATGGAAAATTAAAGAAACAGCCAGAGTATAAACAATAGATGCTCTCTGGTGGGGCAAAGGGAATATGGAGGGTATGTGTTGAGGAGTCTAGAAAAACAGATAAAAATACCCTTTACCTGGAATAACTGGGAGAAGGATTACATCTGGATAGGAGAGTGAGAAAGAGAGGAAGGCTCAAGGGGGTATGGGAGATGGTTTTTCTGAGAGTGGGCCAGGACGTTTTTGGCAAAATAGTTTAGGAGACTGTGACTATGTTGTAGAAATTAATGCAAGACTGAGTTGATTTTCAGCCGTGGTTTCCAGTTCCATGGGACTAATAACTTGTACTTTGTGCTTAGTTCTATCTCATTTCTCTTTTCCTGATCAAAAATATTCTGTTCTAAATCTTGACTTGAGGGCCCATGTCTCAAGCTCGAGAAACAACATTCATTCATTCAACAAACATTTTTCAAGCACCTGCTCCGTGTGGGGCACCATCCCAGCCATCTGGGACACAGCCTCATGAAGCTTCGAGTCTACCATTCGTGGAGCGAGACCGTCCACCACACACACACTAAGTCAGCCAGGTGGTAGATGGAAGGTGATACATGCTATGAAAACCAGAAAAAGGAGAGCAGAGATTAGAAATAGGTGAGTGCAGGTGGCTGTGTTAAATAACCAGGGCTCATCAAAAAGCAAGGCTTGGGCAAAACCAGAAAGGAAGTGAGGACGCAGGCTCTAAGGTAAGAGCAGGCCCATCACGTGTAAGGGTTAACATGGAGTCCGGGTTGGCTGGACAGGAGACTGAGGGAGGCGAGGAAGTGAGAGAGGGTTCAGGGGGGTCCAACTGTGTAGAGCCAATGTAGGACACCAATGTGAGGGCTTTGCCTTTATCAGAAAATTGAAATATAACTCACATACCATAAGTTTGACCCTTTTAAGTCACACACAATCCAGTGGATTTTAGTATATTTGCAGAGATGTGCAACCTTCAATACTATCTAATTGCAGAACATTTCGATCGCCCCAGAAAGAAACCCCATACCGTGAAAGCAGTGCTTCCATCTTCTCCCCTCCTCCCAGCCTCTGGAAACCCCGAATCTGCATTCTAGCTCTATTGATTTGCTGCCTTCTAGACATTTCATATGAACGAATCACACAGTCTGAGCTTCTAGGTCTGGCTTCTTTTATTTGCTGTAACGTTTTCAAGGTTCATCCAGGTTTAGCATCTGTCTGTGCTTCGTTCTTTTTCTGGCTAAAGAATATTCCATTGTGTGGATGTGCCACATTTTGTTTATCTATTCATCAAGTGAAGGACATTTGGGTTCCACTCTGTGGCTCTCTGAGTGATGTTTCCATGAACATTGGTGCACAAGGTTACGTGTGTGCCTATGTTCCTATTTTTTCAGTTTATGTCTGCTAGTGGAAGGACTTTGGTGTGTTGTTTCTGTGTGGAATGGGGAGCTATAGCAGGGTTTTTGACATGATCCAACTTGCATTTTGGCTTGGTTTTGTTTAATTTTGTTTTTAATTTGTCTTTTTTTAAGTGTATTTATTTATTTTGAGAGGGAGAGCATGAGCAGGGAAGGGGCAGAGGGAAAGAGGGAGAGAGAGAATCCCAAGAAGGCTCCATGCTGTCAGTGCGGAACCCGATGCGGGGCTCAAACTCATGAACCATGAGATCATGACCTGAGCCAAAACCAAGAGTAAGACACTCAACCAACTGAGCCACTCAGGTACCCCAATCCAACTTGCATTTTCCAGGGCTCACTCTGACTGCCTGTTGAGAACATACTATAGAGTGAACACCCAGTAGAAGTAGGGAGACTCATCAGACTATCATGTGATTTGGGTGAAAGGTGATGGTGGCTCGGACCAGGGTGGGAGCAAGTGAAGGTGTTAAAAAGCGGTCAGGTTCTGGATATATTTCACAGGGAGCCAGTAGAACTTCTGTTGAGTGAGAGAAAGTGAGGGTATGAAGATAAATCCAGAGATTGTGGCTCGATCGTCTAGGAGGAGCTGCCATTCAGCAAGATGGAAAAGGCGTGAGAAGGGAGGTCAGGAACTCTTCTGGATGTGCCGCGGGAGATGTCCATTAGACATCCACGAGGACCTGTCAGGCAGGCAGTTGGATAAATGAGTCTGGAGTTCAGGAAATAGTCTGGGCTGGAGATATAAATTTGGGAGTCATTGGCATAGAGGTGGGATTTAGAACCACGGAATGGAGCGAGATGACCGAGGTCCCCATTTATTTTAAGGACGAAGTAACATATGTGGACAGAGTGGTAATATTTTCTGTCTGTTGAGTTCCAGCAGTGAGCTCATGTTATAACCGAAAACATGCGTCCCAGAGAAGCTTCTCTGGAAATGCATATTTAATGTGCTTAAGCTGCAGACACCCAGAGCTTATCTGCAGAAGCCTCTCATCAGTACCGTAGGGGTACGTGCCGCAGTGCTGTGTGAAGTCTTTTCGTTCTAATTCTGTGCTTCATTTTTGGGTTATCTTTCTGTTCTCCCACACACAGCTCAGCTTGTCAGAGGTATGGACCAGAGCCGGACTGGTTGTTCGGTTGATATATTTGCAAACAGTGGGTGCCTAACGACGCCTCTGCACTGTTCCCAGCTAGAGAAAGTGCTTTGACAATAGAGGTTGGAGGATGGTAAAAAGCAACCCCTTGCTCAGTGAGATCCCTGAGCAAACATAGAGTCCATCCAGAAGAGGCAAGTGGGACGCCCACTGGTCCAGAAACGATGTCGGGGAGAGGTGATTGCAGATCTAAGGGGTTGCATCTGGAGAAGACAGGAAGATGAGTTGGAATTGTATTCAACTATTTGTAAGGACACAGATTTATTTTATGTTGCTCTAGATAGAACTAGGATTTTGCGCAGTGAGGAGCCTGCTTGGGCTCCTTTCTCTCTCTGCCTCTCCTCTGCACCCCTCCCCTAAAAAGAAAATAAATAAACTTAAAAATTAGAGGTATTAAAAAAAAGTTAACACGTATAGAACATTTACTTGGTATCAAGCAGTATGCTAAGTGCCTCATTTCATTCATACTCACGGGTTCTGTTAGTGTCTCCATGTCTGTTTAGGAAAAAGTGAAACTTAGAGAAGTTAGGAGAGTTGTCCAAGGTTACCCAGCTGGAATCAAAATCTTGGTGTCGTCCCAGACCGGGCTTCGGTGCCTGGGAAAGTCAGGATCTCCCCGGCTCCCTTTCCCACAGGTACTTAAAGAGAGAGAGACGGAGACACAGAATCTGAAGCAGGCTCCAGGCTCTGAGCTGTCAGCACAGAGAGAGCCCAACGTGGGGCTTGAACTCACAAACTGTGAGATCATGACCTGAGCCGAAGTCGGACGTTCAACCGACTAAGTCACCCGGGTGCCCCTCCCTAGTACATTTTAAGTGACCAGTCCTGCTGCTGCTGGTCCATGTTGTTTCTGGGATGGATTCCTTTTTGAAATATTTGGCTCACAAATTAGGCTGATGGGAAAAAAATTTGTAGCACAATGAAACAGACTTTGGAGCCTTGTTCAAGGTTTGGAGATTTGGGCCTTCTTCTAAATCACAGATTTGGAGGGTTACTCCAGCAATTTTTTTTTTTTTTTTTTTACTGTGTGGCCCTCCCTCCCTCCCTTCCCTCTCTCTTTCTTTCTTCCTTTCTTTTTCCCCCCTCCTCCCCCCTTCTCCTCCTTTTCTCCCAAAGTAAACAAAATGTGTCTTACCCATACAATGAAGTAGTATTTGTCCCTAAAAAAAGGAATGAAATTCTGACACCTGCCCCAACATGGATGAACCTCGAGGCCACGTGCTGAGTGAAATGAGCCAGACCCGAAAGGACAACTGTGTGACTCCACTTCTAGGAGGGAGCTGGAAAGGGCGAATTGAGGCAGACAGGGGGCACAATGGTGCTCGGTGGAGGTGCTGGAAGGTGGGATGGGGTTACTATTTCATGGGTGCCCGGTTTCAGTTTGGGAAGATGAGGAAGTTCTGGTGATGGCGGCACCGCCCACAGATGCGCGTAATGCTGCTGAAATGTACACTTAAAAATGGTTCAAATCAGGGCAAATGCTGGGGGGCTCAGTCAACTGAGTGTCCGACTCTTGGTTTCAGCTCAGGTCATAATCTCATGGTTTGTGAGCCCAAGATGGGCTCTGTGCTGACAGCATGGTCCCTGCCTGGGATTTTCTCTCCCTCTCCCTCTCCCTCCCTCTCTCTCTTTCTCTCTCTGCCCCTCCCTCCTCTCTTTCAAAATAAATAAATCAACATTTAAAACAATGGTTCAAATGGCACATGTTAGGTTATATTTATATTTGGCCACAATGAGAAATTATTTTAAAAACTGGTACTCAGGAAAGTAGCCTTAGGAGAAACCTCAGCAACTTCTCACAAATGGGTGACTCTGTAACCATTTCCTGGACCACAGGTCCTTCCGGGTGACACTTTAAGACGGGATATTATAGTCCTCCCGCCCCAGTGACGCTGGCATTGTTCTCCTTCGCTGTGACGAGGACACAAATAAGTGAAGGCAGGCGTTGAGATTCCACACTGTGTTCGATACGCATCCTCTCTTCTGGGTAAATAGCATTTTTCGTGGTAGCAGCCTCTTTCCAGCTGTTATCCGTAGACACGCTGGCATTTACTTAGGCTTGACCTTTCCTAGAGGAGGTTTCAAGACATCCATACGCCCTGATTACAAATAGAAGACCGTGTGCTTTCTCGAGGGTTAATGTAGGCAAGGCAAAGAAATGTTGGTTCTAATTTCGGTGTGTATTCCTAAAGGCTCCTTTAACCGCAGTCTGGATTTCTCTCTCCATCCATTTGGGCTGACGCTGTTTCACTGAGTGTTTTATAAAATCCCTGAGAAACTCCAGAAAACTATTCCTGACTTTTTTTTTTTAAGAGGGTCAGATTTGGGGCAAAAAAAGAAAGAAAAGTATCTGTCAATTTGATAAATCATTTCTGAGAAAGAAGTTCCCACAACATATAAGATTGTGTAGGCAATTTAAGAAAAAAAAAAGAGAGAGGAAAGGAGACCATCACATATAGTGCTTTCAAAATGGCTTTTGTGCGGGCACCTGGGAGGCTCAGTTGGTTAAGCGTCTGACTCTTGATTTCAGCCCAGGTCACAATCTCAGTTTGTGAGTTCAAGCCCTGCATTGGGTTCCACACTGACAACCCAGCAAAGTACTTACTACGATTTTACAGGCGAGGAAATAAACACTCAGCTTTCATAAATGGCTTGCCCAAGGTCACACAGGTCCCTGGAAGAAGAACCGAACGCTAGCAGAACCCGTGTTCCTGGCCACAGCACCATGTTGTCCCAGAGTCCAGGGTGCCAGGCCTGTGCAAGGGGTCTTCCCACAGTTAGCCTTCATGGCTCCATGTGTATGTGGAACGTGCCTCTAATTGTGGAAGACTGAGGAGGGGGTGTCCTTGAGGGATATTGTCACTAATGCAGTGCATGTTGATCTTCCGGACCCAACTCTGTCCTTTGCGGAGCCCAGTGCAAACCGACACGTGGAGGTCCTTGCTCAGAAATGACCAGAAATGTCAAGATGGTGACAGCGGAGGGCAAACCGTCCACAGCCGGGCAAAGCCAGCTCAGAAAGGATGCTGGGGAGCCTGCAGACCAGCCCTCCACGGCACCCTCGGGGGCTGGCCTCCCCCTTCCCCTGGCCCTTTTGTTGTTTGGGTTTCAGACCCTTTTCTTTATTCTTTTTGTTTTCAACTTGACTGAAAAAAATAGAATGGTAAGATTTTTTAAATAAGTACTTATTCATTTTTGAGACTGAGCATGAGCGAGGGAAGGATAGAGAGAAGAGACAGAGGCTCTGAAACAGGCTCTGTGCTGACGGCAGAGAGCCGGATGCGGGGCTCGAGCTCACAAACTGTGAGATCGTGACCTGAGCCGAAGGGGGACTGCCCAACTGACTGAGCCCCCCAGGCGCCCCACTGTAAGATATTTGAAGCAAACATCACGGTGATGTGAAAAGTGCCTGCATTACAAAAGGGTTCCTATATCCAGTGAATCACCAAGTCCGTCAGCTCACATTTCTGCTTTTATTTTTTATGTTTTTGATTATTTTGGTGAGAACATTTAAGTTCCACTTTGTAGTAAATTTCATTTACACCGGCGCTGCGGCATTATCTGCTGTCATCACCAGGTTTTAGGCTATAGCCACAGCCTTTATTGCCCCTCAGCCGGAAGCCTGTCAGCATCCCACACACCCTGTCCTGGGTGACAAGGCAGAGAGCTAAAGAAAAGGAAGTCAGAGGTCCCGAAGCCCAGACTCTGTCTTCTAACCCACATTTTAAATTGGATTTGTTTGTTTCTCCTCAAAAGCACAGGAACTTTCCATTGGTACAGTGCCTCCTCTTTTCTGTGCTGTGGTGGCAACTTTTAGGCTAACTTGGCTTTTAAAAAATCCTCTAACCACATGAAAAAATTGAGTGAAAGGCTTTTTGCATCGACCTGACGTTGTGGCCACAATCTTGCCAACAGATCCCAATAAGAAATTATCGATCCCTTAGAAATATGTCCGTCACAAGGCATCCTTCCGAATTTCAGGTATTTCCTTGGACAAACTTACTGAAATGCAGGCTGAGCAGGACTGATGCCTGCTTGGTGCTTCCTCCGCCCAGGGAAGGGATCATCTCAGAGGATGTGACAGCCGGAGAGGGGCTGGCCGAGGCCAGTCACAGCTCGGTCTGGCAGCAGGGCATGTCGGGTCTGGCCATCCTTAGGGTTAGATGCGAACCACAGACCGGCTGCTCCTCCCCTCCAGCCCCTACTTCCTCCTTCCGTTGACGAATGGAAGACCCAAGTCTGGGCTCTGATGGAGACTCATGGACAAGTGACGCATTTGAGCGTGGAGAAGATTATTATAATTATCACAGGGCTCTGAAGGGATGCTTATGTGCATTTCAGACACCAACATCAGAGGGCCGATCTCAGAGAGGTCGATTTTATGAGTGAGTCCTTAATGACAGAGGCACCCAGCCTGGAGTCTCGGTGCCGCAGGCTGAGGGTGCAGCGGGGGGATGCAAAGGATGCCGGGGAGAATACAGCTCCTCGTGACTCTCACACCTTGTGCAGTTTATCTGCAGACCTGTGTTCCCCATCATCTCAGAGGACCAGGCTCTCGTTCCAGAATCCCTGGCAGCGAGTTCCAGCCAGGAAAGCAGGTTCTCATCTCCTGCAAGTCACTGCCAGGCACCAAGCTGCTAGTCCAGCACCCACATTCTGGCAGCGAGGCCTCTTCACTGAGGATCTAGGGAAAGGCTCTTGAGCGATCATAGGAACATGTCCATCATCAAGCAGCCGTACTGAATTTCAGGCATTTCCTTGGACGGACTTCTTGAAACACAGGCCAAGGGGGACAGATGCATGCTGTTCAGCCCTCAAGAACAGATAAGAGAAGGCAGTTCCTGTTAAATCACAGTTGCCTTTCAGCCGTGAATGAACATGGACTGGACTCATGATCACACATAGGAAAGATTTCCCTGTCTCATGGAAGTCAACCTAGTGGCTCTTTTTCTTTTAAAATTATACCATCCGTGACCAAGCCCTGGAGTGGAAACCCGAGAGGTGCTGAGCCTCACAACGGGCTGACATGCGCTAGGAGAGCGTGCACGCGCGACCTCAGTCTGGCATTCTCCGAGACCGTCAGATTCAGGACATCTTTTACACACAGCACTGCATCCCTCCTGAAAGATTTAATTTTAGTGTTTGCCACGTTTGCAATTTTTCAAAAACGTTCCCACTTCTGATTCCTCTCTGGGATGTGCTTATGTCACGTTCAGAGGTATTAGGAGGAAGAAGCAAATTTTCTGTTTAGAGGGTGTCGTGGCATAACTCCACGGGGCTTCATTTAATATCACCCAGAACGCTGTCTCCTTAGACGCCGCCAATGATATCTGTATTATTCCGTTGCAATTAATAAAGTGAATGTTCGTTGAGCGCTTACCATGTGCCTGGCACTTTGTTAAGAACTTCTTACTGATTAACTTATTTATTACAGAAACATTTTGTGGCACATACTGTTACCATCTCCGTTTTGCAGAAGGAAGAGACAGAGGGTCAGGGAAGTTAAGTAGCACAAGCGAGAACAGCTTGCTAATAAATGATGGAGCTGCGTGTAAACCTCGTTCATCCATAGCCCATGCTGTACTAACTGGACTGCCGTATGCAGAATCGTTTCACTGCCTGGAATAGTAAGTCAGGTTCAGCGCCCTTGCTCACTAGAACCCAATCTTCGCCTCTACCTTGAGTATTGAACGTGGTGGGAATCAGTGCTACTGGTGATGACTGTGTCATATCCACAATGGGGAGATCCAGGGCAGACGAAAGATGAAACTAGAGTTGCCATTGCCATATTAGACTATTCCCAGCCTATCCCCGAGGGGCTTCTGTGTGGCCCGCAGGCCATCCAGGCTTCTGTAGAATGCATTTTCATTACACAGGTAATGTTTGTATTTCTGACCTGTCGGTGGGCTGTGTACTAATAAAACGTAAGAAGTTTCATACCCGTGTCTTATCAAAAGCATTGCCCTTTTTCCATGAATTCTACTTTCAGATTTGTTTTCTTCCTCAATGTTTCCTCCTCGGGAAATGTTATGTTACAAGGAAAGTATTTGAGACTATGTGAGAGTGATTGATTGCTGTATGTGAACCTTTCTATCAAGAATCATAAGTATACTGTGATTTTCCCTGCTTGTGAAATACACTGTTAACTCTAATTGTGGATGGGGAAATAAAAAGAAAGAAAGAAATGCTGTTTTAAAATACCTGTAACATTGGCTTCCTGGCTACAATGTATATCAGATCATCATAATTCCCTTTTTTTTTTACAGAAAATTCAAACACATAGCCACGTCTTCTGTAATGAAGAATTTTTTCCTTCTTCATGTTTTGCTTAGATTGGCATTTGTCCCGTGAGAAATCACTGAACAGATTTAATTTTGTTTATTCTTTCTTTCCAGACAGAGTATTTATTCTTTCCCCAAATTATCCAAAGAATGAAATGAATTTCAACCAGAGATGTAAGGACCTAAAAAATTTAGGTCAGAGCTAACATATAAGTGGCTTTGTCTTGCTGACATTGGTGTTTTCCCGTTTCTCTTCTGGAAAGAAAAGAAGTATATATTGATATCTCAGAATTATAAGGAGCCCACACCACTGACTCCTGTTGTTTCCTGTTCTTATAAAAGCTTCTATTTTCTTTGTCTGGGGCATTCTGCCTCTCTCCCAGACAGCCGGGCAGACACAGGTAACCTAGAGTCCTATGCCAGATTCGGCATTATGGGGACATAACCTTGGCTAGGTTATAAAAGTAAGCCCAGAGGATGTTCTATCATCTGAGCACGAGCCTGGCCTCTAGGAGCTCCGTATGGAGAACAGAAAACAAGGACGGTGGATTAAAACTCTAGTAAGCTGAACTCTGGATCGGGCCTTACATCCAGTGTAACTTTAGCAGTTACCAAATTTCTCTTGACCTGTTTTCCTGATAATAAAATGGAGATAGTGAACCAGAAATTCTCTTAAATTCCTGCCAAGTTTAAGAGTCCAAGAATTCCACGATACTCTGTGCTTGGGACCTTCCTGATGTCTGCTGTCACTCTGCACCTTGGGGCCACTCCCACGGAGCCCCCTGAGGACGAGGGCTGTGCTCTGTCTGCTCCTTCCGAGGGAGTAGTTCAGACCCTTCGCTGTTGTCAGAAACGCCACTTTGGTGGCCTCTCTGGTTCTTGGGGTGTTTCACTGAAGCTCAGGTTCTCTTCATGTTCTCTTGGCTTTAGATGGTTATCTTTAGCCTTTTAGGCTTTCTTCTGATGGAGAGGGAAGAATTTAATTCTTCTGAATGTTGTGTTCACCTGTCAAGTTTAAGAAGACCTTCTAGTAACCTTAGTTCCTTTTCATGTACAGCTAGAATTAATAAGAGGGTGTGGCTCAATCGGGCCAGGAAAAAGCCAAGATTGCAATAGTTCACAGTATTTTTAGAGGAAAATGCAGGTCGAAAGGCAGGGGAGAGGATAAGGCCATCATAGTCCTAAAGTTTTGCACAGAACTGTGAAGGAAAAGACATTTGTCAAACTGACATCAGCCAGTTTGGCTCTCTGTCATTATTTTGGGTCTGTTAGCCTCCCTTAGTTCAAGGTCGGGCTATAGGCTTCCTGCCACAAAACTGTGTTTCCAGGTAGTGTTACTAAAGGATATAAGTCTTAACCCAAACTCAACCACAGTTAGAAATGTGTATTAGCAAGGGGGCAGAACAAGCTATATGATCTGTTTTGTAAACTTAAGGAAGAGCGACATCTCTGTCCTTTTAGGCAAACACTCCCCCAGCACCATGTAAAGGAGACACGGAGCCGGTGCCAGTGGCATGATTTACATCATCAGTCAGTTAAAGTCAGGAAAAAAAAAATCTCCCACAATCATCTGAACAATGAACCAATGAGGGTTCTAAACCATAGCCTAACTGGGCTTACTAGAGTCTTATATACTGTTTGTGCAAGAGCAAGGGTACTAGTCAGTATTTCTAGCCGGTCCACATATCTTCAACACAATCATTTTATCAAAGAACAGTCATTTCTAAACTTGCACTATTCTAATTAACAGCACCTTTGCTGTGGACCCATAATAAAGATAGTCAGAGCCAATATAGTGACTGCCTCTGGAGTGTGACCTTCAGTTAGAGTCTTTCTTATAATAACTTGGACTGGCTTAGGTACTGACCAATCAGAAAAGAGTCTGGCCTCGGCTGATGGCAGACAACAGAGGCCCCCCACTGGGCCAGGGTTGTCCCTGAGGGCAGCCAACACCAATAGGACTTGAGTAATTAAGATTGGAGAGAGAAGTTACTACAGAGAGTTGAGAAGATCCTTTTTTCTCTTGAGTCATCTGCTGAGAATGAAGCAGGCTCTGGCATTGTCATGGGCCTGAAGAGGTAAAAATTTGACTTTAGGGCTGCCTAAGTAGGCAGGACTTGAGAGGTCAAGAGTGACCAAGAAAAGGAAGGCACAGAAAAGTAAACGAATTATTCCAGTAGTTTTCTCCTTTGAAGCATTTGCTAAATATTACTGTACAGAACAAGAGACCAAATGGCTAAGCAGAAAGGCGCTGAAAAGAAGAGAGGAGTTTTAGTATCATAGCACTAAAAATGCTGTCATTCAAAGCCCAGCTAGGTAAAGAGGCTCTAGTGAATACCCGATGAGGATCCCGGTGAGCCACAGCCTAGGAGTAGAGGCAAACCCAAAGTAAACCAAACCATACAAAAATTCAGCAAGTCTTTGATTGGGTTATGGTGATCATCCCCCATTCAAGCTGCCTACCAGAGGATAAGGTGAACATTCACTAAAGGAAGATAGTACTTTCAGTAGTACTTCAGTAGTTGTATTTCTGATAGTATTTTCATAATCTTTTTCAATCAAAAATTACAAGCACACCAGAAAATAGATCCAAGAGAAACAAAATAGGTAATGGAAAAAGACCCATGAATAACTTGATTATGGAGTCATAAACATATACTTTGAAGTAATGTGGTGAAGGAAACATAACACAACAAAGAATTTCTCTAGAAAACTGGAATTTATAAAGAAAAAAAAAACAAAGTGGGAATACTAGGATTTCAAAAACCAAATAAAGGGCACCTGGGTGGCTCAGTCCATGCCCAACTTCAGTCCATGATCTAGCGGTTTGTGGGTTCCAGCCCCGCATCAAGGTCTGAGCTGACAGCCCAGAGCCTGGAGCCTGCTTTGGTTTCTGTGCCTCCCTCTCTCTCTGCCCCTGTCCTACTTGTGCTTTGTCTCTCTCTCTCTCTCTCAAAAATAAACAAACATTAATAATAAAATAAAAAACAAAATAATGCACATCACATTAAGAACTCAACAGATATATTTAACTGCAGATCAGATGCATTACAAGAAAGAATAAGTGAAATGGAAGACAAATCAGCAGAAGATATCCAGGTAGATGCATAGAGATTAAAAAAATGATAAGAATACAGAAAAGAGCACGTAACAAATGTTAGTCTGTATAACAACATATAATCGGAGTCCCAGAAAAGGGGAAGAAGGATCCAGAAGCAATATTTTCTGAAAAGGATTAAAGATTAAAACATGGATTCAAGAATCCCTGCATACCCCACCCAGATACAGAGAAAACCACAATAAGGCATAATGTAGAAATACCTCTGAAAGCCAAAACCAAAGGCAAACATTGTGAAAACAGCCAGGAAAAAAAAAAATCATGAGAATCAAAAAAGCAACAATAAGACTTACAGCTCACTTCTCAACAGAAATAATGGATACCAGAAGACAATGGAATGTCATATTAATATGTCAAAAGAACATAATTGCCAACTGAAAGCTTTATAAATCTGGCAAAAATATCTGTCAAAAGTTAAAATAAAATGCGGATATTTTAAGACAAAAATTAATTCATCACTGGTAGACTAGTGTGAAAAGAAATACTAAAATGTATTTATACAAGTAGAAAGAAACCCCAGAAATGCAAGAAAAAATGAAGAGTCACAGAGAAGGTAAATGTGTAGTTAAGCTGATATATATTAAAAATATACAGTGGATTGATGACTAGATGGATACACAGATATGTGATAAAGCAAATATAGAAAACATTAATTCCAGAATCTGGATGAGGGTCGTATGGATATTCATTGTACGATTCTTCTGATTTTATTTTTGAAAAATCTCATTTCAGAATAAAATGTTGGGAAAAATATATGGGCAAATAGAAGTGAATACTGATCATGTAAGGTCACATGGGTTCTAAAATACATGTAGAATTAAATGTATAACCAAAATAATACAAAAAGTAGAAGAGGTGTAAATGGAGTTAAAGTGTTATGAGGCTGTAGCAACATCCGGGAATACTGTAATTTTACTAGACTATAATAAGTCATATTGTGATCTCTAGAGTAACTAGGAAAATAATACACAGAAGGGGAAATACAATGAAAAGTGAAACCTAAAAGAAAGCAAGAAAGGCAATAAAAGGGAATTAAGACATAACCAATAGAAAATAATTCTAAGCTGGTAGCTATAAACACATATATATGTCAGAAATTGAACTAAATGGAAATTGAATAGATATCCCAATTAAAAGATAATTGTTGCCATACAATATTTAAAAAAAACCCCAAAGTCTAATTGTACTGCTTATGTTAGATGCTCCTTAAATATAAGTACACAGAAAAATATTTTCTTTTACAAGTGAGAAAATAGAAAAAGATACACTTTGTAAATAACAAACAAAATTAGCTGGTGTCATAATACTAATACCAGAAAAAGTAGACTTTAAAGGGAGAATCATTATTAAAGAAAAGTAGGGAGGAGTGGCCTGGGTGACTCAGTCAGTTGAGCATCTGGTTCTTGATTTAGGCGCAGGTCACAATTTCCTGGTTTATGAGATGGAGCCCGGCACTGACAGTGTGGACCCTGTATGGGAATCTCTCTCCCTCACTCTCTCCCCTCCCCCACTCATGCTCCTGCATGTGCGTGCATTCTCCCTCTCTCTCAAAATAAATAAGTAAACCTAAAAAAAGATAAATCGGGACATTTTGTAAAAATTAAAAGGTCAACCCAATCATTGTAACAATTTTAAATTTGTACATATCTAATAACAGAGCTCCAGATGAGAAAGCAAAAATGGACAGAATTAAAAGGATCAAAAAACCAATCAATAATCATAGTGGGGAGTTTTAACACCACCCCTCTCTCAGGAACTGATACATCAGGCAGCCGAATCAATAAGCATATTCAAGATCTGGACAAAACCATTAATTCATTTTACCTAATTGATTTACGTAGGTCACTGGACCTAGCAGTGACAGAGTACAATTTTTTTCGAGTTACCAAAACTTGACCATATGCTGGCTCTTTATCAAGGAAGTCTTGACAAATTTCCAAAGCAAAATTCATTCAGTTTTTTGACCGAAGAAAAATTAAGCTGGAAATCAGTGACCAAGAAAATAGAAAATCCCCCAAACGTTTGGAAATTAAGCAGTCTACTTATAAATAACCCACGGGCTAAAGAAGAAATCTTAGTGGAAACTAGACAATAGTTTGAAATTACATCATGAAAATTCAACATCTAACTAACCAATCATCCCTGAAATAGGTATTCCTGGTTAAGGCATTCTAAATGTTGAGTAACTGTCCGTATGCTGTAAAGTGGTGTTAGCCCATATATATTGCACTCTGTATGACTCTTTTCAATGTACAGTGCAACAAGAATAAAACTAGTGCTTTAGGTGAGATTTCCAGTTATTAAATACAAAGGAACGCCTAGATGAAGCCGTCATGAAAACACACGTATCCCATCATGTTATATTCGTCCACCTAAAAATATGATGCATGCATCATTTCCATGTGATTCCTCAACATTCAGACATCATTTATTATCCATCCAGTTGCCATCTTCTTCCATATCCCTTGTATTGCTTTCCTGTGCAGGGGCAGAGGGAGCTGAGGGGTGAGAGCCTGGTCGGCCACATCGTGGAGTTTAATATTCTCCCCCGATTGCTGTAGTGTGATCAGAGAAGCTGGAAATTGAATCAGAGACCTCAGGGGCAACCCAACTGATGAGTCAGCCTGGCGGTGAAGGTTATCACTGTTGACTCCATGTGCTTAATTAGAAGCTGGTGGAATGTTAGCATCTACTCAACCCGCAAAAATCCTTCACTCGTGAGGCAGCTGGGCTCAGGGAGAATATGCTGAAAATGGCGTTTGTGAGCCATAACTGAACACTGTTTATCCACAGTGACCGTGGAAGGGAGTGTGGCCATGTTCTCCGGGTGGGTGGGGACGGGCAGTGACTTCTTGAAGCTGCAGCTAATAGCATGGTCACGTATCCTGGGCTTTCTTCCTGAAATCTGTGCCGATGGCACAGGTTTTCTTCCTTTCAATGATACGGTCATTAGTATTTGACTTTCTTTCAGGCTGGAACATTGAGTAATTGAATAGCTGTCATTACAGGCTGCTCATAGGGCTAGGCCTGCCCATGGCTGCTCAGTCTTGAAGGCATCGGCAGAGGAAGCAGGAGCAAAATTAGTTTCTCCTCCAGTTCTCTCCCCGGGTTAACTGTGCACACTCTTTCCCCCTTGCATCAGGCTGTGTATGTGTGTGTGTGTGTGTGTGTGGGTGTGGGTGTGGGTGTGGGTGTGGGTGTGGGTGGGGGGGGTGGGTTCCTTTCCTGGAGAGGATACAACACTTTACAAATATAATCTAGATTAATCCAACATCATCAGAGGGTGGAAAGGTCAGCCCAGATAGGCTAGGTGATACAGCAAAAGCTACATGGTGAATTCAAAAAAAATTTTTTTTAATGTTTCTATATTTTTGTGCATGCACATGCACGAGAGAGAGAGAGGGAGGGAGCGAGAGCATGAGTGTGCACAGGGGAAAGACAGAGAGAGGGAGACACAGAATCCGAAGCAAGCTCCAGGCTCTGAGCTGTTAGCACAGAGCCCGACGCAGGGCTTGAACCCACAAACTGTGAGGTCGTGACCTGAGCCAAAGTTGGATGCCCAGCCAACTGAGCCACCCAGACGCTCCTCATGTGGGGTTTTGCTTGTGGTGTTCAGGCTGGTAGGCCTGGTGCCCAGTAAACTGCCCAATAGAGGATGTGGGGTAGCAAATGATGGGGGAATGTGGGAAGAGGCCATTTTCCTAAGGGGGGAATTCTGCCCCCTGCAGGAGTCCCCTGAGGCTTGGCCTTGGTAGGGAAGTTTCTTTCCTCCCTGCTCTCTGACTTTCCAGTGCATACTTTGTTTTGGGCCGGTGCATTGTCACCAGCTGATTGTCATTCATTAGAATGTAGACTGTCTGCTCTTGATAAGAAGACTGGCAGTTTTTAGGACTCTCATGGCGTAGACATGCATTCTGTGAGTGCCAGAGCAGAGCTCTGGGGACGTGCCTTCTAGTTCAGAGATTCCTTAGAATGGAGTTGTTGACTTACCTTGGAGAACCGAAAAAGCGGGGCACTGACCTCATACGCCTGTAAGCTTGACTGACTGAGTCCTGGGAGTGACCCTTGTCTCAGCCTTCAGCCCTATAAAGGGCTGATCTGATTTGAAGAAATAGTGCTGATCATGTAGCCCACATCCTGATTCCTAAATAAAACTTGCTTTCCTGGGTCCCTGGGTGGCTTTGTCGGTTAAGCATCCGACTTTTGATTTTGGCTCAGGTCATGATCTCACAGTTCGTGTGATCAAGCCCTGCATCAGGCTCTGTAGCTAGCATGGAGCCTGCTTGGGATTCTCTCTCTCCCTCTCTCTGCCCCACCCCCCAAAGTAAAATAAAGAAAAGGGCACCTAGGTGGCTCAGTTGATTAAGCATCTGACTCCTGATTTCAGCTCACGTCATGATCTCACGGTCAGCAAGTTTGAGCCCCACTTCAGACTCCTTGTTGACATCGCGGAGCGACTTGGGATTCTCTGTCTCTTGCACTCCCCCTATCGCCCGTTGCCCCTCCCCTGCTCATGCTCTCTCTCTCTCTCAAAATAAATAAACTTAAAAAAAATAATAATAATAATAAAAGACTCACTTGCAATAAATGTATTTCACCTTTGAGGACTAAGATCTTTAACAGACATGGAAAGTCATCTGACTTAGAAAAAATACATTACTTCATTAGTGCAAAACCTGTAACACTATATAACTCAAACAATAGGTTGGAAACTGGGTTTGTTGTAAGTAACATATTAATAACACCTGGTATAATACCTGTTAACACGCTTAGTGCCTGAAGCAAATTGGCTGGCGCTCCTTCTACTTTTGCCAATAACTTGTCAAAAACTGACTTAGAGTTCCTTCCAAACTCTCAGGAGGACGTCCAAGACAAGGTAGCTTATGTAGCCCTCAGACTTTGCCAGGGCAAGGGCTGGCTCCTGGCCAACTTGGGAAGTCACGCTGATCTGGAGGAAGAGCTCTGAGGAGTTGAGGAGGGGACCTCAGGATGGCAAGATACTGAATAAGAATGGATGAATTAATTGACTTGTAACTTACACAAGCGTCAGGGTGAGGATACAGGTAAATACCTTTCTTCAGCAGCCCCAGCTCCTAACTTCTGGAGCTAAAATGCTGCTTCTGTCCCATGGCGACCAGAGAGGAATCCTCATATGGAGCCCAGGGTAGTGATGCCACCTCGCGAAGGAGCCAGAAACCAGAAGGGCAGGCAGGCAAGGCAGGTCACTCAGAGATATTCCGAGAGGAAGGAGGAGCTACGTGGCCCCATGGGGACAAAGCCCTGGGGAGGGATTGGAGGCGGCCCAATTATTAAGTTAGAGACTAAGAGTGATGTGACTGACAAACACTGTAAAAAAATATTTTTAAATGTTTATTTATTTTTGAGAGAGAGAGAGAAAGAGAGGCAGAGTGCAAGCAGGGGAGGGGCGGAGAGAGAGGGAGACACAGAATCCAAAGCAGGCTCCAGGTTATCAGTGCAGAGCCCGATGTGGGGCTTAAGCCCAGATACTGTGAAATCATGACCCGAATCCAAGTCGGACACTCAGCCGACTCAACCACCCAGGCGCCTCCCCCAAGCCCTTTTAGATGCTTTATCATGGACATCCTGGCAATCCTTAAGGTCAGTACCACCATCCCCATTTCGGAGATAAAAACAGTAGCTTAGGGAACATAAAGAATCTGCGGAGGGCGGTCTGGTGTAAGGTTTGACAGCCCAAGTGGGTCCGCATCTTGGCTTTGCCACTTGGTAGCTACGTGACCTCCAGAAAAGATTTCTGAACACCTTTGTGTTCCAGTGTCCGTATTGGTACATACAGCTACTAATGTTATGTACTTCACAGAGTTGTAATAATGACTAAATAAATGGATGTATGTGGGGCCCTTAAACCTGGCCCATGAGAAGCACTATTTGGGTGTTTGTTTTGGTGGTTGTTTTTAGCTGTGCCAGAGATTTGAACCTGGATTACGTTTTTTAAAGTATGTTTTATTTATTTTGAGAGAGACAGTGAAAGTGTGCATGCACGCGTGGGGGAGGGGCGGGGGCGGTGGGGAGAGAGAATCCCAAGCAGGCTCTGCACCGTCAGCACAGAACCTGATAAAGGGCTCCAACCCATGAACTGTGAGATCATGACCTGAGCCGAGATCGGCCACTCAACTGACTGTGCCTCCCAGGCGCCCTGAACCTAGATTATTTTGAGGCTCAAGTTCCTTGTCACCTGCTGTTATGTAACTTTATAAAAGTAAGTGGAGTGGATGTTTTTCTTTCTCTTACATCTAAAAAGAGATGAGAGTCCTGTGTTAGCCTACAAAGGTGTCATGGAGATCCATTTTTGTCTGCAGAGCACATTTTAAATGCAGGGTAATTTCTGTCCTGGGCTGGTAGTTAGAATCCATATCAAAATTAGACTGTGACCTGGAGCATGAACAATACCAATTTTGCGAAGACTAGCCAAATATTTAGAGGCGTGTAGCCGTCCACAAGAATTCAATTCCTTTCTCAACACACAGACGGAAGACTGTGAGCCTTTTACTAAATTTGGCTCTGAGACACTTCTGTCTTTAGAACTAGGCAGTTGCTTCACTATGTGTACACAGTGCTTCCTTTGCATTTCAGTAACCACTGCCCAGCATTCATAGGATGCCAGCCATACGTCCATAAAACTCTTTGAGAATCTGGCCCATTGACCATCCAGAGTCAACATACAAACTAGGCAAGGTAGCACACACTTCAGATGAGACAGACTCCAGGCCCAGGATAGAGAACCAGAGCCTCCTTTTATAAGAAAGCAATGTTGCTTATTGTTTTATATTGACTGATAAGAAAGGTCATTACAGTGTGGTCTCTTCCCACTAGAGACTGAAATTTGAATGAAAAACTAGATAAAAACATGTATTTTCTTAGATCTTCCTGAGAACAAGTTGAAATGAGAGGCGGTTGTGTTTAAAAAGAAGAAGCAATGGGGCAGTTGGGTGGCTCAGTTTGTTGAGCAGCCGACTTCTGCTCAGGTCACGATCTCGAGGTTCTTGAGTTCAAGCCCTGCGTGGAGCTCTCTGCTGTCAGCAGTGAGCCTGCTTTGGATTCCCTGTCTCCGTCCCCTGCACTCACTCATTTTCTCTCTCTCTCTTTCTCTCTCAAAAAATACATAAACATTAAAACAAATTACATCTTGCTTTTTCTCGTGAGTATAGCTAATTAGCAAAGATTTTGTGTCTGTTTGGCCATAGAGGATATGAATCAAGCCTCTCATTTATATAAAATGCCAAGATTTTCATGTTCCTTTTGGATAGTGCCAACCACCCTCTATATACCACATGTCGCAAAGTTTTTAAGATATTGGCGTTTCCCAAAATTGGCATTTACGTTCTTGAAAGCACTTCCTTCCCCCCCACACATAGTTCTAACTAAATATTAGAGATATTTGACCTTTTACTTAAAAAAGAAATGTTTGATGTTCTGACTGTTTTCAACAAAAGATCTCTGAAATGCATTCTATGGAGAGAATTCCTCAGTTCTTTTGAGAGGGATAAAAATTCTCTCTTAAGTCTGCCAGACTGAAGATCAAGGGCATCAGAGCACCACGTGTTTCCAGAGTGATCATCACCATAAAAGGGGGCTCCATGGTGACAGAGGTGTTTCAACTCCTGGATGGACTAATGGATTTGGAGCTGAACTTAAGAGTTTTATTCTTGGTTATGGCTGTGGGGTGACGCCTTATGAAGGTTTGAATATCATTCTCTCCTGTGAGGCTTTCATTGTTTTCCAAAGCCAACCCAGCTACACTTTGGGATGCGATGTCCCCTGACTCCACCTGGGCATTATTAGCCAGAGGCAGTTTCCCAAGCTCTCTGGGGAGGATCGCCCTTACCCCTCTCTTTAGTGCCCTGAGGCGGCCAGTGCAGGGGCTTCCAAAGGACAGGAATCTGGCCCTGCTCTGGTTAATTTCTTATACCTCCAGGGACTGCTTAATGAAATGCCGGTTCCCAAGCTATCAAGAGCTGGCGTGTCTTCTGTGCACACCGCTTGAACAGGGCTCATGAGGGCAGGGCAGGGGGGCATTTTCTCCGATGCGGGCAGAGAGGAGGCCTCGGGTCCAGTTCTGTCCGGGGAGCGTGAGGGCTGACGCTCACTCATCACTCGCTCCCCCTCCTCTGGGCACAGGTGGCCCCCACTCTGGGGTTTCTGCAACCCTCTCCACCTGCCTTCCCATCCAATTTACACTCTCCTCTCTCCCTCCCTCCCTCCCTCTCTCTCTCTCTCTCTCCCTCTCTCTCTCTCTCTCTCTCTCTGTGCTTTTCCCCTTCTTCGTCTTCTCAGATACAATTGTAGCTGCGGTCAGCGTGATCCCCTCTTATAACCGTGGAAAACAGGGAGGACCAGACTACAGCCTGTGAAAAAATCTGTTAAACTAAAAATCTTTTTTTTTTTAATTTTTTAAAATTTATTTTTGAGAGACAGAGAGAGACCATATGAGCAGGGGAGGGTCAGAGAGAAAGGGAGATACAGAATCTGAAGCAGGCTCCAGGCTCTGAGCTAGCTGTCAACACAGAGCCAGACGCGGGGCTTGAACCCATGAACTGTGAGATCATGACCTGATTCGTAGCCGGACGCTTAACCGACTGAGCCACCCAGGCGCCCCTAAACTAAAAATCTTAAGCAAAACCTTAACTTCCTACTATAAGCCTAACTGCAGAATGATTTCATCTTGGAAAATGTAGCAATAAAAGATGGTATTATTAAAAAAAAAAAAAACAGAAACACAGGCACGCTCTACTAGGCTCCCACAGTGCCCTACTCCCCCGAGAGTCATGGGGGCCCCGTTTTCTCATTAGCACGTTTGGGACCCGTATTCGTGGGAGTGAAGTCTTGATGATACAAAGGGTACAAGTCTCCTATGATATCCCTTCATGCCTTCCGTCAAACTTTCTTTTCTGAATAGCGGGGATCTTGAAACTAATGACCAAATGGAAACATTCATCAAATATGTAGAACAGGGGGGCTTGTAAAAATCCTCTCTATGTTTTCAAAATATACATGATTCATTTTAATCTTGGTGTCTTTAGACGATTAAGGATTTTCATAAGTTGGGTATTTCCCACAGGGAAATTCACAGGTAATTGAGGTATGATTCTTTTAGAGTTCTTTTCATTATTTGTAACGATTTGGTTACCATTAAACCTTCCTTGCATATGAATATATACATTTTAATGTAAAGTGTGTCGCTGGAGTTTTAGCCACTAAGATCTCTGTAATCATTGGTTGAGACAGTATTTTCTCCTAAGAGGGAAAAGGAAACAACTCTCTCAGGCGTTCTGCCGAGAGTGGGGCCTGATTTCTTACGTCCCCCAAGACAGCCATCATCGCACACAGTACTTGCTGTGTTTGGGGGCGAGGAAGGAGAGCGCCGTGAACCACAGCCCAGGAATTTGCTTCATTGAACTGAAAGTTCGATCCTCTATTTTACCACCTTAGATCCTTCCTGTAGGCCCACAAATGGTAAATTGTGCAAGCCCTCTGGAAAGCTGCTCTCAATCCCATCATTTAGGTAGTTCCCAATCTGTCCAAATAAACCAGAATTCAGCCCTAAAGGCATCTGTTGCTTAATCTGTCCTATGATCTTGTCTTTATATACGAGCTGATTTGTTTTTTCAAATTAGTAGGAAAACTATTGTTATTCTACTTTTTCGTGTGTCCTCTGAGAACTGTGAGAACATCATAGAATGGTACACCACGAGGGCCCTCGAAGAAAGATCTAGAAGGCACACCTTCATGTCCACAACACATGGCCGCCAGGAGTTGTGGTGAACACAGGAGATGGGGGTGGTAGCTTTCTCAGCACCCGCCAGACCACCCAAAACTTCTGGTTGGGATCCTCAACTCAGTAGGCCTGAGTAAGACGCTGGCCAAACAAATGTTTTGACAAACAGCCCAGACCTGAAGTTGGCTTCTCCTTTGTGTTTCAAGGTGGAATCCCGAAAGTATTCTTCATTTCGTTTTTCACCAAGTTCAATGACCATGTTCATCAGCTGGGGCTTCATTTGGTGGGAAATGTAGCAGTTTCGTGAGGGAAGATTTGGATTCTAGATCATGTTCCGGAATGTATTAGCTGTGTGACCAGCTGCAAGTGACTGGCCTTTTCAGAGCTGATTCTTCAGTCCTCCATGGGGGACTCAGTACCAAATGAAACACTTTAAAAACTATAAAACAGTACTGGATATGCCCTTTAGATAAGGGGGGTTGCTCAGAACTCTCTTCACCTCTTCACCCATCCTTTCCATGCATTTATCCCATTATTGATGTCGGTGATTTCTAGCTTTTGATTTATAATTCCTCGAAGTCAAGTAAATGGGGGATTTTTCTTGTTCCTCCTGATTTTGGTGGTTCTTCTCCAGGAACACCGATGCAAGCTCGCCCCGCTTGTTAAGCAGCCCATGTCGGTGCAGGACCCTTTGCTACTGTGGACTGTACACATGGGGCAAATTTTTGAGCCCAGAAACGTCAGTGTATCAAAACCCCCTTCCACAATATCGCACCTCTAGTTCACTTCACTCTGATATTTTCTTTGCTTCTTGTCCCGTGAACCTCCTTTTTTAGGTTTTAGGCTTTGCAAGTTTTTTTTCCCTATTCATTCTCCACACAGTCCTAACTTTCTAGACGAAATCCCAGATGTTACGACTTAGTTAAAATTTCTTCTTTATTGTTAAGTGTATCATGCATACAAAACAATATATGAACTGTAGCTAGATGCTCAGTTTTAAGACAATAATAGAGCAAACACCTATGTCCCAGCCGCCCAGGTTAAGAAATACTTGTATGATCCAACTTGCCATTTAATTGACACACATGTATCGAGTGCCTACTTTGTATCCAGAATTTGGGACTGTAGAATGGTGTTTGAGCATGAAACGGCACAAACGGCGCATCATCGTCTAACAGGGAAGGAAGGCTGACCAATAGGTACTTGCAACGCATACAGGTGCTTGCAGAGAGAGAAATACAGACAAGATGTGTTTGGGACCATTGCCTACACCTGCGATGGTGAGAAAGGCTTCTGAGTGGGTGAAGCTGTGGAGTAGGTTTGAAGGGACGGCTTGCCTGGGCGAGAAGAAGGTTCTGGGCCAAAGCAACAGCACATGTGGTCTCAGAGCTGAAAAGCACGGCATGCTGGGAAAGCGGCCAGGCCTTCTCTGAGTTCCCTGTCTGCTTCCTTGATCCCTCTCCCCTGGCTCCACCCCCACACTGTTCTCACAGGTGACCCAGCAGCATCTCTTTGAGCCCCATTCAGCCTTCCATTCAGTCACCTTCTCACTCAGCACAGGTGAGGAAACTAGAAGCTCACACCCGCGTGAGTATCACCTATGGAGCTTGTTAAAATGCAGTCTGGTCCCAAGGTCTCCACCAGAATCTTTGGGGTGGGGTCCATGGATCCGCGTCGCTGTCACACTGTCGTCAGTTGTTTCTGGTGAAGGTGATTGGGGCCACACTTAGAGAAACACAGAGTGGAGGGCTGTTAGGAACATGAGGAATCGCCTTGTGTTGTCCACGGCCATGGCCGTGACTGCCCCTCCGGCGTACGTTATCAGTGCCTCTTTTGCCTCTACCTTCCTGCGTCAGCTCCCCTTTGCTGTTGCTTCTTTCTTCTTGCAAGCCACCACCTGATCCTGGGCTGCCACAGCACTGTCTTTTGTGTGCCTCACGCCCCTGCCCCATGCCACCCCCCGCCCCCCAAGCACGATCTGTGCCTTGGCTCTGTCTGCACCGTGCCCACAAACAATGGAGTGTGGCATGTGAAGTTCACGGACACGCCAAAAGCCCACTGCCTCGCCTCTCTACCCTCTTCCTTTTGAAGGGGCTTCGTGAAGCAAGGGAAGAGAAACAGGAACCCCCCAAAGGCGGGAGGAGGCCTGGCTGGAGAGGATAGCAGAGGTAGAGGGCCCCCGTTGTCTGATTTGCACTTCTGTTACCGAGAGCATTGGAATAGTGTTAAGACGTGTAAACTATGAGACGAGACATTTTCACAGAAATATATGCATGTAGATATTATTCTCCTGGGGACTGATGCCTGCATTTGTTTGTCTACAAGTACTTACTTGCGGAGTCCCACACACGTCTAGAACCTTATTAGTTCTGTGGGCTTTGTCTGTACCAGAGGGGTATACACAGATATATAATTAAAGATTTTAACACTTGATTTTGATCGTCTGTTTTGCAGCTGCTGTACTCAGAAAATTCCTAAGCTACTGTGGGTTAATGGGAGTTTCAGGAGGTGTTTCTCTCTCCCGGTCTCTCTCAGTAAAGCTCCTCTCTTCTCTGCCTCTCTCCCCCTCCCTCCCTGCCTGCCTCTGCTCTTCCCTCCCTCTCTCGCTCTGAGATAGCAGACAAGAGAGGGAAACTGGTGTGGCTTCCCCCAGAAGCGCGCTGATGGGCAGAATCCTGTGAGTTCCTCTTCCTTCCATGCCCTGCACTTGAAGGGAGATGCAATGTGGCGGCAGGGGCTGGGCTGGACTGGAAAGGTGGCTGGAAGCTCAGGGAGGCCAGGATCGGGGAGGTTTAGCCTAAGGCTGGAATCACAGGAATGTTTCACCAGGGTCTGCCCTGAGCATTCCCAGACCCCCATGGATTTCAGAATTTCCCAGCCTTTTCTCCTTTACCTTCGCTCTGCCTTTTTGCCTCCTGAGATGGCCCCAGATCTGCAAGAGACATTTGCAAGGAGCTATTTACTAACAGATGGGAAGAAATGGATTCTGCACTTGGTTATTTAGCCATGATTTATCAATGATGATGGATTGGAAAGCAGTGTAAGTAACAGCTATCTATGTTCCTATAGTTAGATGGTCTTAGTTGTTTATTTTTTATTTTTTATTGTTGTTATTATTGTTACTTTAACTTTTCCTAGTGAATTTCCTTTTGAGAAAAGTGAAAATAACAGGTAACAAGCAAGTATTCCAAAGAAGTTAGGAGGGTCCGGTCTTGTTCTATTGACTTGCAGGATACATACAACTAGATAAGATGAGACGCAAGCTACTGATAGAAAATCTACAAACATCCTCCCGGAGGGTGAGGCTGAAACGGGAAATAAATGAACCAGGTTTTTGAACTGACAGTCATTGTCATAATCAGACTATTCAGAGTTGCTAAAATATTTGACATTGGCTCCCTGTAGAATCAAAGACGGAATTGAAATGTGTTCTCTTCACAGGGTCATAAAAATGAAGTTAGCCTGTGGCTTTCAGAACCGGTTCTAGCTACGTACATATGAGATTGATTCCACCCCCCTCCCATGTTAAATGTCAACTCTGTTCTGTTTCAGCTTTTCTTGAGACAGAGCACCTCCCCATTCTAGCATGTAATAATGTCTGGTGACCGGAGAGTGGCCGGACACTGGCAATTTCAAAGCTAGCCATTGCCAGTCTATGTTTCCTGCACTAGGGCTTCATTTAAGCATTTAAACTGCACAGTCTTAGTGGGGGGAAAAACAGTAACCTGAAAACCAGGATCAGTTTATTTCGCAGGAGAAAGGAACAGCTACCTAAAAAATTAGAAATTGAAATGAAAGAATATGATTTGCTTTTTCTTCGAAATTTGAAATGAGGCTGATTGTGTCTAAAAGAGTAACATAAGCTTTCTTGATTAAAAAATAGTATATTCTAGGAGACTTTTAAGATCAAAAGTGACTTACATAGGACATCAAAATACAATGCTGGCATTTTTTTTTTATGCCCAGTGGCAACTTTTTCTTTTAGAGTCTGTACAATTATGTCAACACAAACATCTCTGGCTTCCAAAAACTTGCTGAGATTTGAAAGTGTGGTTTCTAACAGCGACACTGCAGTGAATTTTTCTGAGTGACCTTTGGCTTTCTCTCTCTATCACATCCAGACGCCAGGGCAGGGGTGTTGCCCACCCCCCACCTGCCTCCCAGCCTCCATCCTTCCCTCTGAGCCTTAGAACATTATGAAAGACCCCTCTAACGAATCCCTTTAGCATGCCCTGCCCAGCTCTGGACAGAGAGAGCACTGTAATGTAACACATGGAGCTGCCAAATTTGGAATTGAATGAGCTCTGTTAATTCCTGAATATTAAATCAGTTCTGTGAGCAATGGAATGAGATCATATCTTACAAACCTAACCCAAAGAGTTCCTAACTTTACTGATTGGCATTTAACATCGTCAGGGGCTGTAGCACTGAGCACCTGTGGGGACCAGCCTAAAACCAAACGAAATCCCCAAACTCTTCTCAGATTCCTGCTTGGGCAAATATACCTAGGGCCACGCCTTTTAAAATATGTCCTTTGTTATCAAGGGGAAATCTGAGACAGAAAACACATGTTGGCAGTGTCACGTGAGTGCCTCTCTGCACATGAAGTGGTTGTGGCACAAGGGGAAATGCTTTCAATCCGTGCCGTTTTGTTTTGGTTTCTTGTTTATGTGGATTCCGTCAGGCTCGCGTGCATCTGGAAGAGGTTTGGAGGGGAGTGAAAAAGCCAAGGCAGAACATGCAGGGAAAAGAAAATCACTAAAAAAAAAAAATAAAATAAAGGTCGGATTGGAAAGGGAATCATTCTCTTACCCCATTTCCCATCCTTGGCTTCGGTTCCCCATTAATGCAGATACCGATGTAGCGCTTCCTGGGTTCGTGGAAATACAGGTTCCTTCATTCTGCTTCTGGATTTCGAGCAAAGGAAGGAGGATTTTTCCAGAAATATTTTTGAAAGCCAACAAGGAACCATCCTTTGAGTTCCTGCTCACTTTCACAGAGCAAGCAACTCTCAGCCCCTCCTGCGTTTCCTCCTCATCACCCCCCGCCCCGTGCCTCTCTGTGTCTTGGAAACGTCCCCAGAGAGCAGCTCTGAGACCCCCAGGGATCTCGTGTGTATCCTATTAGGGCAGAAAGACCAGCTGCCAAGGGCAGAGTTTGCATGGAGGGTGGAGAGTGCTATTTAGCGGTGAATGAGCAATGGGGCCAGCCAGATATGCTGATACCAGTCTTTGAGAGAAGGCAGCTGATTGGCATCACTAAAACGGCTGAGCAATTAAAAAAAATACTGCAGCCAAGGTGAGAGAAAGAAAGAGAAGGAGGTGGGTTGCCTCTGAGGAGTTGCAGGCAAAGTTCTGTGAATCGTGCAGAAGGTCTGATTGATAACGCCCGTGGGTGAAAGAGTCTTAAACTGATCAATACCTTGCAGGTGGAACGGAGTTTTCGTTTTGGCCCCGTGTTCACGCAGAAAGCTCGTGCAGGATGAGCTGCCCGCTCTTACACAGGCTCTGCAGTCCTGGTGGGGGGAGGATTTTCCCTCCACACCTGTCTTCCTGAGCAACCCAGTCCCATCTAAACGTTGGGAACTTCTGGAAGCTTCCAGAACCAGTGTGATCTTCAGTGCTTCAGCTCGGAGGAAGAGTGCCAAAGGGTCATCCTCACCTTCCTTAGGTTCTTGGCTTCATCCTCTGTCTGAGCTGGTGGTTGGCAGTCTTACATCGCCAAGGATCCCTCTTGCCAGAATGCGGTCCTCCTGACTCATCTGCACCACAGGGGACTCTCGGGTCCCCCATGTGCTTGGCTGCAGAACTGTGCCGTGTTGACACAGCGCATCCATTCTCGGCCCCATCTTTCCACCTGTTCCCTCGGAGAGACTGCAGGGGGGACACCTGGCTTTGGTACGTTTGGAAAAGAAATCAGACTTGTGAAAAATGCCTTTGGAAGTTTTCCTGCTCAGAGAAAAACCTTGCCTTCTCTCCCACACGCTCCTTCATTGCCTTCCCCTAAGAGCCAATGGAAGGGCTGCTATCCGATAACATCTATGCCCCAATAACACTACAACCCAATAACATCTACACCCCGATAACATCTACGTTTCGCAGAACCAATAACTTGTTATACACATTTGAGCTGCTGAGGAGGCAATGTCTTAGCTTCTCTGAGCTTCTGTTCTTTGCATCAGTAAAATGCATAAAATCTTAGCTTGTGAGATTTTGCAAGAATCAAAGGGTAACGCATGCTTAGAACAGTGCCCCACCCTGTCCGTGTTGGTGACACTTTCCTTCTGTTCTCCTGTGCTTTCAACAGCGGACCCCAATCCTACATGATGGGGGTCCTGGGGAAGATGGGTACTGGAGTAGGAGTCAAGACCTAGGTAGTTTAGTCCCAGCTCTGGTATGACCTTGAGGACATTATCACTTCTTTGCCATCTCCAGAAATGGAAAGAGCTGCATTTCCCTAAATAGGTTACCCTATCGAGATTCATGCTGGCCCTCAACCCTCCATGCCCTCCATCCCTCCCCGTCTTGGCTAATTCTTTCTTTCTCTTCTGTGAGACCTTCCCTGATCCCCTGTGCCTGGGTCAGGGCCCGGCTCCATCTATCTGTGGTTCTTGTACCTCTCACCAGACCACTTCACTGTTGCCTGTCTGCCTTTAACCACTGTGACATTGACTCCCCTCTTGAAGCTCTGTGTTTGGTGCCAAGACCAGGACCCTGCTCCATAGACATTTGCCGAATGGAGAAAAGAAGGAAGGGATGGAGAACTTCTGCCCCTCCCTCCATCTCTCTCTCTCTCTCTCTCTCTCTCTCTCTGTCTTTCTGTCTGTCTCTCTCTCTCTCAAATTAAAAAAAAAAGGAAAGAAAAGAAGAATGTGTGAAAGGCTTTGATCAATGGAGGGTGCTGGGCGGTGGCCCCTAGCTTCAAGGTTGTATGAGACACCATGTACTTTTCATACCAATATTTTAGGTGGGGTTTTTGGGTCCTAAGATTCAAAAATTTGTAGTGAACCAAAACAATAGTTGTTTTGTTTTTTTTTTCTTGTACTGCCCTTGCAATGTGGGTCCGTTCTTTGTCACAAAAACAGGGAGCAAGGGCTTTGGAACCTGACACCCTGGGGGTGGATTCCAGCCTCCTATTTGGGTCCTTGCTGCATGTCACCTGCCCTTACACGGGAGGTCCCAGTTTTTCCCAAGCCTGGCTAGAACTCTGGTCCACGATGCCAAGAGCTCCTCCTAGGTATCAGGTCAGTCTTTCTTTCAGAAAGTGTACTTTCTGGGGTGGGGAGAAAAGCACGTTTTCCAGAAAGAGGCCTTCCCAGTGGACGGTGCACAGCCACAGGACAGCCCAGAGGTTCGACTGCGATCAGGTCCGTGAGCAGGCTTTGTTGCAGATGCCTCTGTAGGGGTGTGTCTATTCACACGACACACACATCTGGGAAAGCTCACCACGGCTGCCTCCGCCATTTGAGAGAGTTCCCCACACATCCATTATTCACCTCTCCGGGTCCAGCCCAGGAGTGGAGAGGCTCATTTTTCACTTTCCTCTGGCTCTCAGCTCCCTCCACAAATGAACCGCCTGCTGTATCCGGGTGCTGAGCTGGAGATGTGGGGGTGAGGTCGTGCACCTGCAAGGCTGTCCCCTTCCCATTGGCTGCACGAAAGGGAAATTGAGGAATTCCACAGAGCCACACATCTGAGATGTCAGCTCATAAATATGTAAACTCCTCGCTTAGGTAATAAGCTTCCTGACAGCCAAAACTGTCATTTGCACATTCTTGTCAGCTGAAGGCAGAGTTCCAGTTGCCAGACTGTCCCTGGATACTGGGGTCTCAAAGCCAGGGAGTGGGGAGGGAGCGGGGCTAATTGTTCTCTGAAGATCCCTGCCTGTCTTCCCTGCCACCCTCTCTGCCTCCCCTAACACCATCAGGGGGCTTTCTTTCTCTGTATTTTGGTTGCTAAGTATAGGCAAAATTTTTGCAGTGTGGCACTTGGAACAGGAAAAGGACTGAATGTGAATATACAAATGGAGGCAGGAAAAACAGTGCCAGCTTTTGCTTTTCAGTTTTTGGCAACAGTGACTAAATCTGTACACTTTTTCAGGCCCTGTTGTATTCTGCTGAAAACTCAGTCGGGAGCTTAACCCAAATCAACAGTTTCCTATGGATCTAATTTGAAATGTAGGCCTGCTGATACAAATTAGGGCAGGGAGCAGGTAGGTGATACATAAACGTTCACTGAGCGTCTGATCTGTTTCAGGCACTGTAGATGGTTTGGGGGATTCACAAGTGAATCGGAGAGAGGAGTGCTTACGACACAAATTCTACTGTGAGACTTTATGATGAGCCCCAGAATAGCTAGTTCTATTAGCAAACTGCTACCAGAGGTTATGGAAGAAAAGAATAAGTTCTCCTTTGGGTGGTGGGGAGGGACTCACATGCATTAGAGGTGGGTCTCGGGGGCTGAGTTGACAGGTGGCTGGAAAGGGACGTAATTTCAGACCTAGGAACTGGCGTGAGTCTCTGTTTACGCCCAGAAGCGTGACTGTGCAAGGGTGTTGTGTAATTACAGGGAGATTAAAATTGAATACAGTTGACCCCATAGTGTGGGGCTTGGGGGCATGGATACACCCACCTCCCACCCTTCACAGTTGAAAATCTGCATATGACTTTTGATTCCCCCAAAATGTAACTGCTTCCTGTTGACCAGAAGTCTTCTCAATAACCTACCTAAACAGTCGATTTATACCTATTTTGTATGTTGTATGCCTTGGATACTGTATTCTTACAATAAAGTAATCTGGAGGAGAGAAAATTTGTATTAAGAAAATTATAAGACATTGGGGCGCCTGGGTGGCTCCATTGGTTAAGTGTCTGACTTCAGCTCTGGTCATGATCTTGCAGTTCATGGGTTCAAGTCCCACATTGGGCTCTCTGCTATCAGTGCAGAGTCTGCTTTAGATCTTCTATTCCACTCTCTCTCTGACCCTCCCCCACTCGTGCCCCCCCTCAAAAATAAATAAAACATTAAAAAATACTTTAAAACTATGAGGAACAAAAAGTACATTTACAGGACCATATTTATTGAAAAAAAATCCATGTGTAAGTGGGCCTGCAGTGAACTGTGCACAGTTCAAAATGGTGCTCAGGACCCACTGTATTTTTCAGATTCTCACACTAGGCAGAGATTAGTGATGGATCATATTAGATAGGATGGTGTGAGGAGGGTGATGAATAAAGGGTTGTATCAGATAAGATGGGGAGTTGGAAATAGTGGATTATGGGTCAGGTGCAGCGAGGATGCAGGACCTACGCCTGTGTTTTAACCTTGGCCCTGTCACTGACTAGATGGCTGGTCTTAGACTAGTGGTGCACTTAATTACCTCTGTCCATTTGTAAACATCATGGTGCAAAGAGGAAAGGCCTTTCAGGAGAGAGAAGAGGAGACTGAGTCTAGACAACTTGATTTCCATCGAAAAGTCAGAAATCCCTGGGAAACTATCTCCAGTAAAAGTGCAGGATCTTAGAGTACCTTGCGGGTGATTTAAAGTCTTTTTACATTTGTAGTCAACATTCTACCTGCCAGCCTTCTGCTGACCAGTTACCTTTATTAAGGCACACTCCCAAAATTCACGGTGTTGGGAGTTGCTAATGAGCCTTCTAAAACACCAAAGAAGGGTAGAATAATGTCACAGTATCACAGAAGCAATAGCATTTCGGAACAGGAAGACTCTTTGGGGGAGTCATGCATTTTGCTGACTTTCAAATCCTTAAAGAATGGCATTCTGGGAAGGGAGCCAGTGCTGAAGTCCGGGAGCAGAGCAGGTAACAGGCACCCGGCTCTTCCACAGCCATTCCTGGAGCCATTTGCACATTCGTGTTTTCCATTCAACAAATGTTCATGGGGCCCTTGTGACATGTAAGATGAATATTTGTGTGAGGTCCTGATGGTGTCAGCAGGGGCTGCCTGTTCTGTAAGGAGGTGAGATGTGTGTGTAAAGAATGTAGACAGGAAGTTATTTTTAAAATACAATCAGAGGGGTGCCTGGGTGGCTCAATCGATTAAGGGTCTGGCTTTGGCTCAGGTCATGATCTCATGGTTTGTGGGTTTGAGCCCTGCGTCGGGCTCTGTGCTGGCAGCTCAGAGCCTGGAGCCTGTTTCAGATTCTGTTTCTCCCTCTCTGACCCTCCCCTGCTCATGCTGTCTCTCTCTGTCTCTCAAAAATAAATAAAAAACAGAAAAAAAAATAAAATTAAAAAAATAAAATACAATGAGGGGGGGCGCCTGCGTAGCTCAGTCAGTTATTCATCCGACTCTTGATTTCAGCTCAGGTTATGATCTCATGGTTCGTGAGATCGAGCTCTGGGTCAGAGTTTGCACTGACAGCATGGAGCCTGCTTGAGATTCTGTCTCTATCTCTCTCTCCCTCTCTCGAAATAAATCAACTTTAAAATATAATAAAAGAGATCTGTGAAAGGTAAGAAATGGAAAATGGTTTCCAAGTAAAACTTTGGAAGACTGTGCCCCGAAGTAGAGCATTTGCTCCCCTAACGTGGACTTCCACGGCCCCATTTGTTTTATTCAAGGAGTTTTGAGTATCTAACAAGAGGAAAAAGGTAAAATGGAATGTTCCGTGTCACCCGTGTTTTGATTCTGTGGAAAGGCAGAGCAGGATTAGACTTGAGTTATTCAGATGTCATTTGTTCATAGCCTAAGAAGAGCATGTTGTTCAAGTAGTAGAATGTTGATTTAATTACCTTGAAAATATAATTTTGAAAATTACCTATATAAAAAAAACCCAGATTCATCAGCTAGTTCACAATAAATGGGAGCAGCACCTACAGGCTTCACATCATGAGAACTAGCTCAGGGCTAGGCCAAGGAAATGTGGACTTGGAGCCCCCTCTGGAGGAACAAAAGAGAGCCCTCCCCAGCTAGTCTAGCAACAAATGGTTTCTTTTCTAAAGGTCAGAAATGGAAAAAAGAATCATCTAATCAAATTGACTTTTCGAATTAACCTTATAAACTAGAAGTCTAGTCTGTGAGTCTTTAACTCACAGAGAATCCAATGAAGATATTTCCTTCAAGAGAAAATGAATGATGTTCCTCAGAAAACATCCTTCCGTCAAAGCCTTGCTATGACATACATGAGATGCAGACTAATAATGATGTGGAAAAATAATTATAATGAGCACAATAATGGTATTTGTTTTATGGACATAATAGCCCTCAAAACCCCACACCACAAAATGTTTCGTGGATTATCATCATTTAAGAAGCCAGCGAACCATAAAAGCAAACAAAAACAATCTGTTTATTCATCCACTTATTCTACAAGTGTTTATGAAATATCTGCTGTGTGCCGGGCACCATTCTTGGCACTAAATAAAACAAACAAAAGCCCTTGCCTTTGTAGGCAGGCTTAACTCGGAGCAGGAGAGATTAAGCATCAGCTCCGACCGCGTGCCTTCTCTCATGGACACCGTAGGATGAGTGAGGTTGTCAGTAGGGAGGCAGAGAAGCAAACACACTGAGGAAATCTGGGGGTCTCTCAGAAGGGTGGGCTGCGCTGCACCCTGGGGTGCTCAGTCAGTTAAGCATCCTTGGTTTCAGCTCAGGTCATGATCTTATGCCTTGTGAGTTCGAGTTCCTCATCAGCCTCTGCACTGACAGCACAGCGCCTGCTTAGGATTCTCTCTCTGCCCCTCTCTCTCTGCTCCTCCCATGCTCGCTCACCTTCTCTCTCTCAAAATAAATAAACTTTAAAAAAATAAATAGAAATAAAAAGCAGTCTTATTTTAGCCCCCCTCCAAATGAAAATAATCATCTTCCCCACAGATGTTGAAGAACCTGTTAATATAACCCGATGAGTCCTGTTTTGGAAATATCTAGAAACTCAGATACATCCAAGTATGCCCCCAGAGCATAGCCTTGCAGAACCCAGGGGCTGGAGGAATCCTTAACTGAAAGTCACCTCCACCTAGACCATGATTTCCAAGTTCTTCCATTGATGGGAAGCATGTGAGGACCATAGGGCTGACCCTGTCAAGATCTGTAGCCAGACTTTCTTCCTAGGGTTGTTGATTTGGGGGCCAGTCCTCTGTCCAACCATCCATGTTTGTGTAGTGCTTGTTAAGGACAGACGGCGTTGGGAACACAGCTGCAGGACACGTGGCCATGCTTCTGCCTTTATGGCGTCTTCAGCCCTGTGAGGAAGACACAAGCAATCACAGCCAGTTGTAGGACACGGTATGTCTAGTGATACTCTTGGCCCCTCCTTCTCTTCATGAGGAACCACATTGGCTGGTGCCCGGCTGGTGTGAGGAAGCGTGGTGGTCCATGCTGGCAGTCTGTGCACAGCGCAGACAACTGCTTTCTGCACGTTAAGGAAAGTGATACTGTCTACACCCAATTTCCGTTGTGGGCCAATTTAAACTAAACCACGTTAGTTTGCTTAACACAGTATTTTGGTTTTGTGTATGTATTTATTTTGCACACACACTCTCTGAGTGCCCCAGGACACTGCCTAAAGGTTGTTGGTGCAGGGAATAATTGTTTATCCCACCTCCGGTTATTCTGGCGTGAGGACTCCCTGTCAGAGGAACAACTACCAAGTGAGCAAGCAGTTCACCTCTGGCACACAAAGGCTGAAGACGCGCAGTTGACCTGAGAATCTAGTTTCAGCCAGTGGTTTTCAGGCGGGAGCAAACGTGCTGACAGAGATGTGCCTGGTCTGATTTAAGGCTGTAGAAGACCTCAATTTATTGGTCAGGTGGAAAAAGTCCTTTTTTTCTGAACTTCGCTATACCTAAGGCCCTCCCACCAAACAGCACAGCAGATTCAAGATGCCTGGGACCTGAAACGTATCAGAGCCCGTATCAGAGTCCATGGAGCTGTGGAGGCCTGGTGGGTGGCATTCAGAGTGGGTCACAGTGTAGCAGGGGCGAAAGGAAAGGTGTGGCTTTGATCTTACTTTCCATTATTTATATATTTAGTGGTGTATGCGAACGAATCTCTAAAAAGAAACAGTTAAGATATAATTTTCATATTAATATTTAATTATTATAATTGTAACAAACACTGGGTATGTACTATGGGGCAGGAACTGTTCTGAGAGAGAGAGAAAATATACAGCATCTTAATTTTTTTTAACATTTATTTTTGAGGGAGCATGAGTAAAGGAGGGACAAAGAGAGGGGGAGACACGGAATCTGAAGCAGGCTGTGAGCTGTCAGCACAGAGCCCAACACGGGGCTTGAACCCATGAACCATGAGATCATGACCTGAGTCAATGTTGGACACCTAACCAACTGAGCCCCCCCAGGTGCCCCTATCTGTCCCTATTTTAATCTCATTGCTCCATGAGATGTAGTGACTCTCATATCTTGTTTTACAGCTGAGGAAGCTGGCACAGAAAAGTTAAGGCACTTGGCCAAGGCCACAGAGGTGTAAGTGGCAGAAAGCACATTTGAACCAGATTGTTTGGCTCAGATTGTACCCATGGCCGTTTCTCTGTTCTGCCTGAAGGACTAAAGTACTATACCCCTAAGTGAGTGTTTGCTGAAGCAGGAATTGAGTCACAAGCCACCTCCACATGCCCCATCCACATGTCGTGGCGGAGTCGTGGAGGCCCCTCGGAATTGTGGGCCTGAGAGCACCCCTGGGAGATTTTCTAGTCTAGAGTATTCATCACCTACTTCTCCAAAATCACAGCAATGCTTAGCTAATTTGGATCCACCTAAGTGAACTGACTTTGAAAGAACTATGAGAGGGGTGCCTGGGGGGCTTGGTCAGTAAAAGCGTCCAACATCAGCTCAGGTCATGATCTTGCAGTTTGTGAGATCGAGCCCTGGATCAGGTTCTGTGCTGACAGCTCAGAGCCTGGAGCCTGCTTCCTATTCTGTGTCTCCCTCTCTCTCTGCCCCTCCCTTGCTTGCACTCTGTCTCTCTCGCTCTTCAAAAATAAACATAAAAAAAAAAAAAGAAAGAACTACAAGAATTGACTGATACAGTATTGTTCTCCAGTATGACATTAAATTGAACTCCTCTTAGCAACCTTGATGGAAATAGGAAGCAAAAATTCACCCAGAAGATCGATAAATAAAAGACTGGTTACAGATAAGGTTTACGCTACCCCAGAATGGTTTTCACTGGCTTATAAAAGAAATTAGGTCTCAAAAAAATACATAGGAAACCAGCAAAGAGGAGGGAGTAAGAGAAGCCAGTTCCTGAACCAAGTTAGTTATTGCAATTGGACACTAATTAGGCTCAGAACTTCATGGATATGAAGGCTGATGGGTCAGAAAGGAATGAAAGAGGAAGCGACCAAGACATCTGTTGAGCTCTTACTGTGTGCCTGTCATTCTGACGGGCACTTTCCATATGTTACGTACTTGATCTTCACAGCGGACACTTGCACGGGGTGTTGTTAGTTTCATATGTGTCCAGGGAAATAGCAAAGCCAGGATTTGAACTGTGCCTCTCTGATTCCAACGCCTGTGCTTTTTATATTGGGTTATATTCTTCTAACCCAGGAAAGTGGCATATAGGCTTTGCATGCAGACCCCTAGTCTTTCTCAGAGAATTTGTCTTAATGGATCCAAGGGACTTATAAATAATAGGTGCCTAGTATCTGTGAGAATAACATGAATAAATAAGGCATGGATAATAAGAGGAAAGATATTTTCTTTAATTTGCATAAGCTGTAGGAATGGTTTTTATGGGTGCTTTTATATTGGCCCCTGCTAGAAACAAAGTCATATCATAGCATTGTAATTTGGTACAAATTTAGGTAAAGGTCTAAAAATACAATGCTTTATATTTATATGTTTTTTTATCTTCTTGTTTAATTTTTTGAAACAGTAGCGTGGGTAGGTCTCCTTATCTATACCTCTTCAGCCCCCATTTATTTCTCTGCCCTCCAAAATGTACTTACTCCGTACTCTCCTCTGACTCTGTTCAAGGTCAATGATGAACTTATTAGTTCTGGTCCAGTGGACACTTTTCATTCGCTGTCTTTGTTGGTCTCTTAGTGGCATTTCACATCGGCGACCCCTCGGTCTGGTCTGTCTCCTCACCCCTCACCCCCCCACCCCCCACTCTCTGCTGCTCCTTTATGGGCTCCTCCACCCTCCCCTCCCCTCTCTCTGCATCACTCATTAGACCCTGAAGTTCCTCGTGGTTCAGTCATGGGCCGCTTGCTGTTCTCCTGTTCTGCTCCTCCCTGCCCATCTCCTCCATGCTTGTGACTTCGGTTACCATAGGACTCCGCAATCTGAAAACCTCAGCCAAAAATTTTTTATGTCCAAATACCAAGAAGGACCTAACCTTTGACAGCATGTCTCAAAAATAAGTGGTTTCTCTTGATGGAGTCAAAGGCTAGGGAAATATGAAAAATCTGATCCATTTCTTCACCTCTTCTTGGTAGGTAGTCATACATTAGGAGTCACTTTGTATTTTTGAACCACTCTTTGCATTGGTGGTTCTTACTTGTTTGACAGAGGGGAAGGGAAGCACAGACACTGAAAGATAAAGTGCATGCAACTACCCTCAATTGAATAGCATTCATAAAGAGAAAACGCTTTCCAAAATTTTAATGGAAATCAATGTGAAATAAGATTCCATTTATAAAAACTCAAATTACAAGCAATTTATGGAGCGTATCTGTTGTGTAAACGTGGGAATCCACACGAGAAGATGATTGATTGATTGATTATATAACATGAATTACATTCTGTCCAGCTGCACCTGAATGTATTCACAGACATAGCTGGATGGCCTCCTGGTCTAGAGAGGTATTTTCTTCTTTTCACACAGTCTGTTCCTAGAAGCACTATCAGGACATAAATATTATTTTCCTGATAATATCAGACCTGGGAATTTTATCCTCCACCAGGGATCCAGTGTCAGAAAACTGTGATTTATAATTAATGAGTTAGTAAAGTTGAGATAGTACTTTAAACCTATGTGGCTACTTAATATAATTATGGGACGCCTGGGGGGCTCAGTCGGTTAAGCATCCGACTTCCGTTCAGGTCATGATCTCACGGTTCATGGGTTCGAGCCTTGCGTCGGGCTCTGCTCTGACAGCTCAGAGCCTGGAGCCTGCTTCAGATTCTGTGTCTCCTTCTCTCTCTGCCCCTCCCTGCTTGCAGTCTGTCTCTCTGTCTCTCAAAAAGAAATAAGCATTAAAAAAAGAAAAAATAAGTAATATAATCATGCTTCAAATTTTGCAAAAATGGGAATCATGTAACTTCAGATTCCAGTAACTGAGACTAGCCACAGCATAAAAAATTTAATGATACCGATTGTAGATTTCACCTCCCTAAAAATAATATGCCTTCCAAAGTAAACATTAGTTCATTGTACAGCTTAACTTAGGTCAGGTTTCTTTACAGCATTCACCAAGAAATTCGAACTAAAATCTTAATTTATTTTGATAAATTTCTCTATTGCCTGCCGTTTGTTTCAAAAGAATTCCTTTGGTTGTAGCAGTGTTTCGTCTTTTGGTAATTTTTTCAAAAATACCTACCAACTACAAGACAGGAAGGTAACTGTGAAGAATGTAGCAAAAACTTTAACCAATAGGAATCCACTGAGTTATCTTCTTATTTTTAATTCCTTAGTTATTCTTCCTCCCTCTCCACACTGCACAGATGCACGTGTGCGCACGCACACGCATGCACACACACACACACACACACACCTGTGTGCATATAGCCCCCAACAACTTCAGGAGCAGCATTAGGGACAGTAAGTATGGTAGTGGAATGAGAGGGATTGGGGATTCCCTACTTGGTGCTCAGGTCACGTCCTATCCATTGAAATGTGCACCCCAGGTCTACCTCCTTTCCCTTCCCCTGTTATTTTGTAGTATAACCGCCCTGCCCCTGCAGAAATAATCAAACAAGCAAGAATGTGCAAGCAAAGGTAAACGACAGGTCATTGTTAGCAGCATTGATTCAAAGTTGCAGAAGGAATCATCCCTGTAGTCTCACAGGCTGTGATTACTTTAGTCTTTCTCCTTCCACAAGTTATTTTGCTGTGGGGTGATCTCTCGTCTATACTGTGGGTTCTGTTGGGATCACGTCTCTACTGAAAATAAAAGCTGCCTCCTTCCTCTGCGTTGGAGCTTTTGGACACACTTGTGGCGAGTGCACTTTATTGCCGTGTGCTTTTACTGCAGTATTTAGCAATATGCACAGACTCCAGCCCATGTGGCTCAGCAGGCGGAGTCGATAGGAAAGGCGGGGGTGTATAAGTTCCTGACTCTCTCCCTCTAGTGGGGCTGCGGAGGTGCCGGCCATCTAAACCACTGCCCATGGGTCTGGGGCAGTCCAGCCTTGCTGTGAGTCAGGGCCAGGCAGCCTGTCCTCTGCTGTGTCTAGTTTGTATTGTTCTATTGCAGAGACCTATGCAGCTCGTTGTTCTCTAGAATAACATACTCAATCATTGCTTCCAATTTCAACTATAGTAAATAATTTGCCAAACAAAAAGAAATATTGATATTAAATGAGAAAAAAATTACTTCCTTTAGCAAACAAAACCGTTATATTCAAATTTAATTAACTGAGAAGCCCCCAAACCACAGAGCGTGTCAGGCAGCATTGACAATTAATTAGCTTTGCTCCAAAAGAGCCACAGGTATTGAGCAGAGAGTTCTGGATTAAAGGCTTTATTTTCTCTGCAGACGCGGTCCATTTCTAGCTCTCACACCCTGATAGCACTTTGCTGCTTCAGGCATCAAATTATTTCTGTAGAGAGTAATTTCATGTCAGTTTGTGATTTCCCATGATCAAAATATGGGGAACGTAAGAATAAGGCACTTTTAAACTAAAGTTTAAACTAAAGTTTAAAAGTTTCTTTAGTTTCTTTTAAACTAAAGACCTGAAAGGGTCACCTGGGGGGGTGCAAGTCACCGTCTCAGGGCTGGTGGCTTTGAGCCCAGTGTCCGGCTCTGTGCTGACAGCTCTGACGGAGCCTGGAGCCTGCTTTGTATTCTGTGTCTCCCTCTCTCTGCCCCTCCCCCACTGAAGCGTTGTCTTTCTCTCTCTCTCAAAAATAACTAAACATTAAAAAATAAAAAATAAAGAAATAAAGACCCAAAAAGTGAACAATACACCTGCTCTTCGTCTGCTTTTCAAGATAATTCTCTACCAAACAGCTAAGGAAGATAAATATTGAAGAAAACTTAGGGAATCAGGGGTCACCCTTGGCTCTTAAGTGGGCTATCTTGTATATGGTGAATCTTGCGGTTTCTTCTTTTCCACATTACATTAGCGCATGTATAAATGACTTAACTAGAAACTACTGGAGTTAGCATTTAAAAGGCAGCATGATGTAATGAAAAGAACATTAGATTCATTATATTCTTGGAATCAAATTATCTGGAATATGCTTAATCCTTGAAGGAATTTTAATTTTAGTTGGATAGCTCTTGTACTGTGGAAGATATAGGAACACACACACACACACACACACACACACACACATTACAGACAACTGTTTCTCACCACAACACTCAGGCACTGGCATTCCACAAGAAATGGGCTTGAATGAGCCCAGGGTTATCTTTTTCTTTCTTTGGGCAACTGAAATTCTGGGTTGTAGGTACCTGGTTTCATCAGCCTCATTCAGTAAGACTAGCCGGGTTTCCATTACTCGTGTTTATGAAAGGGTCCAGTAATGGCAGTTAACTAAAATCATATATATCTAGTTGGGGATAGATTTTTTTTAATTAATTAATTTTTTAATTTTTTTTTTAATGTTTTTATTTATTTTTGAGAGAGAGAGAGAGAGAGACAGCGTGAGCAGGGGAGGGTCAGAGAGAGAAGGAGTCACAGGATCTGAGGACAGGCTCCAGGCTCTGAACTAGCGGTCAGCACAGAGCCTGACACGGGGCTCAAACCCATGAACCGTGAGATCATGACCTGAGCTGAAGTCGGACGCTTAACCAACTGAGCCACCCAGGCTCCCCAAAGTTTATTTATTTTTGAGAGAGACAGCATGAGCAGAGGAGGGGCGGAAAGAGAGAGGGAGAATCCCAAGCAGTCTCCAGGCTCTGAGCTGTCAGCACAGAGCCTGATGCGGGGCTCAAACCCATGAGCCAGAAGATTGTGACCTGAGCAGAAGTCGGACATTTAACCGACGGAGCCCCCCAGGTGCCTCTGGATTTTTAAACTTATATTTGTGTTTACTTGGGTCATGTGTCCTAGGTGATCAGAGTTCTTTTAACTTAGGTATTATTGGGTCCAGTTTGCAAAGGTATAGCTCTGGAGGAGGTTAAAGCTGTGTACTTTCTCTGGTCCTAAGCAGGCTTGGGCTGGGCAGATCAGGCCAGAGAAAAAGATCAGCAGACGGGAGGCATCATGTGTTCAGAAGAGATTAAGGGCCAGGATGTCAGCTGGCACAGGACAAAATGTGTTAGGACCCTAGTGCAAGTTAGGAAGAAAGCCAGTGGGATCAACCCAAGCTGGTGCGGAGGGGTTGTAAGTGGAAGTTGAGTCTGTAAGCGGAAGCGGAGAGGCAGAAGACCAGGAGGCCAAGCCAGGAGTCTGGGAGGACTGAGCCCCAGGGCTGGGAGCAACTGCACAACAGGAACAAATGCAAGGTCACCAGCACCAGGTCAAACAGAAGGCAGGGCTGTGTCCGAGGGAAACAGGGCTGCATGCCCCCTGTGGGGCTCTTCACCTGGCATGGTCCAGGGCACCCGTAGTCCACACGATTCAAGGAGAACTTCCTGGAGGTGCACCTCCAGACGGTTGTGTTCACCATTCTTTTCTCCTCCCTGATGACACTCTGACGGGTGCCTATGGGCAGGTGGGAGCCCAGGAGGGCAGGGAGTAGAGGGACCTTAGCTTTGTCTCTGCGTGGAGAGGAATACTGATGTGCAGGTCACAAAGGACCCACCAGCTCTGGAGTCGTAAGTTCAAGGGTACATCCCATAGCATCGAAGGCAGTTGACACATCAGTAGTGTATCCCTTTGGACCTTTCTGTTAAATGCGAGCTGAGGAGAAGTTTTGGGTTATTCCATCTTCCAACGTTCTTCACAGAGTGAGGGTCTTTTCAAGATACGACAGATTGCAGAAGCTTGAAGTGAGATGCATCTTCCTCTATGTTGTTTGGCCTCAGAACCTGAACTTGCTGGTCTCTAGTGAGGGTTTTCTTCCAGGAGTTTGCTATCCGGTGAGTACACAGGTCTGATGTAGGAGGTTTGCTAGATGTGCAGGTACTGAGACGTCCAGCTGTCCCCAGGCTGCCCATAGAGGGTGGCACCATGTCACCATCAAGTTCTGGAAAGTGTCATTGGAACAGAGGTCCCCAGCCTTCCCTTGAGCCCTGGGACCCTGCCTCCCACAGATGGCACTGTGCCCATTGGCAAAAGTGCTCTATGAGAGTTCTGCTCACACAGAGTATCGGGGGAGGCCGAGATCAGCCGCAGTGTGTGTGTGTCCCACTTCGAGGTCACCAGAGCGAGCAGAGCATGGCAGATGGCGAGTTCTGAGCAACAGGCCGCCTAAGGAGCAGAGAGGGCTCAGCCCCTGGTGAGGCGGGTGGGGGTCTTTCTTAAAGTGTTCCAAATCCCGGTAGACTTCAGAGCTGCTTAGCTGAGCCCTGAGCAATGGCAGCATCAGGGAGACCACGGCCATGTACCTTCCAGAAACGGAGGCAAAAGACGCTTCCCCTTGAGCTTCCCAGGCCAACGCATGGACTGTGCCCTGAACAAAGTGTTTACTTGGTGTTTCTAAAATCCAACAGCCAGGAAATGACAAATCCATGATCTGTACTTCTGTTTAGCTTCCTATACCACTGGCCATTTTTTTTTTAATCTTTTGCTATATTTGGACCTATGAAAGCATTTCTAATTTCACACAAGGACCTCGGCTCAGCTTACACTTTCCTAGGGACCTGGATTTACACAAAGGAGAAGCTTTTGCTTTGAACAGTTTTCATAAAAATCACAGTTTAGGAATGGGTTTTTTCACTGCCATTGCTTTTGCCTTGCGCCATATCGTCATTTGTCCGTAATGTTCTCACACTGATGAAAAAACTCTGGACACAAATGGATCAGCAACGTCTACCAATGGCGTGGGTTTCCAGACACTGCTTTTTACCCTTTTTTGTGCCCCCGGGTATGAGCAAGTGGTGTGCCGCTCAGATAACACTTCAGGAAGAACTTCCAGCTCCACTCTGGTGGGGAAGTCCTTTAATTGGGTAGCTGGTTGACCTGCTCTGTGTCGGAGGGCTCCTTCACGCTATGCAATTTAGGAGTGGACTCTGGAACACAGAGCAATTGCCGGAGTGACTCAGGGGTGACTTAAGGGATATCTATAGCCCATTGATTGCACGGTTGTGTTGTGTATGGCTGTCATTCGGGAAATCCTGATGGACCGAATGAGTGCTCAGAGCACTTGGATGCATTCTAAGCAGCTTCCAACATTCTGTTTGTCTCTAGGGGGGAAGGCAGGAGGTAATGGGGGACAGTACATCATAATGTACATGGTGGTGGTGGATGTTGTGCTGTTATTGCCAGGCAAAGACTTCCTCTGGGTTGGGATTTTAGGGACAGGGAAGCCATTTTCATATAATTTGCCATTCACGTCCTAATTCTGGGCATGACCCGACTCACTCAGCGGAGACATTTTCCCCCTGTGATAGGAAGGTACATTGCTAGGCAACTAGATCAGTAATTGGTAAATGCTTATATATGATTTGATTTGAGTTGCATACAAAAATATGTAACTGCTGTGTGTTTGTTTGGTCTTATTAAGCAGATGATTATCATTTGGTTTTATTTTGCCCAAATAAAATAAAATAACTGCTTTCATTTATCAAGTTGCATCATAGCAAGAGGCAGTGGAAAATCCCCAGTCCTAGAAGACAGAAAGCTTGAATCCTAATCTCAAGGATGAGAATCGCAAGTCCTATGACTGTGGATAAATTCTGGTAACTTCTGAGCCTTCATCTTTTCTAACCTGCCATTTGTGGTACAAATACCTTCTCAGCAGTGAGGTGGCTGTGACCAGGGATGGAACATACTTTAGAAAGAATAGATGTTCCATTGCAAGGTCTAAGCATTATCTAGAACCCTAGACTATTCAAGCTTTGGACTTTCATGTGTTGTAACCCCAAAGGCTGGAAGGGTCAGCCAGCACTTGAGTGGTGCACACAGCGTCACTTCAACAGGGCACAGGGCTTTGGGACTGGTCTGGGAGGTCCAGAAGAAAGGACACATGGTATTGACCTTCAGTGAGTTAATACTGCATTGCTGGAGAGAGAGAGAGAGAGAGAGAGAGTGTATGAGAGTGAGTCAAGAGCCCCCACCACAGAGCAGCGTCTCATCAAGTGTTGGAACACAAGAGATACACTCAAGAGCAGTTGCTGTAAGGTTTCAAGACAACAGATGAGGCCCCCTGAAGGCTGACATAGTTGATGACAGCAACTTAGACAAGCCCTTGAAGAGTGGTAAATTTTTAAGAGGAGCATAAGGTAAATTCATAGAAATTATCCCTGCGGGTGAGTGTTGTGCCTTAAACGGTAGATGTAGATGTCAGTTCATCTTCAAGCTATTGCCATGTCCTGCTGTAGTGTTTCACACACCGCCGTGTGAGGTTGATGGTCAGCCATGGTTTTTTCTAACAGTAAACATTTTATTGGAAGTCATGTCATGAATTATCTTCCAGCACTAATGAAATGGATCATTTACATGAAAATCAGAAAAACCCCAAGATCCATATGCTTTTCAGTCTCTGGAGACATGGAAATGACCTCAGGGACAGCCAATTACAAAATGGAAAGGTGAAGGAGGATGCTCTCACTCCCGGCTGGGAGGTTTCCGGAAAGACCAGCATGCTTCATGGCAGCGCTGGAGCGCTTTATATGTCTTCTCTCCCGGTGACACCTACCTGGTGCTCTGTTGCTGTTGTTGTTTCTTTACATGCATGTGGACATCTTAGCTGTTTCCAGAAGCTTTGCCTCAGACCACTGGTTCTTGTCACATTCCTCTGTATTTATAATCTGCTCTATTTTCTTCGACCCCTTGTGTCATTGACCACACAGATGTCTCAGGAACTGCTGTGAACTGTCATGTCATTGCTCATTATCAGGCAGTCTCAGTCCCCAGAGCACTGATGTATTTTGGGATGGCAAATAAGCCACCGAAGCCCATGGCAGCCCCAAGCACAGTCACATTAAATTGAAGTTTGGATTGTCATTTATTTGCTGACAGTGGACATCCTGCCACTGTCGTCCCCTCCTGGGTCAGATGTAGCGGTCCCGAGACCTCAGCCTGCCCTCCTCTGGCTGGATCAGTTCTTCAGCTGAGGTCTCACGGATCAGTCGCCTGCATCCAGGGCCACCTGGGTGGCTCAGTCCGTTAAGCATCTGATTCTTGGTTTCAGCTCAGATCATGATCTTGCAGTTTACTAGCTTGAACCCTGCATCTGGCTGACAGCTTGGATCCTGTTTGGGATTCTTTCAATGTCCCTCTCTCTCTGCCCCTCCCCCACTCATAGGCGCTCTCTCGCGCACGCTCTCTCTCTCTCTCTCTCTCTCAAAATAAATAAGTAAACTTAAAAAAAAATTACCTGGGGGGCCACCTTGTCGTTCAGTCGGTTAAGTATCCAACTTCAGTTCAGGTCATGGTCTTGTAGTCTGTGAGTTCAAGCCCCATGTCAGTCTCTGTGCTGACAGCTCAGAGCCTGGAGCCTGCTTTGGATTCTGTATCTCCCTCTCTCTCTGCCCCTCCCCGGTTTGTACTTTCTCTCTCTGTCTGTCTCTCTCTCAAAAATTAAAAAAAAGGTTTTTTTTAATTACCTGGATCAAATTGGTAGAACTTGAATGACCTCTTAATTGTTATAAGCCCACTCTATCCAAGTATCTCACACTTGAACACCTACCTCAAATCAAAGGAAATGCTCTCAGAATCTGGTTAGCACACATGGTATGTAGGATTTTAAAAAGGACAGCAAATCCTTACAAAATAACAATACTCCCTGACACTCTTGCGTCTTCCCTAAGGTAAGTTCTATATTTCATGAGACTAATCATTCTTAAGAGATTGTTAGGTTAATATTTTAGTAATCTCTAGACTCTAAGGGTGATACACCCCAATTTAATTCTCATGAGATACACTAATAATGACGGGTTTTCTATTTAAGCACCCCACAATTCTGAAAACTGCAGATCAAATAGCCTATGGCACAAACACCAAGAAAAAAAAAGGAATCCTCATAATTCCCCCTCTGATCTATATAACAGAGACCTAAGGTTTGCTCCCCAACGAAACAGTAACATTTACCAGGTAATTATTTGCTTCTTTTTTTTTTCCATAGATTTGGGTAGATCTGGCCAATGAGAATAAGTAATCATCCTGTGTGAAGGTCATGCCAATGCTAAACTGATTCCTGAATTCAGATACTATCATATAATATGTCAGGATGGCCCTCCCAGGTGAGATGATAAGTCGAGGGAGAGAAAAGGGTAGAATCAGAGGGGAGAGCTGAGCTCACCAGCGTAAATGTGCACCGAGTTCACACTAGCCTGATAATGCTTAGCATGGCACCATTTTCGTTTTAGAAAAATTTTTAATGTTTATTCATTTTTGAGAGACAGAGTATGAGTGGAGGAGGGGCAGAGAGAGGGAGCCCAAGCTGGCTCCAGGCTCCGAGCTGCCAGCACAGAACCCAACACGGGGCTTGAACCAGTGAACCATGAGATCAAGACCTGAGCTGAAGCCGGACACTTAACCGACTGAGCCACCCACGCGCCCCAGCACCGCTTTCTTGACAGGTGTTCAGCAAATATTAAGTTCATCCTGTTAGCGAGATTCCCTTTTTTTCTTGAAATAAGGCACAGAGAAGTAAATGCTCATGGATATTCAAAGATGTGTATGGGGATGAAGAGCCTGAGGTCATATATGATATTTTCTGTCGTAAGAATGAGAGGGGAAAATATTGCTTAGCATCGTGTTTTAAGGACAGTTTTTTTGGGTTGTTGTTTAAAATCTTATAAGACAACCCACTCATTTGTTTTTCTCCCTAGGAAGAAAGCACTTGTAAGGCATTAATTACACAAAATACACATCTAGCCAAAATGCCTTTACTTCTTCAATTCTTTCATGACTGCCTCTCCTTTATGTCATGGATAATACAATTGTCCATGAATGATTTCTGTACCTCAGCCTCCTCTCTGCCTGTCGTTGGAGTGCTGTATCATAATAGCAGGAACGGCTGACTTCCAAGAAATCGAAGCACAGGACACAGAACAAACAGCTGGTTATGATGATGTTGGAATTAAAATAAAATGTTATTCTAGAATATAAGGCTATAAAATATGGCTTTTATTCATTTTTCAAATTCTGGCATCCTCTAAGGGTCTTTATTTCATATGCGTGTTTTAAAAAGAAAGGAAGTTTTAAACGTATTCTCAAAAGGATTCCCTCCATTACTGAGTTTCTGCATGGAGGCCAGTCGAGCCTTCCCTAGAAGGATGAGAGCTTCCCGGAATCGCCTCGGCACCTCTGCTTGGAAGAGATTTTGGAAATCGTCTGTTCTTCCCAATGCACGCACTCTTTCCCCTGATGTCCGCTGGGAGTGGTTTTCTAGTTACTGTTTGGATGCTTCCAGTAACAAAGAGCTCACTATTTCATGAAGCAGACCCATTGCTAATGGGTTACTCTGATTTCTGGAAAGATATCACTTGTAAACCCAAATATGCCTCAATGTTTTACCTGCCTGGTAAGAGATGGGGTGGGACATGTCAGTCTTAGCGTCACCGCCTAGAACCCTTCAAAGTACCATCTCTTAAAACTACCTGGGGTGCCTGGGGCCTCAGTTAGCCACCTGACTCTTGATTCCACTCAGGTCATGATCTCAGGGTTGTGGGATCAAGCCCCACGTTGGGGTCTGTGCTAGCAGCATGGAGGCTGCTTGGGATTCTCTCTCCCTCTGTCTGTTCCCCCCACCCCCTGCCCCTCAAAACAAATAAATAAACTTTAAAAATTAAAAAAAAAAGAACTTCCTGAACACTGTGCACACAATCTTAATTTTCATAAATAGTCTATAGAGGTAGGTACTATTTTTGCTGGATCTTACTGTGCAGAAATGACAATATTTATAATAGGGAGCATGATCGTATGATTGAATGCCAGCTCCATGCCAGGGGCTTTGTATACATTACAAATATCACACTGCTCACGCACTGTCTCTCCTTAAAAAAAAAAGAAATAAATAAAAAGAAAAAGAAAAAAAAGAACATACCTCCTGCTACATAGCATTTATTCATTTAGAAAAAAAATTTTAATATGCATTTATTTTTGAGACAGACAGAGAATGACTGGGGGAGGGTCAGAGAGAGAGGGAGACACAGAATCCAAAGCAGGCTCCAGGCTCTGAGCTGTCAGCACAGAACCCGACACAGGGCTCGAACCCACAGACTGTGAGATCATGACCTCAGCTAAAGTCAGATGCTGAACCAACTGAGCCACCCAGGCACCCTTACTCACTTTTTTAAAGACTTTTTTTTTTTAATAACTCTTCCTTCCCTTTTGTCCTGGTTTATATTCCCCAAGCTAAATACCCACAGTTCTTTGGGTCTTCATTCATTCAGCATATACATATGCTTCTTTGGCCCCACCAGGAGCTACATCATAGATAGGAAATGCACAGTTAACCAACATGAGCGCTAAGTAAGTCATCTGGTGTGTTAGGAGACAGTACGTGCCATGCACTGGGTGGGCAAGGCAGGCCGGATAAGGAAAATGAGATTGGGCATGGGGAGTGGTTCATTTACCATAGCTGTGTGGCTACTTACCCCAAAACTTAGTGGCTTGAAACAATGATCACTTATTATCTCCCATGGTCTCTGGAGTTCAGGAATCTGGGACAAGATCTCTGCTCACAGTGCCTTGGGCCTCAGCTGGAAGGCTTGCAGTATGGCCCCTGGTATCATATAAAGGCTCATTTATACAGACGTCTGGTAGTTGATGCTGGCTCTTGACTGGAGTCCTCAGCTCTTCTCCACATGGCCTTTTCCGTGTGGCTTGGGCTTCCTCACAACATGGAGGCTGGGTTCCAAGGGCAAGAAAGCCAGTAGACACCATATTGTCTGTTATGACTTAAGCTTGCATCATTCCCACCACATTTTATTGTTCAAGACAATTTTCAAAGTTCCACTGAGGTTGAGAGAGAAGGAAAATAGACTTTGCATGTCAATGGAGATAGGTCAGTGACATGGAGATAGGTCAATGACATGTCACAGGAAGAGCATGTGAGATCAGGTACGTATCAGTGCCACCATCTTGGAAAGTACATTGGCCATGGTATACAGGGTAGGTTCATTGTTATCAATGCATTTAAAGAAAGATTTAAAGGAGGTAAGGGAGTGAACCCAGTAGCTAGCTCTACCTGGGGCAGAGCATTCCAAGCTAAGGCAGGAGCCTGCACAAAGGCCCCGTGGCAGGAGTGTACCAGATGGAGGCTAATATGGCTGGATCAGAGTAACTGGAAGGTGTCTGCAATATGCAGGAGGATATATGTGAAACCGTATAGGCCACTGTAATTATTTGGCTTTTACTGTGAGATGAGAAGCAAAATGGAGGGTCTTGGGTAGTTATGTTTTAACAGAACCACTCTGACAATTGTGTGGGAAATAGCCTGGGCTGTGGAGGTAGGGGGTGTAGGACAACAGAGGAAGGGAGACAAGGCAGGAGACTATTCTAGGAATCCAGGCAAGAGAGCTTAGTGACTCAGATCAAGACAGGAGCAGGAAAGGCAATGAGAGGTGGTAGATCATGGACCCATTCTGAAGCTACAGCTGCTAAGGTTTCCTGATGGATCAGCTGGGTGGCGTGTGAGAAAGAGGAGTCGGAGATGTCGGGGCCATTGCACGGATGGACTTGCCAGTTTCTGAAGTAGGGCAGGCTGAGGGCATACAGCTTTTCAGGAGAAGATCATGAATTTCCTGAATTTAGTTTTCAAGTTGGAGACGTCTATTAGATATCCAAGTGCAGCACACGGCCTTGGGACCCCATCTGGGGTTCCCTTCCATCCTTCTGTTCCTCATGTCACCATTTCCACTGTATTTCATTCCTGTGAGAACGATGTTCAGGTTTACAGCTAGGAAAATATGAACTTCGAAGTGGTAAATCTAGATGCTGTATTTGTACCATTTTGTAGCTCTAGCGTTTGTCAGAGGATGATGATTACTGACCTCAAATTAAAACTCCAGATCAGTAAGATGGGGGCAGGAGGAGGTGCAAATGAGGATTTGTCTCCTTGACCTGCATCAGTGGTGGCCTGTCGTGCAGTTGACACTGGACGGATTAGGAGGTTTTCATTTGTCGAATAAGGTCGTGGTAGTCTGGTTGTTTTTAACAGCAGCTAAAGCGTTTAATACCATTCGATGAGGCCATTGGAATTCGTCCAACACAAGTATAGTGTGAAAACGCCAAGAATCAATCCAGAAGTGAGTATATTAGAGTCTCTGAAATGCCTTTGCCTCATGGCCATTTGCCTTGTTTTCTGTCCTTTGCTATAAGAAGAGTAAGTGTTGCAGAACATTTGAATGTTTTGACATAAACAACGGATGTTATTAGCGATCCTGGCAACCCCCCCTTTCCCCATCTGCCCACTCTGTGCCAAGTTTGCTGGCTCTGACCCTCACCCCTTGGCACTTGCCCAATGAATCGCATTTTGAATGGAAAGACCACCCTGCACAAAGCCATTCTCCACCCGGGCAGCCCGTACCCACAGCAGCACCTCATACCCTGGCTGGACTGAGTTCTGATTTGGTGTTACGTTTCTAAAACCAGGTTGATTTACGTTCCCCCATGGCACTGGGCCATTTTCTTCCACAACCACACACATAGCATGCCTTGCTTGGTCACCACGCGGGTCTTCATCAGGCTGGTTCGGATTTTACAAGGGGTTAGAATTTCTGAATAACTCATAAGGTCTCTCGCACTTGAGCTGGTGCCAGAGATGTGACAGAATCATTAACCAAATAGGTGCGGGTCATCCGCAGAGATGACCAGCTGTGTGCATTGCTGAAGCTGAGTGTGGGAAACACACAACCCTTTATAAATCGCGACTGCAAGAACCATGCAATTTTACAGCATTTTTTTCTTTTGTGTGAGCGATTGGATAGCTCATTAGGGTTCTTGTAGCAATGGGGCTACTGGTGAGCACCCAGACGATGAACAGGAACTGCTAAGATTCAGGAAGAACTAGGGGCTCCTTAAGAGAAAGAAAATAAGAGGCGCCTGGTGGCTCAGTTCATTGTGTTCAATTCTCGATTTTAGCTCAAGTCATGATCCCAGGGTTGTGGGAATGAGCCCCATGTTGGGCTTCATGCTGAGTGTGCAGCCTGCTTAAGATTCTCTCTCTCTCTCTGTTTCTCTCTATGTCTCAAATAAAACTTAAAAGAGAGAGAGAAGGAAAATAAAGTCATGCTAGCATATCTGATTGGACCATACTTTTCTCCTTATTGTCCCTTTTCTGCATTTTGCCTTCCAGAGCCGCCCAGAAGTTAAATCTGTCTTCTAAAAAGAAGAAACATCGGCCTTCCACATCTTCTGTGGCTGAGCCCCCGCTCTTCGCCACCAGCTTCAGCGGAATTCTGCAGACCTGCCCTCCCCCGGCCCCGCCCTGTCTGCTGCGGGCCGTCAGCAAGGTGAAGGACACACCAGGCCTGGGCAAGGTAGGTGCTGGGTGGTGGGGCGGGTTGTGCATCAAGGGGAAAAAAGAGAATGAAGACCCCAGTTGGTTTGTGAAAATGAGGGGGTGATTGGGAGCGCAGGAGTCGGAATTAAATTCACTTGGAAGTACCGTCAACTTTTCTTCAGTTACGTGTATGACGTGGCAAATAGAGACCTTTGTGGTATTTGAGATCTGAGTGGGCCCGGGCAGGACACGGGCAGCTGGGCAGTGTTTCCCAGATCTGTAGCCATTCGAAGAAAACAAAGACACAAAAGACACTAGTCAGAGGCAGGACCCAAGAGAAGATGCGAATACTTAGAGGAGAGCCCGGGTTGGGGTCACTGAGTTTTCAGGTACCCGCCCCCCCTCCCCAAACTCTCTGTGCAGATACTCTCCTCTTCAGTCGGTAAATAAGTGAGACTTAGGAAAACACTGAGCTCAAGAAAGGTGGCTGCTGTATTTCTTTCATCTTCGTTAGAAGGAGACGGAGCACACAACCTCGCCAGTACGTTGCCTGCTTAACGTGGTCTGCCCTGGGCTTCCTTCTGGAAAGCTGCAGGTCTGGCTGAAGGCTCGGCTGCTAGACTGGGGACAGAGCTTTCACTCTCGCTGGTTTTCCCTTTTCCCCGGGACCCCCAGTCACAGCCGTTCCAGGTGCCTTGTCTTCCCACAACTCACCATCCTTCTGGAGTTTACCCTGGGGCCCCCTGCCCCGTCTTTCTTCCCTGTGCGCCTTCTTCTGGCCGTTTCTCTGCCTCCTCCCATGCTCTCCCATTGCCCCCCAGTTTCACCACCCACCTTCGGAAGGTATTTAAACTGAAAGATTATTTTGAACTGAGCAATGCTTACTCCAATGGAATGTATGTGGTCCTAGAATTTTCCAAGGCACGGGGCAGGGTAGGTAGTAAATGTCAGCTGGTAGTTCTCCAAGCCCCGAAGTAGAGCAGGAAGCAAGGCTGTAGTGTTGCCCTAAGCCTCACCAGCCCGGAAGGAGACTGAGAAAACCCTACGTGTTGGGATCCCTCTCTAGGGAAGGACTCGCGGAGGGGGGAGTGCCTGAGGGGGCAGTGACAACCTCACGGGGGTCCTAATGGATGGTTGACATGCTGCCTTCAGAGGAAGGTGGGTAAGAAGGTAGGTAATGCAGGGCTTTAAAATTGTTTCTCTTCTTTTTCATTGTGCTACGATACATGTAACATGAAATTTACTGCCTGAACCGTTTTCTAAGGGTATGTGGACTTTTGCTTTCCTAAGAGGAGATTGGAACTTGAGTGCCAGAGCTGGACTGCCCCTGGAGGAAGTCGAGTTAGAGATACAGCAGAATTTCACATAGAATAAATAATAGGTGCTGTATATAAATCAGTATGGTGGAGTTGAGAAGCTTGATTGAATTGCCAGAGCCACTTAATTATTGAAACCTAGGGTGGGGGTGGGGCACTAGCCCCCTCAACCCTGACCTTGTGCCTCAACCCCACCGCCTGCCCCTGTCCCCTGAGGACTTCCTCAAGAGGCCTGGGAGCATTCCACGGGTCTATGGGTTTGGTGAACAAGATAACCGAGGCCCCTGGTAAGAGATTTTTGGATGCCTCCTGAGTCAAGCCCAGAAGTCAGCACCTGTAAGCCATTTGATTTTCTGCTGTCACACTGGGCTGCCACTAGATATGCATGACCTGTAAAACTTGGAGTGGGGACAAGAATGCAGTGGGGCCACAGTGGTAGCAAAACAACCATGGGATCCAGTGGTCTTGGGCCAGAGGAGAAGGACACACTTCCATTTGCAGAATCATGGCTGGGAGTGAAGGGGCGGCAGAACCGGCCAAGGGGAGACACACAGGGAGATAAGAGGCGCTCCATCGCGCTCCCCGCTGGTGCCGGCAGCTCGCCGGACCCTCCTCCCAGAATCGGTATGGCCGCTGCGCGCTGCTTAAGGCCAGAAGCTACTCTGGGGGCCGTGGTGATGGAAAAGTTTGCAGGAGCTTCACTGTACTTGGAGCTGAAGTCCAGCGGACACAGAGCACAGAAAACGTTGGGCAGCGTTGGCCCCTGGGGCGTGCTTTGGCAAACTGCAGATACTTGTTGAGCATCTATCGTATGTCAGGCATGGTGTCCGGCGCTAGGCTTGCAGTCAGGGACAGACGAGGCAGAGCCCAGTCCTTCCAGCACTTACAACCTACTGCATTATTCCAGTCAGTGTTAGACATCTCACTAGTGTCAGGGCGCTTGGGTGGCTCAGTCGGTTAAGCATCCAACTCTTGATGTCAATTCAGGTCATGATCTCACAGTTCATGAGATCAAGGCCCGCATCAAGCTCGGTGCTGTCACCACAGAGACTCCTTAGGACTCTCTCTCAAAATAAACTTAAAAAAAAGAAATCTCACCAACTTAGACCAAAATGAAGGACACCCTGATTTAAGGAAAAGTTGGCATCATAGCCTTAAAATAATTCTAACTCCCCAGTAATATTGACAAAACTACACTAAGTGTCCTCGTAGACACATTCTTAATGGATAGAGATGATTAGTGGATGAAAGCAGGCCGTGCTTAGTGCCCGTTTATATTTCGTTGATTTGGCTTCTATGTAAATGCTACCTCTAATCTGTTTGAAAATGGTTCCTTCTCCTAAGTCAGTACACGCTCCTCAGGAAATTTGTTTGCACAATTAATTAACATCCATGTTTAAGGTTCATTTGTTTGTTGTCACAGCTTAATGCCAGAGCTCTTTGTCTTGGATTACAAGCTTCTAGAGCAAATTACGTTATCTGTTGAACTTACTGAGCATGCAGCTCTGCAGACGTGCCTCTGTGTGTAACACTTTAAAAAAATTTTAAGGTTTATTTCTGAGAGAGAGAGAGAGAGAGAGAGAGAGAGAGAGAGAGAGATGGAGCATAAGTGGGGGAGGGGCAGAGAGAGAGGGAGACACAGAATCCAAAGCAGTTCCAGGCTCTGAGCTGTCAGCACAGAGCCCAACGCGGGGCTCGAACTCAATGGACTGTGAGATCATGACTTGAGCTGAAGTCTGATGCTCAACTGACTGAGCCACCTAGGCGCCTCTGTGCATTACACTTTTGAAGGCGAGAGGGGTAATGGTAACAGTAACAGTCACGGTCAAGGTCATGGCAGTGACACCAGCAATCCGCTAGGAGCTGGCTAATTCTCTTCACAGGAGAACACCTGGAGGGAAGTCCAGGCAGCATGAAGGGGAAAGGAGCCTTCCTTTTCCTTCATAGTCACCAGGAATGCCTGCAAAGTGTGGAGTGATCAGCCTGTTTTCCCCCCGTTGTGTTTTGGGGTCGTAAGACCACTTGTATAGCTGAGTGCTCGCAGCAAGAGAACAGATGCCACAGAAAAGAGAGCAATCACATAAAATTGGAGGGAGCAAACTTGGAGAGGAATTTTGGAAAATGAAGTGGGGACAGGTTGGAGAGGGCTTATCATAGTTGATTTACCAGCAAGTGTCTACAGAGGTACTGTGTCCCAAGTGCTGCTGTGGGTGCCCAGCAGGGCACAGTACAGGGGAGCAGAGTGGCCCTTCTGGGCAGCACCCTGCAGAGTAAGAGGGGGTGTATCCTGTTCTCCAGGAACTCAAGGGTCCCGTGAAGGTGTCAGTCAGCCTGGCAGACAGCCTCAGCCGCCACTCCTGTGCTCTCCGTGCCGCTTCCCGCTCCTGGGGGTCCCTGCTAAGATGAGGTGTCTTGGGGGGGTGGCCCCTGTCACCATCCATGTGGAGCCATCTGTGTGTCCCTCGAGCGTTCCCTGAGATTTCTCCTCTACGGGTGGTGGGGCCCAAAGGCAGGTGACTTGGTGGGGTCCTGGGAGTCGTGACTTAGAAGTAGACTTGCTTGTCTGACCAGATCACCTCTCTTCTGCCGTAAAGGCTGGGGCTGTTATTCCCTGTTCTTCTCGGCCGTTGGTTTTAGGTTGTGTGTATTTTGTTTGACACTGTTTTGCAAACCCAGTAGTAGCATATTTTGACCTCTATTAAAAGGTATGTTCTGTAAACCTCTATCTCCTTCTGTCTGTCTGTCTCTCTCTCTCTCTGTCTCACTCACACACACAGACACGCAGACACACACACATGGGCACATGCTACTTGGCCAGCACCACCACCAGGTCCTGTATTGTCTAGATTTAGCAGAATTCTCAACTGTCTCTTGTTTGAGGCGTAAACTCCTAGCAGAGAGAAAACAAAAGAACCACAAGAGCTCTCTCATGCAGGCTATTTCTCCTTTACGGCTTTATAAACCTTTTCATGGTGGAAATCATTGGATTGCAGGCACACTTCAGAGGCCTTGCAGGTTTGGTAAAGCGGAGATCACAATAAAGTTGACAAAATGAATTTTCTGGTTTCCCCAGTGCATAGAAAAGTTATGTTTACACGATACTGTGCTCTGTTAGATGTGCAGTAGCATTATGTCTAAATCAACAGCATACATATGCACAGACCTTAATAAAAGGTACTTTATTGCTTAAAAATGCTAACCATCACCTGAGCTTTCAGTGATTCGGGATCTCTTTGCTGCCTGGGGGGTCTGGCCTCCCTGCTGGCCGCTGCTGACCGGTCAGGGCCTCGGAGCTGAAGGTGGGGCCATGGCAGGTTCTGAAAATAAGACGAGATTGCCTCACCGCTGGGCTCTTCCTTTCCTGAACGACTTCTCTGGAACATGCGATGCAGCCCGATCGCATCGTTCCTGTGGTGGAACTTTCAGGACGGGACTCAGTCTGCAGACCCCGCGGCTGCCGTCCCCGCTCGGCCGACGTCCCGCTCTGACCCCTCCGAGGTCATGTCAGCATCTCCACCGCGTCTTCACCAGGGGGACGTCCCCCTCCAGAAACCGTGTGCTCGCCGGTCAGGTCTGATGCTGGGATCGCAGCCTTGCAGGCCCGTCTTCGGGCTCCACGTGTGGGCCCCGTTCCTTGCCGTTTCTGCCTCATCTGCGGGCTCCCTCCCCTGACGTCCTGAAGGCATCTTGAAGGCCGGGACCCACTTCTTCCAAACCCCTGTGCATGCTGGTATTTTGATTTCTGCCCAGGAATCACAGATGTTCCTAATGCATCTAGAATAGATGGAATAGAAAGGTGATCCTTTCCAGCAGCTGTTTGATTTACTTTGCC
>NC_043702.1:113420944-113532472 GCF_006229205.1 Suricata suricatta
CGTCTACGTTGAGATCTGATGTTGTGCGTCACACCTTCATTCATTCTCTAAGCGGGACCTTCTGGAGAGCTTGCTGCGGCCTCTCCGTCAGCACCTGCTTCCTCACCTTGTGCTTTGACAGAGGCGACTTCTCTCCTTAAACCTCGTGACCCAGCCTCTGCCAGCTTCAGACTTTCCTTCTGCGGCCTCTCTGAGCCTTCCCACACTACCAGGGAGCCAGGGCCTTGTTCCGGGTCAGGCTCTCGCTCACGGGAAGGTCGTGGCTGTTGGATCCTGTGTCCAGACCACGGACTCTTCCTCCCCATCAGCTGTCAGGCTGTTTTGCTTTCCTATCATTCGTGTGATCACTGGGGCAGCAGTTGTGATTTCCTCAAGAACATTCCCTTTGCATCAATGTCATGGCCGACTGCTTGGTGCAAGAGGCCTGGCTTTCATCCTCTATCACATTTGACATGAGTTCCTCACTCAACTTAACCATTTCTAGCTTTTGATTGAAGGTGAGAGATGTTCAACCCTTCCCTTCACCTGAACACACAGAGGCCACTGTGGGGTTATTGATTGTCCTGATTTCAATATTGCTGCATCTCAGGAAACAGGAAGGCCCGAGGGGAGGGACAGACAGGGAATGGCCAGTCGGTGAAGCTGTCAGAGCACACGTGATATTTAATGATTAGTTCGCCATCTTAAGCGGGCACAGTTTGTGGTTCTCCAGTTACAGGACTGACGGAGATCACTGATCACAGATCACCATAACAAATAATGAAAAAGTTAGAGATATTGTGAGAAATACCAAAATGTGACCCAGAGATGGGCAGTGAGCAGATGCTATTGGAAAATTGGCACCAGTAGACTTGCCACATACCTTGAATTGTAGTAAATGTCCGTGACGTACAACACAGTAAAACGAGGCCTGCCTGTGCCAAACCCTGTGACACCGTCCCAAAGAGGAAGCCAAGATTCCTGTTCAGCTGACATTCTGATTACAAGATAAAAACAGCAAGATAGAAAATTTTGATTAAAAGAAGATAAAAAAAAAGGTTTTTTAAGTTTATTTTGAGAGAGATAGGATGCAAGTGAGGAAGAGGCAGAGAGAGAAGGAGTGAGAGACAGAGAGAGAGAGAGAGAGAAAAATTCCAAGCAGACTCTGTGCTGTGAGCACGGAGCCTGGCGTGGGGCTCGAACTCAGGAACTGAACTGTGAGATGGTGACCTGAGCAGAAGTCACACTCAACCGACTGAGCCATGCAGGAGCGCCTAAAATAAGATTTTTAAAAGGTACTAGGGTAGCTCTTATGTATTCAACAAGTAGAAATGGCTGGTGTCCCTCCTTTGTTTAGGAAGTGATGCCAGATTATGTGGAGGAGAATTTCATGCCTTCCAGCCTACCAGGGTCCAGGTTATTTACATAGAATGCAGATTGTCAGATTCCTCGTTATCGCTTCTACCATTCCTCATCCTGAAGCCATCGGAGACAACAGGAAAGACTTAAGCCAGCTTTGACGTTCATTTCAAGAATATATATAAAGTAAAGAATTCACATGTGTTGGAAAATTCCAGATCCTACTACTCACTCACCAGTGACCACTCCATCCTTAAATGCTATGCATAGGGAAGGTGACTTGTGAGTTCTCTATTTTGGCATGCTGGAGAGGGTGGGAGCAGGGGGAAGGAATACAGAGATCATAATGCATAAATAATACAAAATAATTCATCACATGGCCAGCCTGATAGCTTTGTAAATCAAGTTGTCAGCTCTTCTGGGGAGTAAACCTAATTACCATTCCTGTCTGTGCTCTGCTGGGTTTGCTGAAGTCTGCTCAGCTCTTGTAGTTGGAGTTTGGTTTTCTGTCCTTCCTCTCTTCCTTATTCTGACCCCTTCTCCTGTCTGCATCTGAAGAGAAAGGAAGCTTGGAGAAAACATTTAGACTCAGTAATCTTACCAGGTCCTTCCCCCCAACACCCCACAGAGATGTTTCCATGTGGTCCCAGCGCCCTCTCAGCTCTGGGCATGCACCATCCCAGACCCCCAGGGCTTCTCCAAGGGCTGGGCTGCTTCTGGAGCAAACCCAAATGGCCTAAGTCATGGGGACTTTTGTCTCTATGCCCTGCCGCACCGCTCTTGAATTAGCAGCTTTCATTGTTGCCATCGAAAGGGAAGTATTAGGAGACGTTCCGTTAAAGACCACGAGACGGAAGGGGTCATGGTAAAACATGTGCCATGAAAGTAGGGTGCTATTTTTGTTCTTCATTAGTACTGTGACTGTCTCTAAGAGCCCTGACCACCTTGGATGGAGGTGGTTTTCCATTGTTCTCATTATCAGATGGAAAACTAGAAGGGTTAGACGGGCATGTTTCATCTTCATTAGATCTGATTTCAGGTAGGAGGGCACATTACTCTATATCTAATACTCCATTCAGGCTTCCCTTTGCCCAGGATGTCTATACAGAGCAAACTGGATAAAAGGATTCTTGGGTAAGCAGGGACGAACGGTTGGGCCCTGGAGCCCAGAGTTTCCTGTCTTATATCTCGGTCCATAATTGTAACCTTCAGGGCACAGGAAGGGGAAGAGATTTTTATGTCCATTTTCTTCATAGACCTTCTGTGTTTTCCAGTCTTCTGAACTTCTGTCTGCTTTAGCTGAGGAGTGGCAGGGGCGGTGGGGTGAGGGAGGTCTTTTGAAAACCTTCTGGTTCAAGTTTCAGAGACGTGGAGTCCCCCCAACGCGGAGATTCATGGCTGTCCCGCAGAAGAAACATCTCTGGGCGAGTTTCCACTTAGGAAGATGATCAGCCTTGAAGACTTGAGATTTTTTATCTCAGTCCCTATTTTGTATCTTTAGCCTCAATTCTGCCTACGTTTTTCAGAGTTTTTTCTTTCTCTTTTTTAAGTATGATTGAGATGGTAGGCGTGTGTTAGTGTGTATGTGTGTGTGTGTGTATACATATACATATATATATATACATGTGATCATATAGAAAGAGAAAGAGGAAGGTGATTTTTCTGAGGGGACATTTTAAAGGCTAGAAACTTGTGCCATAATTGGATAAGTTTGGGGCCTCGTGGAATACCTGTAATCCTAATTAGCATCCTGACTTATGGAATGAAGCACGAGAGAAAATGAGGGAGTTCTCTCTGGAATAAATGCCACGTTCTCAATTAGCCAAAGGCCAATAAGATGGATTATGATTTGAGGAGAGGGCTTTTGAGCATTCTTTGTCGAAAACCACATTTTGGTCGGGCTCAGCACAGTCAGACGATTACTGATGTCACGAGCACAGGAATAGAAGGTATGTTTTAAGCCAACGCTTCTCCCATCTTCTCTTTCTAGGTCTTTCTCTTGCTAATGGCCGAAAGGAAAGTTAATCATGATTTGTTGTAATTGTCCCATTAAAATGGGATGGATAGTAATGGTTTATAAAAAGTGGGGAGTCCAAACTGCTGAGTTAATTAGAAAGTTTTCCTTTGTGCCTCAGAGTAGGAAATGTTCTTGCCTCCTGAGTGACTTGTGTCACCAAACATGTGAATGCCTTTCTGATGCTTCCTGGAACTAAAATGCGTCACTCTACGGGGGAAGAATCATTTTGATACATTCTTTTTTTTATGACTTAATGTTTATTTATTTGAGAGAGAGTGAGAGAGAGACCTCATGCAAGCAGGCAAGGAGCAGAGAGAGAGAGGGAGACACAGAATCCCAAGCAGGCTCCAGGCTCTAAGCTGTTAGCACAGAGCCTGATGCAAGGCTAGACCCCTAGGAACCATGAGATCATGACCTGAGCAAACTTGGATGCCCAACCTACTGCAGCACCCAGGCGCCCCCATTTTGATACATTCTTTAAAATGTCTGGGTGACTCAGTCGGTTAAAAGTCCAACTTCCGCTCTGGTCATGATCTCGCGGCTCATGGGTTTGAGCCCCGCATCGGGCTCTGTGCTGACAGCTCAGAGCCTGCTTTGGATTCTGTGTCTCCCTCTCTCTGCCTCTCCCCTACTCATGTTCTGTTTCTCTCTGTCTCAATAATAAATCAACATAAAAAAATTTTTAAAAAACCATAATTTCCTTCCAATTGTTAAATAGTTCCCGAATGTACAGTCCTCTGAGTACTGGTTCTCCCCTATTACTCCACAACTTCATCTTAGCTCTGCTCTGCGATGCCATCGGAGCAGAAGTACCACGGCCTGGCGGGCTGAAGCCGAAACTTACTTCTTACCATTCTGGAGACTGAGAAGCCCCAGGTCAGGCCGGCGGATCTGGTGAGACGCTGTCCTCCGGGCCTGCACACGGTCACCGTCTTTATCTCCTGTCTTGTGTGCTGGGAGACAGGAGGGAGCTGCTTTTCTTATGAGGACGCTCATCCCATTCATGAGGGCTCTACCCTAATGATGACCTAATACCTCCCCCCCCACCGGCAGACATGCTTTCTCCTAAGACCATGGCCTTGGGATTAGCATGTCAACATAGGAATTTGGGAGTGACAGGAATGTGCAGACCACACGCTGACCTCTGAGCTCCATTCCCCAGAGAAGCAACCAGAAATGGAGCCATCATGATAGCAGTTGGAGCCGGGGACACACCTCCTGGGGCCAGAAGAGGCTCCGGTGTGTTGTGAGGATGGGATCAGGCAGTATGGAGCCGGTGCATAACCCCTAGGCCCCCCTGCAGCCCATCACTACACGAGCTGTGACCAGACATTCCTCTCAAACAACGAAGCTCACAGAAAGCCACCTATGGACTTTTTTCACTTCTTTGGCAGGAAAAAAGGGACTGTTTTGTACCCTTGGCCAGATACCCCCCACCCGGATTTGGGGAATGTTTTATCCCATAGATGAGCTGGGAGCAGGGTTTGCTGGTCTCCCTGTTTCCCACTCCATCCCCTGCTCTGTAGAAAATGGAAAAGGCGGTGCCCTGAAGAGTGTCCAAAACAGATAAAGCCCTTCACACCACTGCCGGCGACACAGACCTGATATGAGCTGTGTGCTCTGGTTACAAGAACAGGCTGTGAGGTGCTGTGTGGCCGAAGTGGATGCCGGAAGTCCGGCCCAGGCGTGGATGCTGGAAGCAGAAGACCGTCATGTCACCTCCCCCAGAAAGCTTGCTCTTGTCTACAGGTCTGCTCAGTCTTTGCTTGGCTGGTTTCTGCCCTGCCTCCAGATTCCACGGGAATGCCGTTTCTATGGGGAAGATTTCCCTGGCGAGGGGCCCCAACTTTCTCTTCATTGTACCTACCACCTTTTGGACGACCAAGCCCTATAAGTCAACGTTTCATGGATCTCTGTTGACTATAACCTTCCTGATGGCAGGAGCGCAGCTCTCTTGTCCCCCTCCCCATCCAGGAAGGTGCTCATGAAATAGGTATATTAGAGCCCTCCGAGAAGCAGAGCAGGATGTGTGTATATGCGAACATATGCACGTACAGATACCTCTGCATACACGTATACAGACAGTTGTGGAGGCAGACCGTGTGGCAAGTCCAAATTCTGCAGGGGTGGATGGCAGGCTGGAGACTCAGGGGAGAGTTGCAGTTCAAGTCCAAAGGCAGTCTGCTGGCAGGATTCCCTCTTCTTCCAGGGATGTCAGTTCTTTCTCTATTAAGGCTTCAACTGATTAGATGAGGCCCGCCCATACTATGGAAGGTAATCTGCTTTAATCAAAGGCAACTGATTTAAATGTTAATCACACCTAAAAAACACTGAAACATTCAGAATAATGGTTGGCCAAATATCTGGGTACAGTGGCCCAGCCAAACAGACACATAAACTTACCATCACACAGGTGAACAAATGGAAGATTGAAATCATGACGTGGGTCTCCATTCGCCAATGGCGATCCTTCACATCCGTGTATTCGGGCCTGCACATGTTTCACCAGTATCCTCTCCCTTGGCCTTTCACATAGCCCCGAGAGATAGATGGGGGCACTGAGATTCAGAGAGGGTGAGAGAATTGCCAGAGGCAGCACAGCTTTTCAGAGTGGCTGGGGAGAGAGACCCTACGTCCTTGTTTCCAGTGTTGCTTTCCTGATCATACAACACAGATTGGCCATTTCCTTGTGCTGGGCAGGCACTGTTCTGAGTGTTGAACTTGTACTAACATATGAAAGACTTTCCAACTCTGAGGAAGGGTCTGTTATAGTCACCCCTATTCTACATCCAAGGAAGCCAGAACACTAAGGCATCTACCCAGGGTCATGAACCTGGTCCGAGGTTGTTCTCTGCACACTTCCTGTGTAGGCATTTGTCTTCAGAAAAGGCCTGTGATGTTCCAGGTAAGTGTCCCTTGCTTTGATTCTGCTGTATTCTTGGGTGGCTGACGAGGGCCCGAGGCAGGAGTGCAGCAGACCTTCTCTGCTGCCAGAGAGTCCCCTCTCCCCTCCCCACTCATCATCTTGGAGAGCTTTATAGTTGTTCTATGTCACTTCGTAGACACCTTGCCCTTGACCCCTACTCCAGAGTACTGAGAACTCAGGGTCAGAGCTACAGAAGACAGGACCCCGGAGCTGACTTGATGCCTAATCTCATCCTAGACTCTATCAAGCTATCTGGGAGAATCAGCTGCACTGAGCCGTCTGTGTCTAGACCATCATATCAGTGGTGATAGACATGTCTGAGTTTCTGTTTCCATTTAAGGATAATCTGTGCATTGGGCTATGGTCGGTGCAGGCAGGCCAGGCGGAGGGCTCCCCGAGACCCCTCATTCAGAAGAGGTGAAGATCATTGTTAGGTAGGCAACTCAAACTAAAAATACCTGTATCATCATCACTCTGGCTCATCATGGCAGATATGGCTGGAATTTACACAAGATAATTGGCCTTCTGGTGAGTTTTCTCCCTTCCTCCTCTCTACTGAGCATGTTCTAATATTCCTACAGAATTTGGGCCACAATGTGATGACGACCGGCAGTACAGCAGGCTGAGAAGGATGTACTTCTGTTTCATTTTCAACACTTTGATGTATAGTCTGTGCTTCCCCCGGCAGTGAGAGCCTATGACTGAATCTTGGGGGCATAAGACACATTTGCATCCCCACAGACTCTTTCTTAAGAAAGCTCACACATCAGGGTGTCTGGGTGGCTCAGTCGGTTAAGCATCGACTCTTGGTTTCGGCTCAGGTCGTGATCTCATGGTTCATGAGATCAAGCCCCACATCAGGCTCAACGCTGACAGCGCAGATTCTGCTTGGGATTCTCCCTCTTCCCCCCCACCTCTGTCCTTCCCCCATCTGCGCTGTCTCTGTCTCTCTCAAAATAAATAAACTTAAGAAAAAAGAGAGAGAGAACTCATACATCCTTTGCTTATGGATGGAATCCCGCTGAGAGCATGTGCTAAGGAAGGCATACTGCTGCTCTCTAAGGCGGCGTGAAGTGAGGGGCTTTGTTCGGAGTGACACATGAATGCCGGCTCCCGTTGCAGGCTCTGCCCACCCGTCCCCTGTGCATCCTCTGTTCTGCTTTGATCACCAAGGGAGAGGCTTCCCACCTTCCAGAATTCCAGCATTTTGGCTCCTGTTAGGATGTGAGCACCGGCATTGGGGATGGGTCAGATTCTGAAGTCATCTTGAAAAATATGTGTGCCCGAGGGTGGTGGGTAAGGGAGAGTGAAAGGGGTTTTGTGTCCATTAGAAGTCTTTTTAGTTGCAAGCATCAGAAACCTCATCTGTCAGACACTGGAAATGACTGGAGGGTTACTGGGGACTCATGGAAGCGGACCACGAAAAGTCAGGAGCCCTGAAGTGCTTCGGGACTCTCCCTCCCTCTTTCCCTTTCTCTCCTGTGTGTGCTTCCTTCCACATTTTGGCTTCGTTCTTCTTCGGACAGATCAGCTTCCACCTCTGACAGCTCTGAAGTGTCGTGTTTTGGGGCCCCTGGGGGGCTCAGTCGCTTCGGCCTCTGACTCTTGGTTTCAGCTCATGTCAGGATCACATGGTTCATGAGATTGAGCCCCGCGTCAGACTTGGCACTGACAGTGCGGATTCTGCTTGTGATTCCCTCCCTTTCTCTCTCTCTCTCTCTCTCTCTCTCTCTCTCTCTCTCTCTCTCTCTCTCTCTCTGTCTCAAAATAAATAAATAAATAAATCTTTAAAAAAATAATAAAGTCTCATGTTTTACAGCTTCCATCAGCAGACCAGACAGGTTTCTGTCTTCTCTGGCCTGAGGCTCAAAATTCCAGGCAAGGGCTGGTGCTCGGACTCAGCGAGTGGCTCTTGAGGCTGGCACATCAGGCTTGGGGGAAGGAGGGGCATGTCCTGGGAGGCGATGACGCCGGCCTGCAAGAGGACAGATCAAGGTCATCCCCTGCAGTTTCAGGTGGTTTGCTGGAAGCATTAATGGCACTTAGGAGGAAAGACTAGAGCAAGGGACAATATACCCTAAAATTGAACATGACCTATGTCAGACCCAAGCGGCACTTACTAAACATTTACTATGTGCTTTTGTTTTTTGTTTTTTAATGTTCATTGATTTTTTAGAGTGAGAGAGAGAGTGTACAAGCAGGGGAGGGGCAGAGAGAGAGACACACACAGAATCCACCCGACCTGGGCTTGAACCCATAAACCATGAGATCATCACCCCAGCCAGTCAGACGCTCAACTGACTGAGCCACCCAGGCGCCCCCATGTGCTTCTGAAATAAGGATTTCTTTGGAAGTGCATCTTGTGGACCCGTTTCCTACTCATTTAGCAGTTTCTAGAGGGGAAGAGTGGTGTGTGTGCTCAAGGAGCTTAGAGCAAAGACACTGTGCAGACAGCAGCCGGGGAGTGAAGTGGGGCCGTGTGCCCTGGGAAGAGAATCTAAGGCCTTGGGGGCCTCGGAGGAGGACCTGGGAACTGCTGCACCGGGGAGCACAGACATCCTTGTGGTTCTCTGAGGAGGTGAACATGCCTTCAGGGAGCACTGATTTCAGAGGGACAGTCTCTCGTCTCCCAGTTGATGCTGGCCCCCCTCCGCCTACTCCGTTGCACAGAAATGTCCAGATTTCAGCACATCAGTCTTTATGAAAGTGTTTGTTTCTCCTTTGATCCGTTCCCACCAAGGCTCACCACTGCTGCCCCGTGAGGTGCAGACCTCATGGCCAGAAGGGCGCAGGCTCCCAAGTTCGCCCTTCTAAGGTTACGTTGTGAAACATGCAGCTGGATGGAGGTGGCACATGATGCCCGTCTCCAGCTCACTGTGATCTCACTCCCTGTTTTACCCGGAGATGCTCATTCTGCAAACACCCTGAGCCCACTCAGAAAAGCCCCAGGCGTCAGAGGAGAGACTCCTGCCATGCAGTGTGGGCAAAGACACGTGTGATTTTGGTTGCTTTCATTTTAGATTTCTGGAATCTTTCAAACAACTTCAGTAATACCAAAAATTGGTATTCATGTGTATGAATCTCTAGCTAGTGGAAAAGTGTCATAGGTAATTAGGTCTTAAGTGGACGTGAAGTCTGAGACAGAATGAAGATCTCTTTAAGGAGGGCTCGCCCGGCGCAGCTTTCGGCGTCCTCAGCAGAAGAAACGCGGAATTTGAGGCCGTGCGCTGGGTCCCAGCTCTCCTCACATGGCTACCGTGTGACCCTGGGGAAGGGTCTTAGTCTGTTCAGGCTATGCAAGCAAAATACCCCAGCCCGGGGGGCTTTCACACTACAGAAATTTAGGTCTCAGCGTCCTGGAGGCTGGAAGTCCGAGATCAGGGTTCCAATGGGGCCCAGTGGGGGTCCGCTCCTGGGTGCCAGACTTCTCATATCCTCCCGTGTGGAAGGGGCTGGGGGACTCTGTGGGGCCCCGTGTACAAGGGCATTAGCTCCATGCATGGGGGCACCACCCTCATGGCCTAATCGCCCCCAAGGGTCCCCACCTCTTCATACATACAATCCCATTGGGGCTCGATGTCAACATACAGATCTGGAATGGACACAAACCTTCAGTCCTTAGCAGGAGGATATTTATTTCTCTGGGCCTTAAGCTCCTCCTCTGTGAAATGGGGGAAGAGATCATTGCCAGTGCTCGTGACTGTGCTGGAGAAAGCGAGGCATGTGGCCGGCTCCAGGCTGTGGGAAAGCCTCCTCCTCGGGTCCTGGAGCTCAGGGCATGGTGTGACACTCCAGACCGGACAGCAGGGGCTGCGACCCCCAGCAATCCGTGGGGGTGGGCGCTTCAGGCATCTGTTGAGGAGATGGGTACAGGGCAATGTGAGTCGGGAACCAGGATTGAAACCATAAAAGGGGCCGAAGCAAAGGTCAGGTGCCTATACTACTGTTGGCTGAAGGTCCAAGTGGAGGCCAGTCTTAGAGAGAGTCCATCCAACCAGAGGTGGGACTTAGCCAATAGTCCTCCAAGGTCAAGGGGCCAAGGGCTGACTGAGGGGAGTAACCGCTATTCGTAGGAGGCTGGTCACTGGCAACCTTGGGTTTCAAGGATAAGAAATCCGTCCTGGATACTGGAAAGGCCTTTGACTCTGACAAAGCAAGGGCAGCTTGAACAGATTACTGCCTAGAGGTAGGGCCAGCAGGGGACTGCCAGCAGCTTCTCATTGTCCTCTTGGGAAGGACAGCGGTGGTTCCTGGGCAGCGGGGGACTGAACCTGCACTATGCTCATGGCTGCCCTGTGGCCACCCCAACCCGATTCTTCCCCTTGCTCCTGTCCAGCTAGTCACACGGTTCCCAGTCAAGCTCTCCCTTGCCTGCAGTCCAAAATCCGAATTACTCAGCCTAGGGCTGCACGAGGCTGCTCCCGCCCTCGTGCGCCACCATCCCTCGCCTGCCCCCTTGGACTCCGAGGACTGGTTCCCAGGGCTGTAAGGAGGGCACCCTTCCTCTGGCTTCCAGGACTTTGCCCCACCACCACCTTCTTCCTGGGCTCTTGAATCACCTTTCTCCTTCAGACTTGACTTTGGGCATTGTTTCCCACAGAAAGCCTCCCTCGGCTCCTGAGACTTATTGCTGTCCCCAAGCACCCTCTGATGGTCCCTACTCAGCATTTTCTCTTTGTGTTGAGTTCAACCTAGTTCTACCCCTCCCCCTGCCTCTCTGGGGGCAGAGATTGTATTTGACCACGCCCCATCCATGGTCCCTCCCCTCTGCAGGTGGGTGCTGGGTAAGTGTCCTTGGGATCAGAGACTAGAGACCTACAGGTGTGGGGACAGGGAGTCCACCGTGCCCTTCCCCTGCCTGCCTCTCAGAGCATTCTGTTTGAGCGCTTTTAGTCCCCGTTTACTGGAACGACTTATTCGCCAGAGGAAGTGCATAACATTTTCACTCAGAAGACCTGAGTTCCAGGGTCTCACCAACTCCCCGGGCTTGGGAGGCGGCCATAAGGGGAGAGGATTACTATGCATTTCTGTCCCGGTGATTTAGTTGTCCAGAAGCTGCTCTCAAATCATCGGGGAGGTGGGGGAGCCAGGCAGAATTCTTGTCATGCCCTCCTACAGCACACAGGGGGTGCTCTTGAGTGTGTCCTCCGGTCCTGAGTGTGCAGGCTGGTTGGGAGCAGTTAGTACTTATGTTAAAGTTTAAGGAATTCTGTTTTTACTCCCAAATGGACAGGGAGTAAGTAACAACAGGTTTTGATTTCTCCTTGGGTTGGTCTGTTCTCTTCCATCAATATTTTTTCCATTTTCACTCCAGACAAGACTTTGATGCTATGTCACTTTCCTGTCTGCTCATCTGTCCTTGGCTCAGTCAGGGATGCTCACCTCCCTGTCATTGATTGCCCTGGGAAAATGCTGTGTGCCCAGCTCCCATGTGACCCGCCACCTTCAGCCTCTCCCCCTTGTCCCACCTGCCTTTGCGGTGCATGCGTCCCCATGCAGACTGTGAACCATGGAGGAAGGGCTGTATCTTAGTCACCATTTTTAAAAAATGATTATTTACTTTTGACAAGGGGTGGAGAGTGAGCTATGGAAGGACAGAGAGAGAGGGAGACAGAGGATCCAAAGTGGGGTCTGCGCCAACAGCAATGAGCCTGATGTGGGGCTCAAACTCACAAACTGTGAGTTCATGACTTGAGCCAATGTCGGACCCTTAACTGACAGAGCCACCCAGGCGCCCCTCTTCATCCCCTCTTGTGGTACCTCGTCATCTGAACACACAGCTCCCCCTTGATTCAGTCCAGGGAGCATCTGCCGTTCTCGCTCACCCTTCTTAGAAGGAGACCTAGATGCCCCAACACACAGCCCTTGCCTTTACTTAAGAGCTTTTCTTCTGGTGGGAGAGAGGGGGACTTGGTGAGTCCTGCGTGTGTGGCCATGCTCCCTGACAGCCTGCAATTCCATCTTCTTCCCGTGAAATAAAATGTAGGTTTACGATACCACTTCCTATTAATTCTGGCGCAATACTTGTTTTAAAATTCAGAGATTGCCGAGTGTTAATCCTCTTATGATCTCCTGTTCCTAATTATATTACAAGACGAACAAAGAGGGAGCTTGGACTTCGTGCTGCTTTCACAGAGTAAGGCTTAAAAACTTGGGCTTCACGGAGGTGCTTCACTTACGTTTCTCGGGAAATGCAAGCGTGTCGAACCTGTCAGTTCCCCGCCCCCCAAGGCCATCTGACGTGGGAATCTCAAGTTGTTAGACCTGCTCTCAGATGAGCTATCTCCCCCGAAGACATCCTCCCCTCCACTGCCAGCTCCCTCTCTCTGCCATCCCTCGATCCCTGTCCCCACAGGGTTTTCTCCCAGCCGCAGGGCCAGCCTGTCCGCCCAGGCAGCCTCCCCCAGACTCCCCTGTGCTCTGGAATGAATCCATGCTGGACTTCTGGGTCTCACCTTCAAAATCACAGTCTCTAAGGCAGGCCACGCTCAAGTATAATGCAGGCCAGACCCTTCGAGTCCCGTAGGCAGGCTGGTTGGGAGCAGCCTATGAAAACATGATAAAAAGAGGGTGGCCCCAGCCCCCTGGGGGAAACCAAAGCTTCTCCCCCCCAGGCTCCCTGGGTGCTCTGGGGAGCTGGGAAGCTCTCCAGCTTGTGGGTGGCTGTTTGTCATGAGGGACATCCAGCAGACAGGAGGCGGTGCTGAAACCCAGCAGCACAGAGCAACTTCCAACTTGATCTTGGCTGATTAGTTATGAGACAGCAACGGGACAGGCACAAGCTGCCAGTGAGTGGGTGGTGGGGGGAGAGTGGGACATGTGGGGGGCCACCTGGGCGGCTGCAGTGACAGTGGGAAGCCATTTGGTGTGTGTAATGCTCCTTGTCCGGGAGTAAGCGCAGACCTGAGATAGGGGGGCAGACTCAGCTGCACGCACAGACCGGGTTCGTGGCCCGTCATGGCTGAGGGTTCGGGGAGGCTCCTCTGCAGAGAGCCACTTGGACAGCTCTCTGTGATTCTGTAATATTTGGTGGTTTTTTTTTTAATTTTTTTTTAACATTTATTCAGTTTTGAGAGACAGAGACAGAGCATGAGTGGATTAAGGGCAGAGAGAGAGAGAGGGAGACACAGAATCTGAAGCAGGCTCCAGGCTCTTGAGCTAGCCGTAAGCACAGAGCCTGACACAGGGCTTGAACTCACGAACCGTGAGATCATGACCTGAGCTGAAGCTGGACGCTTAACTGACTGAGCCACCCAGACACCCCTGACTCTGTAATATTTGAACCATGGGTGGAAAGGCGAGAGCATTCCTATTTCTGATGTAGTAACAGTCACTAATACTTACCTGATGCTAACTGTGCTAAGTGCTTTCCATACATGAACTCATCTGCACACATGATACATCGACGCGAACCCATTTACATACACGATGTGTTTTCCTATGTTTGCTCCTTTACATACATAATACGTATATGATGTTTGCAGGGACTAACTCGTTTATGTACATAATACATTTGCATATGGTCTTAGTCTGTTCAGGCCCCTGTAACACAACACCACAGCCCGCGGGACTTGAACAACACACATTTATTTTCCACAGCTCGAGGCTGGGGTCCAAGATGAAAGTGCTGGCAGATCCAGTATGAGCCCACTTCCAGGTTCATGGGCCACCATCTCCCGTGTCCTCACGTGGCGGGAAGGGGAAGTGGGCTCTGTGTGGTCTCTTTTGGAGGGAACTAACCCAAGACACTCGTGACTCATCACCTCCCAAAGGCCCCGCCTCCTCACACCATTGTGGGCTAGGTTTTCAGCATTGAATTCTGCAGGGGGACAGACACATTCAGCCCGTAACACATGCGTAACACGTGTATATACATGAACTCATTTAAATCACCTATTTTACTGATGGGACTCCTGTGCCTGAGGCCACCCGGGTCAACCTCGCTGCAGTCTCAGCTCCCGAAGGCCCTGTGCGCCCATCAGGCTGCCTCTGATGGTTTGACCTGGGTCAGGAGTCCTTCTGGGCACACGTTACCAACTACTGTGCGCATGGGTGCCTTCTGGGTTACCAGGAGCCAGCGCACCTGAGCCTCCCGACACACAGACACATTTACAGACAGGCCATTAACTGAGGGCTCCTGGTCATGGAGGGGTTCAGTGGGGATGTGAAAGTGGTCCAGCTCTCTGTGGCCTCACATTCCCCCTGCACGAGCTTCGTGTCATCCCCCCCAATTGTCCCCCCAGCACTTCTATGATCATGGGTCCATGCCTGGATGGCCAAGTTCAGGAGGGGCCAGATCAGACTTGGGACCGGGTCCTCCCTGCTCTCTGTCTCCTCTACCAGGTCTGGCTGCAACCCCACCTCCCAGGTGAGATTAGGAAGGGTAGAGGGTAGGCTGGGGGTGCAGGTCAGATGTCCTATGGAGAGAGGGGAGACAGTAATTTGGTTTGTGGCTTTAACCTTTTGCACATAATGTATACTGCACTTCTGTACAGTCGGACTCTTCAACAAACAGAACTCTGTGGCAAAGAATGGCAATTTTTAGGTTGTACCCTTAAAATAGGAAGACTCTCACATTGCTTAAAAGGAGTGTTCAGGGAGATACTTCCAAAAGTCTCATGGTTGTGGGGCACCTGGGTGACCAGTAGTTTAAGTGTCTGACTCTTGGCTTCGGCTCAGGTCATGATCTCATGGTTGGTGATTTCCTACTGCCAACAGGAAGCCTGCTTGGGATTCTCTCTCTCTCTCTCTCTCTCTCTCTCTCTCTCTCTCTCTCTCTCTCTCTCTCCTCCTCCTCCTCCTCCTCCTCCTCCTCCTCCTCCTCCTCCTCCTCCTCCTCTGCTCACATTCTCTTTCTCTGTCTCAAAATAAATACTTTAAAAAAATCTCATGGTTGTGTCTGTCGACTGTGTTGGCACATTCTCACCAATGAGCCCCAAGACATGAGGCTTTGTTCCCAGTTTTGTGCACACTGATTTGCACGGTGTCCCTCGTGACCAGTCTACTCTCCACGTGGAAACACAGTTACCAAATCTACCTGTTTGCATGCCGCTGAGACCCTGGCACCTTTACCTGAGCTCTGCTCCCTGTCTGGCCACCGTCTTGCCTTGAAAAAGTCCTTGAGAGTCCCCTGGTGGGGTGTGTCACCCTCGGCTGTGCCCCATGGCCCTCTGAACGCACCGACCAAGTGGTGGTGTCATTACCTATTCAAACTGCCAATAGAGAGTGAATTCATCTGGAGAATATGAAAAATCATTTGCCCTCTATCCTCTGCTTGCCTCTGCCCTTCCCCCACACCTGGGACGGGAACGGACACCCGATACATGTGTGTTCAGGGAATGGGTGTGAGGTCCTTGGTGGGTGATTCTGAAAGGCATCTATTAAAGGTAGAAATCAAGAGGCTCCTGGGTGTCTCGGGACACCCAATACATGTGTGTTCAGGGAATGGGTGTGAGGTCCTTGGTGGGTGATTCTGAAAGGCATCTATTAAAGGTAAAAATCAAGGGGCACCTGGGTGTCTCCATCAGTTAAGCGTCCAGCCTCGGCTCAGGTCATGATCTCACAGTTCATGGGTTCAAGCCCCGCGTGGGGCTCTGTGCTGACAGGTAGCTCAGAGCCTGGAGCCTGTTTCAGATTCTGTGTCTCCCTCTCTTTCTGACCCTCCCTTGCTCATGCATCTCTCTCTGTCTCTCAAAAATAAATTTTTAAAAATGGAAAAAAATTAAAGGTAGAAATCAGCAAAACTCAAATGTCTTTTCCTGAATATGACCCCTGAGCCCAGAGCTGAACCCGGCCTGGCTCCCATGCCCCCACCAGCCCATGGCGTCCTTCCTGGGGACTTCATCACCAGCTCCTGTCTCCTCTCCCACCCAGTACATCCTCTGGTTTCTCTGCCACCTCTTCAGCTTGTCCTCCCAATGGCCCGAATATGCATTTCTCAAGTCCCAGTGTGAACACTATGCTTCCTAGCTGGATTCCATTACCCAGAGAAGCAGGTCACTCTAGGCTCTGCGCAGCCCAGTGCAAAGTACCAACGTGCCTCCCAGTGTGCCTCCTGCCCCCAAATGGAGGTAGACACACAGAAACCTAAGTCCCCTAAACATGCAGCCCCTTTTGTGTCCCAGCCTTTGTTCCTGTTTCCTCTGCTAGCATGAGCCCCTCCCCCACCCCCATTCTCCACTGCAGGAGCTGCTCCCCATCCAGGTGTGCCCATCCCCCCCAGCAGAGTATGCTTGCCCTGAGCCTCCTCTGGGGCAGAAGCTGCACCAGGTCCCATTTGCGTTTCCTGCCGCCATCATGATGCCAGGGCGCCTCCCTTCCCCCCTTTGGCCTTACCCAGTGGGAGGACATCCGCTTTTGGAAGCTTTGGGTTCAGTCCCATCTGCAGTAACTCAGCTGTGCATCTTCAGAGGAGGCATCAACGGAGATTTTTTCTTGGACTCCCAGACCCCAAGGCACACACGCATCCCCTTCCATCCCGGCAGATATCACAGGCTCTGGGGAGTGATCCGTTTCCAGAATCCCACTAGGAAGAACAAAATGTGAGTTTCCACAGTGGGTTTTGGAACTTACTGCTGTGGAAGGCTCCTCCGATTCAGTCGTCACTGTGGGGAACGCTTGGCCGTTGGGGATCCCGGAGCGCATCGGGCTGTGGGGTCTGCTGTGCTCCCGCTGGGCATTTGTAGGGTGTTCCGTATTCTGGGTCAGGTGAGAAGTTACGAGCATGATAACGGCACAGGCAAACCTTATTATATCCCCTCTGAAATGGACCTGCAAGGAGCAGAGAAGATACTCCTAGTTCATTAGACTGATGGTTGTTTTCCACAGAAGGGCAGGGCCCCTGCGTCACAATCCTGGCCAGCCCCAGGCCAAATGTGAACTGAGCGGCCTGGGGTTGGGGTGTCTCTCTGCTTTCCAAGTCGGCTTTTAGCCCACCTGCCTCTCTGGCAGTTACTACTTCCTACCCCAGGCTCTGCCCACCGATCCCTAGTCCTTCATGGTTAATGGCAATTTAGGTGATAACTGTGCACACTATGTAAAATCTTTCCTGGAATAATGTAAGATGTGAATGAACTAAGGAGTGAATGAGTGAATAGGTATCAATGGTTAGATACCATTGCTTGGGCTAAGATGATTTTTAGGAGGGAAAATAAAGAAAGTAAGGCCAAAAGTATTATTACGTCTCAGGGTGCTTGGGTGGCTCAGTTGGTTAAGCATCCGGCTCTGATTTTGGCTCAGGTCAGGAGCTCAAGGTTCATGAGTTCGAGCCTTGTATTGGGCTCGGCAATGGCAGTATGGAACCTGCTTGGGATTCTGTCACCCCTTCTCTCTGCCCCTCCCCTGCTCTCTCTCTCTTTCTCTCTCTTTCTCTCTCAAAAGAAATAAACTTAAAAAAAAGTATTATTACTCTTCCTCCAAAGCAAAAGCTTTCAAGTGCAACCCACTGATTTCTCAAACTTCTTTCTTTAGCCAGGAGCACAGGGTCCAACTTACAATGACAATGTACACACTCCCCTATCCTAGGCTGTCGGAATGGAGAACTCGGCCCCCACCCCCCAGCCCCCAGCTCGGGTGAAGGGTCAGAGCAGCAACTGGTGATTAATCAGGTGGCTCCTGTCTTAGACACAGTCAACGTTTATTGTCTCTGCAGACCAGACTGTAGAAATAAGCAGACCCAGAAAGGCCAGCAATTAATATTTCCCCAAGAGACACTGCAGATGCTGCTGGTGACTGTGACATGGCAAGGCTCTTCCTGCTCCTGATTTATTCCATCGTGGAAGAACTTGCCTTACAGGGGAGTTTCCACAGACCCGACCCCTTTTAGTTCTTCAGGAGCTATTTCAAGCCTTCTCATCTGGCCACCCTTTCCCTGCGTGGTGGGACCGAGCCTCACCCCAGAGCCCCACCTCTCCGAACAGTGAAGTGGTGGACTCTCTGGCCGCCATTTGTACTCAGAGTGCCCTTCTCCCCTCCTGTCACCAGGAGCTGCTGATAGGTCCATGGGAGAGAGACAATCTAAATCAAGTGTCTTCGGTCAGAATTCAAAAGGAAATGCACTCTCAAAGCCTACAAAAAGGTTTGAAAGGCATGAAAAACATCACACAGAGGCACGTTCCTACCTGTAGGCGAAGGCATGGGTGGGAGCAGGGAGCCCGTGGGAGTGTTTACGGACTAGCTGTTGGTCCAGGCCGGCAGCAGCACCCTCTGGTCCTTGGGGTCATGGGGTCTCCTGGAGGTTCCTTGAGGGAGTTCTTAAAAGACACCGAGGTCCTGGGGAATTCGCTTATTTTGCATCTTCCCTGCATGTTCAGATTCTTCTTCACTTGGTGTCCCAGCAGGGGTCAAGGATATGGGGAATAATTATCCCAAGACTTTCACGATCTCTTGAGAGTTTTCAAGTCCTCCATCCAAGCTGTGCTTTTGAATTGATGTGAACGAGAGCGAATTCAAGTGGAACACCATATGAACGAGCTGAGAACTGGAGACCTAGTTCCGTGGCTTTCCCGCTCTCAGCAAAAGGAGGCTTCAGCTATTGCTGGGTGCAAAAGGATGAAGATGGCCGGTGTGTTCTATGCTCACTGAACTAAGAAATGGGATTGCGGTGTGTCGAGACAGTTGGGTGCAAAGAAGAGATTATTCCTTGTAGGCAGCTGGTAAATGCTGTGACTGGCCACGAGGGAAGGTGCAGGCTCCTCGCTGGAAGCTGAATTTGATTTTCGAGCTAGAGGATTAGGCACATGATCACTGAAGTTCTCTTTCCTTCTCTTTGTTGAATGCACTCTGCTGGGTAGTGACTGTCTCTCAGATCATCCCACTGGATCTTAAGGAAAACCTCTCGGAGAGGGATGAAGAATCCAGCTAAGGGCTTCTAGAACAGTCAAGAGTTCTTTTGTCTTTTGGGCACTTTCATGTCATCATACATCTTTCCCCAGAGGCAAACCTATGAGTTTGTTAGGGGCAGATGTGTTTAATTTCGGCTTTGTAGACGAGAACACTGAAATTCAAGGAGGTCAGGGATGACGCAAGCTGGGTTTGAAACTTCAGTGTCATTTTTGTGTTTCTTCTACTCATCCTGCATTGAATCCCTCACCAAATGCCACTAACTTTTATGAGGTTGCGTCTGTTTCTTTCTGTCCACTTCCAATGTCACCAGCCAGGACTTTCATGACTTCATGCCTGGATTATAACATTTGTGTCCTACGTGAGCTTCCAGATGCCAGTTGTGCCTCTTCTTGATCTCTTCCTTGAGTTTTGGGATCTTGGGACTATGCTCCATTCATTGGGCAACCCTCATGGGTTATGAGCATGTCAGCTCACAGGTCTGTGAAAGCTCAAAATGAAATTCTTTTGTTTTGTTTTTCCCAGAATGTACTGGTCTGTTTTCCAACTGGGGCAATATATCCATACTTTCAATGTCATGTTCACATTACTTCCCAGATGCCACCAAATCTTATTATCAGTAATTTTGAGGTTCTGTTTGTTATATCTAAAATTTTTAAGCTTATGTATTTATTTTGAGGGAGAGCAAGGCCAGAGAGAGAGGGAGGGAGAAAATCCCAAGCAGGCTCTGCACTGTCAGCCCAGAGCCTGACTCAGGGCTTGAACTCCCAAACCATGAGATCATAACCTGAGCTGAAATCAGGAGTCAGATGCTTAACCGACTGAGCCACCCAAGGTCCCCTGTCATATCTAGATTTTAAAAACCTATCATAATAACTAAAAATTATCATAGAATGATAACACCACCTTGGTGGCATTATAATCCACATTTTCATGGTATGATGTAACAACATTGCATCATGTCATCTTTAGTTTCTGTCATGCCCTTGTCCCCAGCAAGACTAAGTGCTTTAGTGACAAAGGACCATATATATGTTCATATAATCCAGTTCCTCGGTAAGACATTGAGTAAGTACCCATCACATCATGTAGAAGGTTCTACACACTTGATCCTACAGGAGCTGCATCGCTTGACATCAGTGATGTATTCAGGGGTGGGAAATGATGGTGTTGGGACCACAGGGGCCTCCTGCCCACGGTTCCCACGTGTGTTTATACCACAACACCACACTGCTTCCAAATAAATGTCATCAACTCTAGGGCACATGGGTGGCTCAGTCAGTTACACGTCTGGCTTCGGCTGAAGTCCTGATCTCGAGGTTCATGGTGACAGCTCAGAGCCTGGAGCCTGCTTTAAAATCTGTCTCCCTTTTTCTCTGCCGCTCTCCTGCTCATGAGCACGTGCTCTCTCTCTTGCTCTCTCTGTCTCAAAAATAAACATTAAAGCAGCATTGAGTGTGAGAGACCCATCCAGTTGTGAAAATATACCCAGGGTCTATTTAACCCCTCGAGAGAGAGGAGCAGGTCAGTGTGTCTTCCAGGTGGATGGAGCCTCTTTGTCATCCTGCTCTCCCGTTCCTCTGCAGATAGAAAGTGTTCCGTAATTCCATCCTGATTGCCTTTTCTTGAAAGGTGCGTGTTCAGTAGTTTTTTTAGTAGAATTTTTTAGTAGAATTAATTAGGCCTCTCTCTTGGTTTTAGAAAAATAAGCAGCGAGTCAGGAGAGGAGGCATCCTGATATGCTCACTGCGTATGCAGGGGATGCTGCATGGTGGCGTCTTCTGTCGGTCAGAGGTTACAAAGGGCATCTGCGGTGTATTTACACAGATTCCCTTGTGAGCCTCTAGATCACACCCTCTGAGGACATTCATCCCATCTCTGCCCTTGAAAGACGTAGAAAAATAATTTCCTGGTGAGAAATCAGGTGCTGGGAAGAGCCAGCCTTCCAGAGGGGTATCCACCACCAAAATGGCTAATTGTCCAAATGACAGAGACACATGGCTGGCCTCCCTCTTTACTCGGCCTTGATCGGGATGAGATGGGTGTGCTGCTGGCCTTAGCGATGGAGAATCCTGTTAGAACAACATCCTCCAGGAATAGCTTTTGTCTCCTAAGTATGACAGGTGTGGCAAATGCGCTCAAAGCCCGGATCTCGTGGCCTGACTTTGAAAAGGCTGCAAGCCCAAGGGCCTGTGTACCTCCTCTAACAAACAGGGCTAGCTCCTGCTCCATTCCTGTAAGAGCGGTGGGCCCTGGGCAGGCAGGATTTGTTTACCTTTGGTCGTTGGCCCGGAACCTTCCATATCCCTCTCACACTTGGCTGTGACCCCCACTACAGTAATCACTTCTGGAAACACAAGGAGGTAGGTGATGGTTTCGTGTTTCAGATACTGAGGCTTTTGAGTTCCTGGGATTTACCACTTTGCCCCAGACTGGTCATAGGAATTTGTGGGGACATTGGTGCCACCTGACCAGGCATGGCTGGTTTAAGGTGTGGCCCTGAAAAGGAGGCTGGGACACTTGTGTTGCTCCATTGTTTTCATGCGTGGACCCCTATGGGCTGGCACTGTGGCCGTTGCTAACCTTATGGAGGACTCTCCACCGGCCCAAACCCTGGAGAGCAGTCTACTGTCCCGCCCCCTCTGTGCCTGTCACTGTTCCCAGGACAAATGAGGATGTCGATGCTGCAGACATTTGGAATTCCCTCTCAACACTCCTTCTCGGGCATCACCTGGCATAACCTCAGAGACAGACGTGGAGCAGTGATTGCCAGGGAGTTGGGGGTGGGGGTTGGGAGGTACTACTGAAAGGAATCGGATTAGGCTCCTGGGTGGCTCAGTCGGTTGGGCATTTAACTCTTGCTTTTGGCCCAGGTCATGATCTCAGGGTCGTGGGATCGAGTCCCGCGTCAGAGCCTACTTAAGATTCTCTCTCTCTCTCCCTTTGCTCCACCCCTCCCCACCAAAAGAAAAAAAAAGGAAGATGATTCTTTTGGGGTGATAGAAATGTTTCAGAATTAGAGGGTGGGTCTGGGTGCATAATATTCTCAGTGGCTTTTTTTGGAAAACCTGCTGAATCGTCCTTGTTCAAATGGGAAATTTCATATTACATGAACTTCATCTCGAAACATTAGAAGTAAAATTAAAAACTGAATTATGGGGCCACCTGGGTGGCCCAGTTGGTTGATTGTCCGACTCTTGGTTTTGGCTCAGGTCATGGTCTCAGTGTTCATGAGTTCAAGCCCTACGTCAGGCTCTGTGCCGACAGCGCGGAGCCTGCCTGGGATTCTCTCCCCCACCCCCTCTGCTCCTCCCTGCTCGCTCACTCTTTTTCTCTCAAAGTAAATGACTAAACTTTAAAAAATATCAAAAAATAAGTATATATAATAAAATTTTTTAAAATTAACAATAAAATATGAAATATGACTCTCCTCTCTTGATAGCAGTACTGCCCTTCAGTCCTCACACTGTCCCACTTCACCCCCAAGTTTATTTCAAGATATGTCACCTACAAATACCATGTGTTTATTTTATGCGGTATGACCCCGTGAAAGGCCCATCTGACCAACAGGTGACCCCGAGCCGAGGCCCTTGTGCGGCGCAGACGTGTGTGCGCGTGACAGGTGGGCTCTCTGGGAAAGGGCTCCTGCCTGACACAGAAACAGAGACGACACCCTCCCCACTTTCCGCCGCCTGCCATGGGTTCTGTCGCAGAAAATGCGTCTAAATGAACACGTGGACAGAACCCTCCACATCTCACCCAGTGGCTGAGGAGGGAGCACTAAAACAGGCACAGAACGCAACGCACAAACCAAGAGGAAATCCCGGGAATGCAGAAGAGCCACCCAGGGCTGGGCTGTGCCCCTGTCCCTGGGGTCATTACAGGTGGGACTCACAGACACAAACTGTGTCCGAGTTAAAAATACTTCTTTGCCCCGCGAAGATCCCAAAGTTTGCTGAGGACACGGTGAAATGAGCAAATGACGATTCTTCTTCCCCTGAGAACACTTTCTTCCATATCATTTTATTGCTTATGCTTGCTTTTATTTGCTGGCTCACTGAGGTTTACCTCCCCACTCAGGGTTGCTCTACATGATAATTGGCTGAAGGGGGAAAAGGCAATTTCTTCTAGAAGTTCTTTCTGAGAATGAAGAGGGACGTGCTTTGGTTTGGGGCCAGTTTTAGATCAAATGTCAATAGTGGTCTGAGGCGGGAGAGGCCCCTGCAGTGGCTGGAGCAGGCGTCCCCGAGGGACAGCAGGGTGTGGCCAAGGCCAGCGCAGCCCACCGATATCATTCCGGAGGTCAGGCAGCCACCAGCACCCTTTGTTCCTCTTGTTTTGCGTCGAGACCAGCGACTTCCCTTGCAGAAGTGGCAAAAGTTGGGGGAGGTGCTGTCCACCCTGGCATCATGGGTATGAGGGGGGCAGCACCCCACACGCCTTTCCCTTGTCCTTGCATGTCGCCTCCATCCCTCTCAGAGAATGGTGAAACAGAAACTGATGTTTGGGGGGAAATTCTCAATTGCACATCTTTTTCAATGTATGAAATAAAAATAATGGGGCGCCTGGGTGGCTCAGTCGGTTAAGCGGCTGACTTCAGCTCAGGTCATGATCTTGCGGTTCGTGAGTTCGAGCCTTGCACTGGTCTCTGTGCTGACAGCTCAGAGCCTGGAGCCTGCTCCAGGTTCTGTGTCTCCTTCTCTCTCTCCCGCCCCTGCTCATGCTCTGTCTTTCTCTCTTTCTCTCAAAAATAAATAAATATTAAATAAATAAATAAATAAATAAAAGCCATAGTCTGTTCGCGGCTACATGGAAGTTAGATTCTGCTCACTGATGTGTTTTGGATGCTATTTCTGCTCCCCAGCTCTGAGACAGTTCGGGTTCCTGGAGCTGGTGACTGTCCAACCTTCTGCCTTCTCTGTCCCCTCAGACAGTGACTTTGTTCAGATAACAAGGCCTTTGACATGTGGGTGAGGGTGTTGGGCAAATGAAGATTTAAAATCCATAACATGGGGCACCTGGGTGTCCCAGTCAGTTGAACGTCCAACTCAACTTCGGTTCAGGTCATAATCTCACGGTCCGTGGGTTCGAGCCCCGTGTCTGGCTCTGCACTGACAGCACGGAGCCTGCTTGGGATTCTCTCTCTCTCTCTCTCTCTCTCTCTCTCTCTCTCTCTCTGTGCCTTCCCCTGCTCACACTCACTGTCTCTCTCTCCTCTACAAAAATGAACTTAAAAATTTTTTTACATGAAATAAAATCCATATCATTATTAGCCCTGTTAACACAATAATTTTAGAAATGTTCCTAGAAGGAAACCACTCATTGGCAGAAGCCACATTTTCTGTTTCATTTTCTTTTGTGTGACATTTTCCCTGAGTGACTTTTGTCAAATTATGAAAGTGAGGCAGTCCTTAGTGGGGGGTCTGTAGCCTGAACAGTCTCCTGCCACTTCCCTGTGCCTGGCCGGGGCCTCTGGCCTTTCTCTGTTTGGCACATTGTTTAGACAAAGAGGAGTTTGTACGTATCGCTTCCCACCAGACGCTTCTCGGTAGAAGCCTGGGATTTGAAACTTGGGGATTTTTCTGCCGTCTAAATGAAGGCCTTGTTGGGCCAGTGTTGACACAGTGCCGTTTCTCATATCTTTATAGCATAAGGGACTGCCTTAGCCCCAAGGACACAGCCCCTTATTATTATTGATACGAACTGCTGTATTTACACGTGTGTACTTTGGGCAATTAATTTTTGCTTTTCAGCATCATTTGTGATGTGACTTATGTCTAAATATAAAAATATTTTTAATGTTTATTTTTGAGGTAGAGAGAGAGCGAGAGCGCAGGAGAGGGGCAGAGAGAGAGGGAGACACAGAATCCGAAGCAGCTCCAGGCTCCGAGCTGTCAGCACAGAGCCCAACATGGGGCTTAAACTCATGAACCACGAGATCATGACCTGAGCTGAAGTCGAACGCTTCACTGAAGTCGAATGCATAACCGACTGAGCCACCCAGGCACCCCAGTGTCTAAATTTAAAATAAAATTGTATATTTCCCCAAAGACTTCATGTATATTTCAAATTTTTGTGTCTACTGATGTGTTTTTTTAATGACCCAATCCAAACCTCTCCTCTTACAGATGAGAAACAGGATCCCTAAAGAGTCACTCTGTTGACATTTTGGACCAGCTGATTTGGTGATGTTGGGGGTGTCTGACACCTTGTAGGGTACTTAGCTGAAATGTCACCCAGTAGCGTCACCCAGGCCACCAACTCTTCAGACATTGCCATATGTTTGCTGGTTGAGAACTGGTGGTCTAGGAGTGGCCACACAGCCACGTTGTGACAAGGTCTGGAGCAGAACTCAAGGTGTCCTGACTCCCAGATCTACCTTGCCCATTGGGCAGGGGAATTAAGCTCTCAATCTGACCAGAGCCCAAAGTCATGGTCAAGAGCGCCTCCACAGCTCTTGAGGGAGGTCAGAGGAAAAAGGAGGCTGCGGCACCAAGAGCGAGGGAGTGCTCTGGGGGGCCCTGGGTCAATGCATTTCCTCTACCTGGTAGAACCCAGCCCAGTGATTCATCATTCAATTCCTACGTCTCAACCTCCCCCATCAGCGTGTCCTAGAAACTCCTAAGATAGGCGTCCACAGGGAACAGGTGTAGGAAGGAACACGAGAGGCAGAGAAGACTGTTTCTTCACGTGCTCTGCCCATCCTCACACCCAGAACCGGGACTGCCCCATGTCAAACAAGCCTCGAACTGTGCGCACGGCTCATTCTGAGCCAGACTGATGTCAGATGGCCCTGATCTCCTTCCTCTCGTGCAAGTCCCGACGCACACAGTTTCTTTGGCACTTTTCCTAAGTTGTACCAGACATCCACTTCATACAGGGCCCCATACTGTCTTTTCCTTAAAATCTCTCTCCTGGCCCCAGTCTTGGAGCCCATTCTGGCACTGAGTGTGCAGGGGGAGGCAGGGCATGGACGTCCCAGGGTTCTGCCCCTTTCTGCTGCAGGAGAACACGTGTCATCACCAGGGATCCCGTAGGCCAGAGATCAGGAGTTTTCATGCCGGGCCTGATTCCGGGGCCTGGTATGAACCTGGATATTCTTACTGGGTACAGATGAGGAAGCTTCCCTGCAGAGCTCTGGATGGAAACTTTTGTAACATTTGTTTCCAAAGGCTCCACAGGGTCTGCGAGACGTTCCTCTGAGCACAGGATTCTGTTAGGTGGCTGTGCCCAGAGGCACAGCGAAAATTCCGCTCCGCTTTCTGATCCTTTTGTTTCAATGATGCTAGAGACACTGAAATCGAAACAGAAATTTTGCATGAAGTCACTTTCGGGTAGTTAAATAGGCTCCAAGCACAGAGTTAATGAACCAAGGGAAAATTGGTTCTCGTTACACTCCTAGAAATGGGAATTTCGTTCTAATAAATCATTGCTTTAGAGAAAAGTCCTTTCTAAACCTTCCCAATCCTATTTTTTTATCCTCTGAATGAACAGTGGGGCAGTCTCTGCATTTCTGAGTTATTTCTTTCCCAGCCACCTGGTCAGAGTCCAAAGGGAAAAACAAATTTGACTGATTCTGTGAAGCCGTATTTCATTGCCATTCGTACATGGACCATAACGCCCCGTTTTCCACCAAGTAAATGAAGAACGTTCTGGAAATTTTTCACAAAGAAAAATTCACATTTATCTCTACTGTTGAAATGGCCTAGAGGAAAAAAAAATAGCAGCAAATGAAGTAAAAGGAAGGCGTCAGCTTTCACTAGGACCAGTCTGTGTTTGCAGAGACCTCCCTCTTTGAGAGAACGTCCTGGGGTCTTGTCTGCTTCAGGCCAGGCGCTCACTCGCTCTGCCTCATTCCTCCAGCTGTAAAATGGGGTCAGAACTGCGTCCGGGTCACTATGGTGACGCCCCTTTGCCAAGGGGATGTCAAAGTGGAGACTCCTCTTCCTCCCTCCCCTGAGAGCAGCCCCTGCCTATGAACTGAGGGAAACGAGCAAGCAAAAGTGGGTCCTGCTGGAAAACAAGGTGTCACACCCAAACTGGGTATTTTGAGAAGAGTGTGGTAAAGAGGGCACTCCCGGAAGTATTGGCCATGGGCAGGACACTAGAAGTTTCACTGCAGTCCTCAGAGCTAGTAAGAGAGGAGCCCCAGGATCCATCCCCTCTGTCTGAGGGGCCCTGGGAGGCGGCCGTGTTCAGAGCCAGAGGGAGGAGGGTACGGAGAGGCCTGCAGGCTCATCTGCCCGCATCCAGTGCCCCTGCCTGTGTGGTCCAGGAGGCCCCTTCCCTGGCAGATGCACTGGAGTGCATCTGGAAGGCACAGAGGAAGATGGGCGCAGTGTGGGTCACAACGATTCTCTCATGGTAGCCCCCCCACTCCCCAAAATAAAAAGGCATCCTCCCTTTTGCTCCTGCCACCCTTCTTTGTCCTTGGATGGATACAGGTTCCGTCTCCGACCCCCTGCCTCACCTGTCATTTCCCATCCTGTGTGTTACCCTCATTCCGTGTTCTGCCAATACTGTAATAATGGGCAGAAAGAAACATAGTAAAGTCTACTTCAAAATGTCTCGTTTTGCAGCTACCAGCACGAGGTGGGCTCTGCTGTTAGAGGGACACAGACCCAGGATGTGGCTTTTACCCTGAGCTCATTGCATCCGTCTTCCTCAGCACACCCCACCTTTCTCAGCAGCCCCTGCCTGACCACGTGCCGCACACAGGCACCAGGAGGGCTTTGACCTGCTCCCCAGCCGGCTGGCAGAAACGGAGACTCCATACACGATGGCGTATCACGTCACACACCCTTTAGATGTCAGCGCTTCCAGTCCTCTTGAGTGACACTCAGGAAACTGTGTCTTCAGTCCCATTGTCGATGCCCGAGAGACCAGCCAGAGTCGGCACCTGCCTAGAAGGCTGTTCACCACACTCTCTACCCCCGGGTTTTTCCCAAGTTTGAACCACGAGCTGCTGACGAGATTTTGCCCTTGATCAGAATTGTACTGAGTCTTGTTGCAAACACATGTGTGAGAATCATAGTGATGAAAATAGATAATTGTAGAAGATAGACAGATGTGAGTGTGTGTGTGTGTGTGTGTGTGTGTGTGTGTGTGTGTGTAAGAAAGGAGTCAGTTTTCTTAGAACCATCCATTCTCATGCCTTTATTTATATTCAGTGAATGGCAAGATGGTTAATTGGGGAGGCACCTGGGTGGCTCAGTTGGTTGAGTGTTGGACTTAGGCTCAGGTCATGATCTTGTGGTTCATGAGTTTGAGCCCCACATGGGCCTTCACGCTGATACTGTAGAGCTTGCCGGGGATTTTCTCTCTTTCTTCCTTTCTCTCTCTACCCCTCCCCCACTTGTGCACGCTCGCTCTCTCTCTCTCTCTCTCTCTCTCTCGCTCAAATAAATAAAACAAAAAATTTTTCTTTCTTAAATTGAAAAACAGTGGCTGACTGGGGTTTCAGTCCTAGGTGTCTTCATTTCCACCTTGCTTCCTGGTGGAAAGCCATTAAAATGGGAGGCAAGACGTGTGGGTTCCACACAGGCTTCACTGCAACTCGATGTTGAACTTGGCATCCATTGCTTTACCTCTTTGGGTCCCAGGTATCTTATCTATAAATACAGAAGCGTGAAGTGACAGTTATTCTCCAAGTAAGCAATGTGGAGTAATTTTGCCATTTTATTAGTACTAAGGGTAACTGTTTTTTTTTAATGTTTTTATTTATTTTGGGGAGAGAGAGACAGAGCATGAGCATGGGAGGGGCAGAGAGGGGGGCAGACACAGAATCCGAAGCAGGCTCCAGGCTGTGAGCAGTCAGCACAGAGCCCAAAGCCGGACTCGAACCCACGAACCATGAGATCATGACCTGAGCCAAAGCCAGATGCTTAATGGATGGAGCCCCCCAGGCACCCCAAGGTGTAACTGCTATGTCCAGCCAACTATTGGGGTTGGAGCAAAGCGCTTCATGGCCTTTGGAAGTCAGATGTGTCGGATCTGCAGGGAAGGAGGGTTTCTGCCCGGCAGGTCTGCTGGGGGATAGTGGCACGAGCTGGGAATTAGCTGTGTGCCCACCGAGGGGTCATCAGCCTGTGTCAATAAACTACATGGTAAAGGTTTGAATAACAGAGCAGAGCAGTTTCTAAGACCTTGTTATCATCGATAGAGTCAATAACTTAACAATTTTCAAAAATCCCTGAATACACATTTACACAATTTTGAGTCATTTTACAACTTATCAGGCCATTAATCTAAGTTTTAAATGTCCCTTAGTATACTTAATCATAGCCTGTGCTTTCTTAAAGTGCTTAAATAGGCTTCCGCACACCCAGCCACAGCAGCACGAGGAAAACATGACTTGAGGGAGTTCCATAAAACTTGTCAGAACAACTGTAAATGTATTTGGCGTGAGGTCTATTTTGTGTACAATTTGTATGCACTAGGTTGGGCTTGACCTCAAGCATTTGTGTTTGTCCTTGCGCCTTGTACATGGCCTCTGGTCAGAGCTGAGTTTGAGTCCCGTTTCCATTGCTTACTTCCTGGGAAGTCATAGGGAAGCCATTTCACTCCTTTGAGCCTAGCTCTTCCATGGCGAGGAAGGGCCCACCTTACAGGGTAGCTGGGAGCACTGGCAGAGAGCAAAGCAGAGGTAAGCCCTCAGAGACGCTTACTGAATTAGAACCATACGTAAGAGCTGACGCTGAGTCTAAGGGTTGACAGGATTTTCCACCGCCCATCCCCCAAAACCTACACCCACCCCCTCGGTCCCTCAGAAAAGCCAGCAGTCAGAATACACTTACCTCCATCTTTCTTGCGAACTGAGACACAACCCACATGCCACCGGTCAGCATCACCACCTCCCACCCACCCCCTAAGAATGCAGGAAGCAAGAGTTTAGACTCTGGGTAGGTTGCTTTGGAAACATTTCCAACTCTGATCTAATTTGTCATTATTATTTCTAGAGCACTCTCTCTCTTCCTTCTTCTTTCTCTCCTTGCATTTCCTCTGGTGCCCTCATTCGGTCTTAATTCTCTACCTCCCGGATAAAAACCTACTAGTCCTGCAGAATTGAGTTCCAACTGTGTAAAAGGCACTCTCAGCGTCCCTGGGACAGGAGGACAAATAGGATGCAGGCTGTCCTTCAAGACACCCCCCGTCTTACAAATTTGAAAAGGGCTTATTTCCTGGAGTATTACCGCCATATGTAATTGCCAAATCTGTGTGCCAGCTCCTGGGCTCAAGGGCCCTGGCAGAGACCCTCTCAGTTCTGCCACTGTGTTCCATCCAGACACCTCTCTCTTAAACTCAGCCTTTTGGGGGGAAGTCTTTCTAGTCTCATCTACTCCAATTTAAAAAATTTGATGTTTATTTTATTTGAGAGAGAGAAGAACAGAGCATGAGCAGGGGAAAGGGGCAGAGATGGAGGGAGACCCAGAATCCAAAGCAGGCTAAGAGCACAGAGCCTGACATGGGGCTGGAACCCACAAACTGTGAAATCATGACCTGAGCTGAAGTCGGACGCCCAACTGACTGAGCCACCCAGGCGTCCCCCATCGACTCCAATGTTACAGATGACTGTTTCATATCATGTATGAGACTTTATTAAATCAGTCCCTTCTGAGTGGAGTCCACTAGAGCCCTCCTAATGCTATCAGAGGACGCTTGCCATCTGGACTGTGTTACAGGTGGAGAGAATCATAATAAGATCTTCTGCTACCTAAATGGGCTTCAAGATGGGTCTGGGTCACATCATTGTTCTCGCGTTTAATACGTCAAAGTTGGAAAAAACTGGCCGAAAGGTTACCTGTCACCTACCCAACAAAGCAAAATTAGCATTTCTTCTGCCCTACCCGGTGAGTGTTCCATGTTCTCAGTGACTGGTTTATTCTGAAACAATCTACCAAATTCGAACATCGTTCTGGACTAACTGTGACCTAGAGGCAGAAGGTCCTTCCTTGGTGAGATGACCCTACTGTTTTGAATTTTAATAACTATTTTCCACGTCAAATAAATATTGACTGTCCTACGTAAAGGTGTATTGATTCTAGAAATTGTAAACGAAGGTGTTCAATGTTATTCTCAAGCATATTTGCGCTCACACACGTGCTCCCCTACGGACCACTGGCCAGCTGGACAGCCTTCTTTAGGGTCTTGGAACAGTTGTTGAGTTCCTCTGATGTTGGTTTCCTAGGAATTATAAGTTCAACAAGATGCACAATAATCATTTCTTCGAAGAAAGAGAAACTGAAGAGAACCTAGAGGAAAGGTTGGTTTGGAGTCTACTGTGGTAAGTGTATGTTTCCACACTAGTGACAAAAGCAGTGAGGGCAGGTCAGATCTACAGATCTGAGTAAGTACAGACCCAAGATTGGGGCTGGTTTCAGAAGAAGAGTTCTTTGTCCCAGAGATCCTTCCCAAAGTCGACAGTTAGAGCTCAAGAATTTTCCTCCAGTAGACAATGGAACAGAGGCAGAAGCCACTTGTGTTTTGACAGCCCCGAACTGCTCTTTCTCTAGCTCCCAGAATCTTTAAAATTAATAAGACTGTCATTTTCCCAGAATGTAACATCCACATCAGTTGTGTCCCAAGGGAGTTGGGTGGAAAGTTCCGTGATGACGGAACTGACATACGTACTGAACAGTGGCTCTCCCAGCGTGATGCCCACAGCAGCAAAATCAGCAGGTGCATGTTAGAAATGCAGATTCCCAGGGTGCCCGGGGTGGGGGGCCCAGTCAGTTAAGCGTCCAACTTCCAGCACAGGTCATGTTTGCAGTCTGGGTTTGAGCCCAACACGGGGCTCTGCACTGACGGTGCAGAGCCTGGTCGGGTTTCTTTCTTTCTTTCTCAGCTACTCCCTAGCACTGTCTCTTTCAAAGCAAAATGGAAGGAAGGGAGGGAGGGAGGAAGGAACCCAGGCACTAACTAGGAGTGGTGAGCACAGAGCGGTCTGCATCCTGTGGGTTTGCATACAGTACTGCAGCATTCTCTTTTCTCCAGGGTCTTCAAGCACGTCTGTCTTTGGCCCTCCCCTTGAATGCAAATGTTTTGGCGTACTTTGCCTCCCTAGGTAAGGAGAGTGCCTTGCTCGTTGGCATTTTAATAAATATTTATTTGGTGGTGGCTGAATTCATTATTTTCCTTGTCAAACCTCACGGCTGCTGCCAGCACCAACCGCACATGCATATGGCCGACTCCTAACTGCATGGTGGCAGGTGCCCCCCGCCCGCCAGAGACTCGCTGAACAAATCATCAGCACATTTTAAAAGGTTCTGCTATAAAAGTACAAGTTGCATGAGCATTTTCTCCCTTAACTCAACAGCCCCAGTAAAGAATGTCAGTGGTGTTTTCAGATGGAGGAATCGTGGCCCCTGGAGCTCCGCTGCTGAGCTGTGGCACCTCCCAGTCCTTCCCGTTCTCTGTCCTGCAGTGGCTCCCTATTGTTCTGAATAAGTGCACACTTTTTAGACTGGGCAAGAAGTCTGTCTGCACACTGCTGTCCATCTGTTTGTTCTTTTTAATTCTTTTTAATTTTTTTTTTGAGTGACAGAAAGAGCATGAGCATAAGTGGGAGAGGGGCAGAGAGAGGAGACACAGAATCCGAAGCAGGCTCCAGGCTCTGAGCTGTCAGCACAGAGCCCGATGCGGGGCTGGAACCCACGCACCGTGAGATCATGACCTGAGCTGAAGTTGGACACCCAACCGACTGAGCCCCCCAGACACCCCAGTGCAGAGCTATTTTGTACCTGCTGCTCCTGTTACCCTAAGTCCCTTGAAGACACAACTGGTGTTTCAGCTCTTTGTGACAGCAGAGCCCTGGATGGCGGCTGGCCCAGGTTACAAGGGCCTTATTCAGCAGGTGCTGAAGGAATGAACTGATGGAGGCATCGCTTCCCAAGCTGGATGTTTATATGCCAGGCTGATGTGGGGGTGGCCAGGAGTCTGGGGGAGCCCCTGGCCTTCCTCTGAAGAGTCTGTGTCTCACGGGCTTCTGAGAGTCTGCTTCCAAACAAGATTGACTATATGCATCTGATTAGGGGACAGCAGCTCAGGCTCTTCCGAAATACGAAGAGGGCAGTTAGAGATTCCCCGGAAGGCAGGATTAAGTAGCCGTGGTGAGCCGGGTCCCAGGATCGGAGCTCCGTGACAAGGACTCTGCGATGTAACACAGACAGTGGCCAAGTCCATTCCAGAGCCTCTATCCGCATCCTGGTCTTAGAGGAAAGCAGGTTCTGTATGACACAGAAGGCCCCAGGGGAGGGTCTTTGTGGGACCAACTCAAAGTTAGCTTTTGTAGCTGGCACCCATCCCAGGGCACGATAAATGCTTCTGGCCTTTCCTTCGGATACAATGTATCAGATACAACCTTCTGGATCAGGTGAAAGGTTGCCAGAGTGCCCCTGCCCCCCACCACCAGCCCCACAGGGATGCGTGCTATCCTCCAAACCCCCCCCCGCCAGCCCCTGTTTCTAGTCATTTGTTGGAAGATGGGTACGTGGTTTAATATACTGGGTTCTTCTTTTCCATCCCTACCATATATATGCTGGAGAATGCACTTATGTAAATACCACGTAAGTCCCTCCTTGACCTCCATCTCATTCTCTACACCCACAATCTTATTTTTTTTTTTAGTGTTTATTGATTTTTGAGAGAGTGAAAGTTGGGGAGGGGCAGAGAGAGAGGGAGACAGAGAATCCAAACCAGGCTATGAGCTGGCAGCAGAGAGTCCCATGCAGGGCTCAAATTCATGAACCGTGAGATCGTGACCTGAGCAGAAGTTGTATGCTCAACCGACTGAGGCATCCAGGTACCCCTGTACACCCACATTTTAAAAAGAAAATAAAGAGAAAACACGTACTTCAAATAATCCTTGATACTTCCCATTTTATTTTGAACTTGGGTCCTGCCACCGGTGGGGAGCATCAGGGTGGGGAAGGGGACCCCAGGGGGTCAGAGGCTCACTCCTGGCCGGGGAGACAGGAGTTTCTCTTTCACACTTACGTCCCACTGGCCTTCATCCCCCCACCCCGCCCCGTTCTCTCCAGCGCACATCCACCTCCGGCCAGGGCTGTCCAGGTCTGTCCCAGCAAGCTGGCATCTGCAAGCTGGGGCTCATCAGAGCTGAACTGGGTACAGTTGCTTCTGTTCCAAGCCTATGACTTGAAAATAAAGTAATCTGAAACGGAAATGCCAGCATCTCCCTTTTGCATTATAGGGAGACCAGGCTGTCCCTTGTGTCCCTCCACTGCCCCCCAGCCGTGGAAACAATGTGTGTTTATACAGGTTTAGTGAAACGGCACGGATACACTTCCAAGGAGAAATGGACAGACAAGGAATTGGGGGTGACTGTGGCTTGCGCTGGTGGTAGTGAACTCTCATACTCTTTCTTACTGAGAATGAAAATCTCCAAAAGTTACTGAGGGTCCAGGGATTTGGGACTGGCTCAGTGTCTTTCTGCTCCTATACCCTCTTCTCCCCTCCTTTTGTGTGCGGGGGGCATGAGAATGTAGGGCTCCATGTGATGATCCACTGAGTACCTGTCAGCCTTCGATGCAAGTGAAATTACCTAACTTCCTAAATTTTAGCTAAGTCTGTTCCAGATTTCAACCTCTTGACCCCAAAGTTCCTTGATGCCATTTCTCACTGGGACATGGACCTAATTCTCCTCTTGCCTGAAACTGAGGCTATGGGGCTCCAGACAGGACAAGAGCCCAGTTTTTGGGTCTGTGTATCATGGCTCTTAAAGGAGGGGACTTCCCACCTGGCTCCGAACCCACCTTCCCAGGGGCCCTGAGATGGATGCCTTCTCTCCCACCACCAGAAAGCAGCCTAGAGGCTGGAGAAGTCTTCCTGCTGAATGGAGGGGGTTCTTTCTGTCCTGGCCTCCCTGACCTCTGATCCCAGAAGCACTGAGAATCCAGGCTCACTCTGGCACCCGAGGGGTTCAGGTGTCCTTCCTGCATGGTCCTACCAGGAGCTCGATCATCTTGTGTGAGACAGACATCCTCAGTAGAACCCCGATGTGATCATTTCATATAGAAAACAGACTTCAGACAGGATGGCCAGAAAGCTAAAAAACCTAATTATTAGATGATCGTGGCTCCTTTTTTAGAAAACAGGTTGTTTATTAAAGTGCTTTCCCAGAGTCCGTAGTGTATCTGGTAGCTGGTATTTCTTGATGCTCATGAGACTGGTGCACTTGACTTACTCTCAGAGTTCTGGGTGTTACTTACCTAGACTGGAAGCTGTGGGACAGCGAAACTTCCAGGCCCAGGAGAACGTGCAGTGAGGTCCAGACACGACATCAAGTGTCAGCTTAGCAAGCTGCAGTTTTCATATTTATAATAAAACGAGCTGCAGGAACAGAAACGTTAACGCTCCCTTGGTCCTGTTGTTTTCAAAGCCAGACAGTCCCTTTCTGGCGACAGACGGAGTCTGCGTTGGCAGATGCAGCATTTCCTGAGCGTTCGCTATTTAACGACAGATATACTATTTAGCTTTTCAGCCGTAACACATGAGTGAGCTTTAGCGGTAAATGGGCCCTTATTAACAATAAGTGCCAAACACCAAGCTGTGTGCGTCTGAAAGAATTCTAATGTAAGGGGGGGCTCACCGCCACTTTGTCGGAAAGTCCTTCCATGCCATTTTGTCTACAGAACGGGGTGTTTGCAAAGGTAAAATAACCACAGTAACCACAAACTACCTACAATAGGTTTCCCACCCAGGATTCAGGAAAATCTCCAGTTGTCACTTAACCCAGGATTGACCAGAATTCAGGGCAAAGAAAGAGAGCCTGGGAATTGGAAGTCCTGAGCTTGGATCTGTAAGAATTGGTGGGCCCTGGGGAAATCGGTGTCAGTTCCATTCTGCAAAAGCGGGATGACACTTTGTCTCTCCAGGCTTTTCATGTGGCATGAACCTGTAAGGTTTATGGTCTCCTGAACCTCTGGGTCAAGGGCGGTTGAAGGGATTGCTGGGAGAGGGGTGGTCTCGTGTTAGGTCCCCAAGGGCATGTGCACTCACAGGCTGCATGCACATGGGTTCAATGTGATGGTGATTATTATGAAGATTTGCTTTGTGCCAAGTGCGTAGCATGACTGTTTGCCTAATAATCATATATTATCCTTCACATAGGGATTATTATCCCCATTTTACTGATGAGAAAGCTGTGTGAAAATAATATGTTCAGAGGCTCAGTCCCTAGGTGGCTCAGTTGGCGAAGCATCCAACTTGTGATCTCAACTTAGGTCATGATCTCATGTTTTGTAAGTTCGAGTCCCACATCAGTGCAGAGCCTGCTTGGGATTCTCTCTCTCCCTCTCTTTGTTTCCCTCTCCTGAGCCAGCTCACACATACTTGCTCTCTCAAAATAAATAAACCTTAAAAATAAAATAGAACGTTCATGGTCACACAACTAATAGGAGTTGGCATCTGTCTGACTTCAAAGTTTATGATCTTTCCAGTAGATTCAATACCCTCAACAATAATAGTAATTTTTACATGTATATGATAAATTTTTTAATCCTAAAATTTTAGGGGCACCCGGGTGGCTCATTGGTTAAATGCCCAACTGTTGATTTCAGCTCAAGTCATGATCTCATGCTTTGTGAGTTTGAGCCCTGTTTGGGGCTCTGTGCTGATGGTGAGGAGCCTGCTTGGGATTCTCGGTCTCTCTCTCTCTTTCTGCCCCTCCCCCACTCACGTGTGTGTGCGAGTACACACATGCACTCTCTCCCTCTCTCTCTCCCCCAAAATAAACAAACATTAAAAAACTACTAAATTTTTATCATATTAATAGGATACCATATAAGATAATATAATAATTATGTGGGGGCACCTGGGTGGCTCAGTCGGTCGAGTGTCCTATTTCGGCTCATGTCACTCTCACCGCTCATGAGTTCGAGTCCTGCGTCAAGCATGCATCGAGCTCTGTGCTGACAGCTCAGAGCCTGGAGCCTGCTTCAGATTCTGTGTCTCCCTCTTTCTCTGCCCCACCCTCACTTATGCTCTGTCTCTCTCTCTCTCTCTCAAAATAAATAAGCATTAAAAAGAAAAAAGATAATATAATAATTATAAAGTAAGAATAGCTAGTAAGGGGAGAACTGGGTGGCTCAGTCAGTTGAGCATCTGACTTCAGTTCAGGTCACGATCTCAGGGTTTGTGAGTTCAAGCCCTGCATCAGGCTCTGCACTGACAGCTCGGCGCCTAGAGCCTGCTTTGGACTCTGTGTCTCCCTCACTCTCTGCCCCTCCCCCGCTCATGCTCTTTCCCTCTCTCACTCTCTCTCAAAAATGAATAAACATTAAAGAAACATGTTTTAAAAGCATACCTCCCTAGTATGTACTGAGCACTCACGTCGCAGCACAAGTTACAAGCAGTGCTGCAGGCATTTGCTCCTTTCTCGATCACCCTCACCCCACCAGGAAGGCGCTCTTGCTGGACGAGCCTCTGGACGCGCCTGCAGGAGGTGACGTCACTTGTGGGCAGATCCATGGCAGTACACGGTGCAGCCAAGCTTGACCCCCAGCAGCCTGTAGGCAGTGCATGTACTCCCAGCCCCTGGACTACACTCTGCATGTCCTAGGGAGGACAGCGAGTGCCCTTGACCTTGGAGCTGCTCGTCCAGGGACACCTGAGAACCCCCTGTGCCACTTTGCTTTGGACCCGAGAAGCACTGTGACTTGGGACGCATGTTGAAACCCGCTCATCCATTTGAAATGAGTTGCCTGATCCGGTGAGCTAAGAGATGGGGCCTCCTGGATGCAAGCTGCTGTCAGGATTCCCGCCCCTGAACCATGCCTGTCTCCACCCTCCCAGCCTGGCCAGGTTTTCTGGGCCCACTAATTGGCACAAGGGACCTGCTCTCAGAGGCTGCCTGGCCCCCCAGCCCATCCCTGGCTGCAGCCCCACCTCCAGGCCACGGCTTCCTCCCTCCCTGCAGGCTGAGGCTGACAGAGAGATGCCCTAGACAGCAGCTTCGGGGACTGTCCCTCGCCCTCCCTCCCCGCAGCGCTTCCTTAGCGAGTACATCTCATTATGGGGCTCCGTTCTCTGGTCCTGCACATGCTTCCTCATGCTCGGCTTTGTGGCGCCGCCACTTTATACCTTCCCCTGCGTGGCATTTACTAATGGACATCTCCCTCTCCAGTGGCATCACCACCCCTTCTGGGCTGTCTCACACCCCGTGAGCTCACCCACTGGTGCCCTGAGAAGCCAGCCACCCAGTGCAGAGACAGCACCCTGTCTTCAAGGTGGTCAGCTCCACCCCAGCCCCCACTGCCCAAGTCCAGGCCCCTGCAGGCTTATGTGGAAGGGACAGGCTTCTCTGGCACTGTGCGACCCAGGCCGCCACTGCCCTTTCACCTTCGTCAGCAGGCAGCTGGCCTTGGGCAACTCACTTAAGTACCCGGCACTTCAGCCTCCTTGGCCTTAAAGTAAGGGTGATGGTAATAATAAGTATATTAACATTTCCCTAATAAAGCTGTTGTGGGGAAGCAAATGGAAATAAGGATGAGAAGATCCTCTGTAAATAGAAAATTGGGAGGGCTTGAGTGACTCAGGCGGTTAAGCATCTGACTCTTAGTTTCAGTTCAGGTCATGGTCTCATGGTATATGGGTTTGAGCCCCACATTGGGCTCCACACTGTGTAGAGCCTGCTTGGGATTCTCTCTCTTCCTCTGTCTACCCCTCCCCCACTCATGCTCACTCTCGCTCACTCGCTCTCTCTATCTCTATCTCTCTCTCTATCTGTCTCAAAATAAACTTTATTAAAAAATTTAAGGGGCGCCTGGGTGGCTCAGTCGGTTGAATATCAGACTTCAGCTCAGGTCATGATCTCACAGTTTGAGCCCCACACTGGGGCTCTGTGCTGACAGCTCAGAGCCTGGAGCCTGCTTCAGATTCTGTATCTCCCTTTTTCTCTTTCCTACCCCCACTTGCACTCTCTGTCTCTCAAAAATGAATAAACATTAAAAAAATTTTTAATAACATTTATAAAATTTGTAAAGAAGTTATGGCCGTGGTCCGGATGGCTGGTGCAAGTGGGTGATGAAGTGACTGATTTTGTCAACACACAGCCGATACTCCCCTTAGAATAGGCGAGGGGGGCACTCAGCCTCCTGGCATCTGCCCTCTCACCCCCCAAACTCGGCACCAGACCCTGTTTCTCTGGACCTTTCCTGGGGAAATGGCCCCATGAACCTTGACTGGATCGTGTAGGATTACTATTGTGGTTTGAGGCAAAGAAACTCAGTCTGGTTTAGTTTGGCTCCATAAATACCAACTGAATTGTGATTCGTGGACCTACGATTCTGTGAAGAGAACTAGGTTTTAATGGAACACTCAGGTGTGTTTAAAGGATCCCTCTAGATTTAGGGAGCACAGCCCTCCCGCCACCACCCATCCCTCCGGTATCAGTTAAGAGTCCGACTCTTGAGCTCCGCTCGGGTCATGATCTCACAGTTGGTGAGGTTGAGCCTTGCCTTGGGCCCTGTGCTGATGGTGTCGAGTCTGCTTGGGGTCCTGCCTCTCCCTCTCTTCTCTCTCAAAATAAATAAATAGACATTAACAAAATAAAATAAACATAAAGGTTGATAGAAAGGCTTCTGATACCATTCATCTGGTGTGGAAAATTCTATTTTACACTAGTTGATTTCAGGAATATGCCTTCTTCCTTCCTTTTCTTCCTAACTTCCTTCCTTCCTTCCTTTCTCTTTTTTTTTGTTCCTCTCTCTCTGTCTCTCTCTCAAGTATTTTACATTTGTATGCTGCTTTATATTCTGCCTTTATTTCTTTTTAAAAAAACTTTTTTAAAGTTTATTTATCATTGAGAGGCAGAGAGAGACAGAGCATGATCATGGGAGGGGCAGAGAAAGGAGGAGACATAGAACCCGAAGCAGGCCCCAGGCCTGGATGCGGGGCTTCAACTCACAAACCGTGAGATCATGACCTGAGCCAAAGTTGGACACTCAACCGGCTGACCCACCCAGGCCCCCATATTCTGCCTTTATTTCGTTGTTGCTTTCCAACTGTCCTGAAAGGTGGGGGGGGCGGGGAAGGCACCACAAGAGCCCCTCTTTAGGGGTATGGAGGCCAGGGTCCACACCCAAAGTCACACGGCCACTTGGCGGTGGTGACATTTGGACTAGAACCCAGTCCCTGGGTTTGTAGTTCACCTTGGTGCCCATCACACCTGCAACCTATGAAAAAGGAGATTCGCTCATCCCGAGCCATGGGCCCTTCTGTATCCCCCATGTTTTTCTCAAAAGCTGAACCCCCTCTGCAAACATGAAACCAGGAAAGGCACCCGGTGTGCGGTGAGGCCAGCACGTGATGCGTCCATGGCCATCCGGCCTCCACTCCCACCAGGCAGGCCTGGGGCCCCTGCTCTGGCTTTCCCTCTTCTGAGGCGGAGAGGGTGGCCTATAAGGACAGGGCAACGGACATTTCCATGGCTTACATTTGTCACAAGGAACCCAGCAGCCCCATTGCAGGTGCTGGCCTCAGCCGGGTCCTGGAATAGCCTGGCTCTGCGGGTTGACTGTTCTGGCTTGGCGGACAGGCCCTTGGGTTCCAGACTCCCCTCCGAACAATCTCTCCTGTTCAGTTTTCTCACTGTTCTTGTTGGCAGATTTTGATGAACCTGTCACACTGGCCTCTGATTTGCCTTGAATCCTTTCCAGACATGTTTTAGGAACTTAGGAATAGATCTGGGGACACCGGGACAGCTCAATCGGGCTCTCTGCTATCAGCACAGAGCCTGCTGCAGATCCTCTGCTTTTTCCCCACTAACTCTCAAAAATAATAAATAAAAATACATTTAGGGGCACCTGGGTGACTCAGTTGATTAAGTGTCCAACTTTGCTTGGGTCACGATCTCATGGTCTGTGTGTTCAAGCCCCGTGTCAGGTTCTGTGCTGACAGCTCAGAGCCTGAAGGCTGCTTCAGATTCTGTGTCTCCCTCTCTCTCTGCCCCTCCCTCGCTACCTCAAAAATAAATAAATAAACTTTTTTTTAAAAGGTGAGCTTAGACATCAGTGCAAGGAGACTCACAATACAAAAGTGTAAAAAGGAGGAAAAGACGTTAGCATCTAATTGGCTCTGCAGCCCCTAGCCTTGCAGGGGGAACCGATGTCTCCTCACTGACACACGGGCACAGAGCATTCTCCAAGGCCGAGACTCGGGACAGCGACCAGTCAGTGCTGCTATGTGTCTGGGGAAGGCCTTCCTTGTGGGGACCCACGACACAGTTTAAACAAAGCTCGTGCGTGAGAAGGGTGACTGGTGGTCTCTCCCCACCCACACCCACCCCTCCACCCTCTGTGTCTTCTCTGTGGGTGAGCGAGCCTTCCAAAGGTCGCATTTGCCCAGAACCTTCCTTTGAGTCTGACGAAAGCTTCTAGTGGGGAACATTCTGGGCAGAGGGAAGGGCAAAGAGAGGCCCCCCCATGATCACGTGGAGAGGCCTGCTGGGCCTGCCCTGTCTTCTACCTTCATGGCGCGTCCACACAGCCCAGGAGCAGGGCTCTGCCTCTGACCATGAGTCTCTCACAAATCCTCCTGGAGTCCCTCGGGCCATCCAGGACGAGGGGCTGCCATGATGGTCAAGCAAGACGCAAAGGAGACTGTCAGCCAGAGCTACAGCAGCCCCACCATCCACTGAGCAGTTAGAAAAATGAGGCCAAGTGGGGTCTTCACTGCTAAGGGCTGGGGTTGGTTGAGGAAGTGCCAATCTCCTGTTGGCAGACTGTGCCCTGGCTTTCTGCATCTCATTCCGCTCATCCCGCCTCTGCCCCTGCAAGCAGGGACCGTCCCCTCTGCCCTGAGAGCCGGAAGAAGGCTGTGCGTGTTTGCACCTGCAGGGACCCTCTCTGTGCCTCCGAGCAGCAGGGACAGGAAGGGCGGAAACAGGCACCGCTAGGAACCCACCAGCAGCTGCAACAAAAATGAAGACATCTGGCCAGAAGTCTGGGGGACCGTCGCTATCACAAGTCGTATCTTCAAAGCGCTTTCTTACAGAGGATTAAGCCAGGAGTCGAGTGCTGGAATGACGGAGGAAAGGCACAAAGGAAGTCAAGCAGAAAAACCTAATTTCCTAAGGGGAGAAAAAAATATCCATGTATTTAAATGAACTGCAAAGGTAAGAAAAAGGGTGGCCTTTCCCCACCCCCACCCAGAGGTCGGTGGGTCCTAGACATCAGTGCATCTTTGGGCCAGACCAGTGGCCAGCACTGCCCGCGTCTCCAGAAAGAGAGGTGGAGGCTTGGAACTTCATTGACATGCAGGAGCGTCCCCCCTGGACAACCGACTTGCTCGTGCAGCCCCTTCTCTCCTGCTCCTCCACGCAGGCCCTTGCCTGGCTTAGCTCCTCATTTACATTCAGCAAATGAGGAATGCGTGCGAAGTTGCAAAATCGAAAAGCAGCAGGCCCTGGGACTCCATCCGTTCTGCCTGGCACTTGCATCCTCCTCTACTTGGAGCACTCAGAGGCCAGGCAGGGCATTTGCTTACGGGAAGCCCCGGGGGCCCCAGACACCCACCCGCCATTTGGATATGCGCCCTTAGCACACATGCTGCGCGGCTGGGGTTGATCTCCGCAAACAGTGGGACTGACGTCAGCGGTAGACGTTCACAGCAAGCTAGGGAGCTGCCAGGATGGGATGCAGGCCAGTACGGTGCTCGCTGTCATACACGCAGTGACGGTGTCCAGTGCGGTGCTCGCTGTCATAGACACAGTGACGGTGTGTTACTGATAGGAGCCTGCGAGGACCGGGCGTAGTCCCTGGTGCTGTCTCCAGGGATCCCCGTGGCATCCCGTTAGTGATTCACCGGGCAAGGAGTTCCAAAGCCTTATCATTGCACTGTGATTAGAGAGCACTAGGATGTCACAATTCAGAGGAAGGTGAGTATGGGGGGAGGGAGAAGAGGGGGAGACACAGGAAGTGCGCACCCCCTCTGTGCTGATTACTCTCATTCTTCCCATGATCCCAGGAGAGAGGCCGCATTGTCGCCGTTACACAGGTGTGAACACTGAAGTTCCAAGAGCTCCGACCCTGTATGGGAGGCAGCAGGTGTCATGACAGAAAAAGTATGAGTTTTGGCGTCAGACAGAGGTGGGATCAGAGCCCAGCCTTAACTCGAGCATTTCCAGGGATTTGGGGCAAGTTCTGGAACGCCTGTTGTCTCATCTATAAAGTCTGGACAAGTGTACCCCTGCATTGGCTTGTTGGACTGAATAGTGTCCTCTGGGTGACAGCACAGCCCTAGCACACAGTAGATCCCCAGGAAATGGCAGGAATCACTATATGACGATCCCTCACCCCCAATTGGGAGAACCAGGATTAAAATCTCAAGAGGCCAGCCTCATTCCAACCCTGGGCTCCTTCCACGGTGGCCCCAGGCCTCCAGATCTGCACTTGAGTGCTGTTGGAAGGGATGGGACCCAACACAGCCAGGGCACAGCTGGGGCAACGGACCAGGCCCATGCCTTTCAGCCTTGCACATGGCAGGCTACTTCCCATGTCCCAGTGGTCACAGAGGTGGTACCCAGGAGGGTGCCCTTGCTGTGCTATGCACAATGCAGATTAGTCTCCAAGCATTTCCACTCATCTAAAATCTTTCATTTAAAAACGTATGATCTCAGGGCCACCTGGGGGGCTCAGTCAATTAAGCATCTGGCTTCAGCTCAGGGCATGATCTCACAGTTCATGGGTTCGAGCCCCGCATTGGGCTCTGTGCTGACAGCTCAGAGCCTGGAGCCTGCTTCGGATTCTATGCCTCCCTCTCTCTTTCTGCCCCTCCCCTGTTTGCACTCTCTTGCTCTCAAAAATAAATAAACATTTTTTAAAATGTTTAAAAAAATAAAAATAAAAACATATAACCCCTTTCTCCGAAGCTGCATGACAGATGTTTCATCAGCCCTGATCATGGGTCCGATGAGGAAGGCAAGATACAGAGATGGGTTTTAAAAGAACTCTATCCAGCACTGCAGAATCCGCCACGTGGTATTATAAAAACCATCTGTCTCTATCTGTCTGCCACTCTGTGTGTCACCAGCCTTTGTATCCCCGACACCCAGCCTAGTACCTGGCGCATAGCAGGGGCTCATCACCACATCTGGACTGAGCCGGCAACAGAGTGACAGAGGCCGGGAGGGGGCACACACCCTCTAGTTCCCCAGGACTTGAGCCTCCAGAGCCGTGTGTGCCGCTGCACCTTGCCCTCTGCTCACCTTAGGGCACTGGGGCTAAGGCAGCTTATTTCTGCCAGTGCCCTACTTGGCCGTGGGGGTGGAGCGGGCTGGCAGTCCTGTCTGGTCCATGGTCAGCTACTCAGGAGGCAGGTTAAAGGGACCTGCCCCGGGTTCCCACCAAGATGCGCTTTCATTCCCTGAAGTGACAACTTCTGTGCACTCGCTTAATGGGATCCCAAATAACATGTTTCAAACAAATCTTTTATCGCCATTGCTCCTTGGAACACATTTCAAATGCTGGCCATTAAAAACAGCCCATTTCACAAGTCTTTAATGATGACACTAATAACTGTGGGTTTTTGTCTCCAAGAGTCCTGATGAGCAGAGGCAAGGAGTGAATTACAGAGCCAACTTTTATGTCCGAGATTTATTGATCTGTGAGGAGTTCTCTTCAAGGGAATTACGCCAGCCCCCAAACCTCAGCCATCCAGATTCCCTTTCTGTCTAGGTGACTGCCCACTAACGTACAGTTAGTTTTATATTAATAAGAAGACAACACGATGTGCTGGTTCTGTAAGACAGTAATAGACATAACAGAACATTCTACCTGGTAGTTATAAATAAATCAGTGTTCCCATAACCCACTGAAGGTTACATTGCTAATCTGTGTCCTCACGAGAAGGTTCCCTGCTGCGGTATACACTTGCTCTCCAGAGTGAACAAAGGGTGTCCCTCATAAAGTGTCCAATGGTATCACGCATGTCATTTCCTACCTTTGTTTCTTGCAGGTGAAAGTCATGCTTCGCATCTGTTCCACGTTGGCTCGTGACACCTCTGAGTCCAGCTCATTCTTAAAGGTGGACCCGCGGAAGAAGCAGGTCACCCTGTATGACCCCCTGGCGTGTGGAGGTCAAAACGTCTTCCAAAAGAGAGGCAACCAAGTACCCCCCAAGATGTTCGCCTTCGATGCCGTGTTTCCACAAGATGCTTCTCAGGTGGGGTGGCCCCTTCTGCCCCATCCCCCAGGCTCAGGCAGTGTTGGTTGGTTCCCAGAAGCTTTCCACCAGGACTTGTGAGCTGAGAGGGTCTGTGAGACCTGTCTTCCAGAGCGTTCTGAAGCATCAGTGCTTCCGTCCCTACAACTTTTGGAAACCCGTCGGAGTGCCATTGAATAGTTCGTTCCCGCTGAATGATCGGTGTCAGGCCTTGGGCTGGATCACTGGGCCAGGATTTCAACAAAACACATCCTTGGAGAGAAGGAGCAGGGTGGGAAGAGGAAACCAGTTGGTGGATGGCAGGGAATAGAAGACAGAAGTGGAAAAATTGGGAGCAACTTTGTCAAGATGGTGGTGCCTATGGACCACTCAGAACACCATGCCTGCCTGGGCTCCTGGGTACCTCAGGGAGCTGGGTTTGAATCAGGCACCGTTCTAGGGCCCTATGTGGGGGGACGTCCTAGTGAGGAACTGGTGTGGCAGGCAGGGAAGCTGAGGCTCACATGCAGTCCTGAATCAGTGAAGCAGAGTAGAGGGGAAGAAGAGAACCTAGCTGTCCTATTCGTTAGCTGGTGCTGCATTGCAAACCACCCGAAGTCTTAGTGGCCCAGAACAATAATCATGTATTATTCCTTATTAATTATGGTCCGACTGAGTGTTCTTCCATTTCTGGTGTATTTATCCCAAGTTTGGGGGCTGCCTGGCTTTAGGCTGATCTAGAATCTGTGTTGTTTCTCATCAGCCAGCAGGCTCTCTGGGGCTTGTGCTCACGGCAGTGGCGTGATCCAAGAACACACGCCTCGGAATCAACATGATGACATCACTTCTGCTGCGTTCTGTTGGCTCAGATATGAGTGGCGGGAAGAGCCCCCACCTTTTGAGTGGTGGAACTGCAAAGTCACACTGCAAGGGGAGTGCGCACACACACACATACAAACACACTCACACACAGGGAGCGTGGAGAGCTATGGCCATTCTGCTCCGAGTAGAATTTGGAGGCTCCTTGGGGGTCCAGTGTGCCAAGATTCCTGGACCTGAACTCCTGGAGCCAATCCCAGTAAGAACAGATGTCCACTGGAGGATTTGGTCGCACCATCTGGTGCAATTCATCTGCAATGAATCGGTGCGACTGAATCTTCCAGGAGATTCAGAACCCAGGTCATAGGTGTCCGGTGACCTGCTTCGCCTGCGTTTTGGTATCAGATGGCTGCATCTTCCAGATACATTTCCGGCAGTCTTTTCCCAAGATTTATACGAGACAAGGTACTTCTGGGTGGCTAATGCCTATAGCAGAACCTGGAGACAAGGATGCTCACAGCTCCTGTTTGTTTCCTCCACGCTGCATCTGAGTGTAGACGGGGGGGGGGGGGTCCTCACACGGGCTCCGGAATCCTACCACGGACCCCCAGCATGTGTTATGGGCTCCATTCAGTAATGAGCTGGGCAGGTGGTTTCCCCAGAGAGTTTTACCAGGAAAAGACAAAATACAAAGAAGTTCAATAGTTTCTTTCTTGATTACATTGTGTGTGTGTGTGTGTGTGTGTGTGTGCGCGCGTGCACGGGGCACACCCAACGGGCTCACTAATCTAAACCTGACATCGTGTCTAATAAGTGGCCTTACATGTCCTGTAATTAATGCAGTTAAAACTTTTCTAACGCGATTCTCCCCAAGTTGCAAGAATCCCAAAGCAGACCCTAAATTAAGCACGGGCTGTTAATGAGTTTTAGATTCATTCCAGAAAAAGAGCCGTTTTTATTGCTCACGTTTACTTACATTTCACACCAGGCTCCAGAGCTCACATGCTCCACGGGCAGTCACCCTTGCTTCTGGATGCTTCCCCTTTCTTAAAATTGCCAGTGTTCCAATGCACTGCATTTCTCTCTTCAATGTGTGGTTTTCAGGAAGTTTCATATACATTAACCCACTTGACTCTTGCTAGAATTCTGTGCCATAGAAGAGGGATGCATTGCTATGATCACATCCTGCAGGAGGAAACTGAGGCCCAAAGATGCAGCCTCTCATTCATAGTCCCTTTCCTGAGCAGACCTCTCTCCTGGACTGCCCCCCCCCCACCAATCTCTCCATCCTGCTCCATGTAGTCCTGCATCTTGGACCTCCCACCATTTTGCTCACTGTTTACCAGCAGTGTGTCCTTGGCCAGGTCGCCGCCCCTCTTTGGGCCCCAGCGTCCTCATCAGTCAGCTGCAGACAGACCCAACATGTACTGTTGTGGTTCATTGAGCCCAGAACACACGCGATGCTCAGAACAGAGCCAGAGCATACCGAGTGTTCGATGGACGTGGGCTCTCTTTTCCTGTCATGTTGTCATCGATGGCGGTCATGGTCAGCCTCCCCGCCCGGGGGGTGAGCACCCTTGGAGCCACCAAGGCAAGAAAGCAGGAGAGTGGACATGGTGGTCTCTGCTCTTGGCCACCAGGGAGGCCCAGGCAGATATGAACTTGGCTTTCTCTCAGTCTCTCAGGACATCAGCGAAGCAGTGACTGGAACGGTCCTTGCTCCCCACTGCCCTGGTGGACCCTCCTCAGTACCCCTGGTGGTCTTGGCAGTCATCAGCTGCCCCCCTGGGGCCGACGTCTGCTGGGTCTGCTGTGGGAATGTGTCTTAGTCCGTCTGGGCTTCCGTAACAAAACAGCAGAGACCGGGGTGGGAGGAATGGGGCCTCATAAACTATGGAAATTGCTTTCATGTAGTTTAGAGAATACAAAGGCCAAGACCAAAGTGCTGCAGATCAGGTGTCTGGTGAGGATCCCTTCCAGTTCCCAGCCGTCTTCCAGCTGAGTGGGGTGAGGGAGTTCTGTGGGGCCTCTCTCCCAAGGTGCCAATCCCATCCGTGAGGGCTTCACCCTTGCAACTGAGTCACCCCCTCACAACCTGTCACCCCCTCATGACCGAGTCACTCATGACCTGTCACCCCCGCCCCCACAAAAGCTAATTTCCAAATTCCATCACATTAGATGTTAGATTTCTTTTTTTTTTTAATGTTGATTTATTTATTTTGAAAGAGAGCAAGTTCAAGTAGGGGTGGGGCAGAGAGAGAGAGAGAATCCCAAGCAGGCTCCACACTGTCAGTAAAGAGCCTGACATGGGGCTTGAACTCATGAACTGTGAGATCATGACCTGAGCTGAAACTGAGAGTCGGATGCTCAACCGACTGAGCCCCCAGGTGCCCCTGGACATTAGGTTTCAACATGGCAATTTTGGGGGCACACTTTCAGCCCCTTGCAGGAAGGGCAGCGGAGAGGACTCCAACATGTGGAAAAGCAGACACTTCCTGCAGACCTGGTGAGGCCGCCTGCCTCTCCAGACCCCCAGGCGGAGGCAGCAGGGGCTCCCAGGGGCCACTGCCTGTCACCACCAATACAGGACAGACAGGTCACTGATCGCTCTCTTCTCGGTGGATGGTGGGCAGGGGGAGGCCCCGGAGGCCAATCCTGTGTCTCATGTGACCTCTGGTCTTTGCACAGGTGATTTGGTGATGGCAGTTTGGTCTACACACAACCGGCTCTTTCCCTCTGCCCTTGTCTACTCTGCAGCCGGCTCAAGGCCCGGCTTGAGCCCCCGGACCCCCTCCTCACGTTCTGTCTAAAGGAGGCGGAGTTCATGCAACCACAACATCTCCCTCTGCAGAGGTGCCCGTGGGGAATTCCAGAAAGATTCTACTGCCTCGGGGCGTCTGCATGGCTCAGTGGGTTGGGCTTCCAACTTTGGCTCAGGTCATGGTCTTGGTTCATGAGTTTGAGCCCCAAGATGGGCTCTGTGCTGACAGTGTGGAGCCTGCTTGGATTCTTTGCCCCTCCCCCCCAAATAAATAAATAAACATTAAAAAATATTCTGCCTCAGTCTCAGGGCTTCAGTCGGCCCCTCGCTGCCTAGGTCCTGGGGTGTGACAGATCCTGTGGTCCCCACGGCAGCCATGTCCTGTGACCCCCTCCCACTCAGTCCCGGAGGAGCTCCCTACAGAGTTGCTGCGTCACCAGCAGCACAGACAGTGGGAGGGGGGTGGGGGGGAGTGGAGTGTGGGGTTTCAGTTTGGGTTTGGGAGAGCAAATCGATTTCCAATATTCAGGGCCCTTGTCCTTCTGCAGCCGGGTGCGGAATAACTGCTCCCAGTGAGACCACGGCTCCCAGATTCCCCCGGGGGGCGCACTGCCCTCCTGACTATGGAGCCCAGATGCTTCCCACCTCTGAGTGCTTCCCCGAGTTCAGACTCTGGCAGGAAGGGGACGGCGCCCAGAGTGCTGTTTTGTTCTAGAAGTGTCAGGTGCTCCCCAGAGAGTTCCTGGGTCTCCAAGTCAGGCAGCAAAATGTCCTGAGTTGCCGTTTGCAGAGCCATAGATTGTTGGGTGTCAGTGGGGACGTGCGGAAAGTTCTCGGAGGCCTGGCCCTCCGGATTTGATGGCATCCGTTCTAACACGCTGACAAGAGGCCTTTGATACTGTACGTTGTATCTGCACAGAGAGAAAGAGGGCTGGTTCTGAAGAGAAGGGGACGTGGCTTGAGGTTGGGAGAGAATGTCCACCGATTTAGGTCACCAAGCTCTTGCTTCTACTAGAAACACAGTGTTTCCCAAGGTCATTTTCTTGAAATGACACATCATCTCTTGCCCACCAATAGGCTTGGTCCCTTTCATATGCTGTGTGTGCATGTGACGGAGGGGCCAGTGGGAAGGTTAAATGCCTTGTCCCGCAGGCTGGAAGGGCAGAGCAGGGAAGGGCATGAGGTCCCAGTGTGTCCCTGCCTGGCCTGCGGAGGCGGCCATGGAAACGGACCGCAAACGAGCAGAAGGGTGGTTTGCAGGTGTGTGTGCAGTGTTCGGGCTTGCACGGGGCAGAGGAGCTGGATGGTTTCTAGTGCTCCCGGACTCCTTTACGGCCTGACCCACCTTCCGTGCCCTGGCCTTGGGACTGAGGCCACCCGGGGCAGTGGGCTCCCCTTGCCATGGCTGATGGTGTGCTCACTGCACGTGTCTCCTCTCGTATCCTCCAGGCCGAGGTGTGTGCCGGAACCGTGGCAGAGGTGATCCAGTCTGTGGTCAACGGGGCAGACGGCTGCGTGTTCTGCTTCGGCCATGCCAAGCTGGGTCAGTGAGAGTTTCACTTGTTTCTGCTGTTTGTGTTCCCAGTCACACGGTCTGTTCTTCTGTCTGGGTTCCCCGGGCTCTGCATCTGCAGGTGAAGGGAACGCTGTCGCCTTTCGATACTGACTGAAGAGTCACCAGGCACCATTCCTGCTTCTGAAAGGCACTGTCTGTCCTCAGGGGACACCCAGTCCCCTGGGAGGGGGTGGTGGGGTCCTTCCCACTGGGCCCAGGTTGAGGCCACACCCAGAAAGCCAGCAGGAGGAGGGACCCACCCCGAGCGAGCAGGGGCTCTTGGGTTCAGGGCAGTGGAGGGAGCCCTCCAGGCAAAGCCCAGAACCACGTCAGGACCTGTAGGGGGAGCATCTGACCACTGACCTTGCCTCCCAGACTCTGACCTTCGCCAGAGTGAGAAAAGAGAAGGGGGGTCAAGGGGGTCAGGGGAGCACCCAGACAGAGGTTTGGGTGATTGGACCCCCCCTTAGGGTGTCTTCCTACTCCTGGCCTATGGCCATTGGCTCAGCAGGCCTCCCTTCCTATGCTGGGCAAGTCAGTAATTTGGGGAGCTCCCCAAGCGCCCCTTTGAGGGAGCGAGGCCCATTCTAGGTCAGGACAGAAAATTCATTTTAGCTCCCTTTTGCCTTCTTGATCTCCAATCAAAGCAGCAACCCAGATCTTAATAGAATTTGCTCATGCTATAAAAATAGACGCAGCATTTAACTTGAGGAAGGATGTAAAGTGTAAGTATGTGCCTGTCATCCATGGGGCGGTGAGAAAAAGGGCCGTGCCTGCGATGAAAGACGTCTGCCTTCCCACTGTGTGTAAAACAGGGATCGGATGGTGGGGGGTGTTTGGGATCCTCCCGGAGGGGAGACATGACTTAATCCTGTCTGGGCGCTCACATGCTTTACTACGGCCCTGTAGTCCGTAGTACGCAGAGAGGCTTACCGCTTCCTTCGCCTTTTCCTCCCCTTCCCCGTGGTGGGGACGCTCAGACCGTTCTCACTCTCGCAGGCAAATCCTACACCATGATCGGGAAGGACGACTCCATGCAGAACCTTGGCGTCATTCCCTGCGCCATCTCCTGGCTCTTCAAGCTGATAAACGAACGCAAGGAGAAGACAGGAGCCCGCTTCTCGGTGCGGGTCTCCGCCGTGGAAGTGTGGGGCAAAGAGGAGAACCTCAAAGACCTGCTGTCCGAGGTGGCCACGGGCAGCCTGCAGGACGGCCAGTCCCCGGGCGTATACCTGTGCGAGGACCCCATCTGCGGCACGCAGGTGACTGACTCCGGAGCTCAGGGTGGGCTTGTGAGGGTTTGCCCGGAGGTGGACGGGACTTTACGCAGGGCCATCAGTCCCTAACCTAAGTATCTGTACTTCGAATCTCACGATGAGCAGGAATCAATTGTTGGAGCCCCCCAGGGTGGGAGTGGGGGATGGAATTCACTTTCTTTATGCCCCTCTCAGAGAAAAAAAAGAAAGCACAGTCTTTTGTTTAACAACAAGCCGAAATATTTACTGCCCGGCACAGATAGCTCCAGCCATTCCTGGCTCTGTTTACAGCCCTGTAAACCGTGTTTCTGGCACTGTTTGCAGCCAGAGGAGTAGTGCCGTTGGAAATGCTGATCACGCTTTTCTTCAGGACCATGAAATAATTTCTGGAACTGGGGAAGCCCAGGGAAGCTTCAGGCCACCTTCGCGGGAGGGGTGTCTGTTCTGCACGCCTCTCCCTTGCTGGCTGACAGCAGGTGAACGAATCCGGGGCTCCCTGGTCCGTATTGAGGAGACCCCACCCTCCCTGTCTCCAGCTGGCTTTATTTCCTGGTTTTTCCATTAAGTGTCCATTTTGATGACCACCGGCTTCATCCCAGGTGGGCTTGTTTTCTCAGGTGAGGATGCCTCCCCGTCACACCCATCTGTTCACACCTGACTGTGCCCTTTCCCAGCTCAAAGCCCCTCAGATCCTTCCGTTTCTGTTAAGACTTCTCCATTGCAAACCCCCCGATGATGTGCAAGGCCCTACATGACCTGCCCCCTGCCTACCTTTCTAGCATCATCTTTTGCCACTCTTCTTTCGTTTTTTAAATTATTGAATGTTTTAGTCTTTATTTTTGAGAGAGAGAGAAACAGATGAGTGTGAGCAGGGGAAAGGCAGAGAGAGAGGGACACAGAATCCAAAGCAGGCTCCAAGCTCTGAGCTGTCAGCACAGAGTCCAACGCGGGGCTTAAACTCATGAACCGCGAGATCATGACCGGAGGTTGAAGTCGGCTGCTCAACCAACTGAGCCACTGAGGCACATTACAGTACCTGTGATAGAAATCAGTGTCACCTCCCCAACAACTACCCGGATGTTCAAATATGCTGTAGCCTCTATTCACTTTTATAACTCTGTTGGTGAGGCCCCACTTGAGCGAAGGACCTGGTTAACTGAAGGCTAAGAAGAGATCAGCATCCTCTTTATTTTAAATCTTCTTGTTGAAAAATCATCAAAAAATTCCTTAGCCTTTTTTTCTGCCATAGTATTCAGAACAGTGAACACAAACACAACAGTCTCTTTTTGAAGTTCGAGGATTTTGAAGGTCCCAGGTTCCAAAATCAGAATTTTTCAGAATTATAAGTGCAGTTAAAGTAGGAAAGTGTCAGAATGTGTACCGACCCCAAGGCACATACCGAAAGCCATTTCTTTGAATAAACCAGATGTTTCCTTTTCTCCTCAGCCCCCAAAAGAAGGGTGTTAGTCAAATTCTGATAATATTATTCCGATTAAGGTTGACTATGATTTCAAAGGGATCTGATAGGATTTGGACACATGGCCTACCATGTTTTCATAGTTAATAAGTCCCATGACCCATGTCTTTAATTTGGGGATTAAAGACAAATTAAACAGTAGTGGTGAGACAGTCAAGTATATTGGGGGTTTTCATGCATCTTTTACACGCTTTATTTGAGATGATGCCGGTATGGGGCGCCTGGGTGGCTCAGTCGGTTGAGCATCTGACTCTCGGTTTCGGCTCAGGTCCTATTCTCAAGGTTTTGTGAGTTCAAGCCCCACATAGGGCTCTGTGCCGACAGTGCAGAGCCTTCTTGGGATTCTTTCTCTCTCTCCCCCTCTCTCTCTCTCTCTCTTCCCCTCCCCCCCCCACACTGTCTGTGTCTCTCTCAAAATAAATAAACTTCAAAAAAAAAAAAAAGTGAAGCTATACCAGTCCATGTAGACTAAACTCAGCTTTGAAGAGCTAGAGAGATTGGGAGTGGGGTTAAAGCCAATCAACTTCCATGCTGTCTGGACTGAAATCCCATTTTGCAATCCACCCATTCCAGACATTCTAATCTCTGAGATCAGGATGGAGTCCTGTCCCCCATGTCCTCTTAGGTAGGCGGGTCACTGAGGATGGGAGCTTGCCGTCCTCTGCAGAGATCAGACTGGGCGCCCTGCCCCCCATCACCTGGATACAACCATTTGCTCTTCACACCTTCTATTACTTACACTGTGAAACTATGTCCCATGCCACACGTGTGCTCACTGTGAACTTCCAGAAATGGATTGGTTGAGAATTGCAGGGGAGCACAGGCTGTTGATCCAGAAGGTTCTGCAGGACAGAGAACCGGGTGTAAGGGGCACGCCGGCCCTCCTCGGGCTGAGGCCTCAGCTCTGGGCTTGTGTCTTCCAGCTGCAGAACCAGAGCGAGCTGCGGGCGCCCACAGCGGAGAAGGCCGCCTTCTTCCTGGACGCCGCCATTGCCTCGCGCCGCGGCAGCCAGCGGGACTGTGACGAGGAAGGCCACCGCAACTCGCACATGCTCTTCACCCTGCACGTCTACCAGTACCGCATGGAGAAGAGCGGGAAAGGGGGAAGTAAGTGGGCCCGTCTCTGCCTGCTGGGAGACCCCCCCCACGGAGGGCCACTGGGACCCTCTGTTTTTAGTTAATTTTTTAAAGTGTGATTTTGAGAGAAAGAGACAGAGGGTGAGCAGGAGAGGGGCCGAGAGAGAGGGGGACACAGAATTGGAAGCAGGCTCCAGGCTCCGAGCTGTCAGCCCAGCGCCCCACCAGGGCTTGAACTTATGAGCAGTAAGATCATGACCTGAGCTGAAGTCGGCCGCATAACCAATTGAGCCCCCCGCCACGGCGCCCCACTGTTGTTGTTTTCCTTCAGGTTGTATGCGGTCTGATTTACATTCGGTAAAAGTTGCCCCCTCTTGTGTGGCATTAGAGGTGTTTGGGCAGATCAGTACGGCTGTGAGATCATACGACCGTCAGAGACAGAACAAAGCTGTCAGCACAGAAAGCTCTCTCTTTGCCCTTTCTGGACAGTCCCCTCACCCCCACCTCCCGCCCCTGACAACCTCTGAACCCATGTTTGTCCTTTCAGCATTACTTTCAGCCAGAACATCACATGAATGGAATCACATGGTCCCCATGCGGCTTTGCGTGTCTGGCTTCTTTGGTTTAGTGTAAAGTATCTGAGGTCCACCCATGGAGCTGTGTGTATCAGTTGCTCGCTTATTTTTCTTGCTGCCCTCGCCTCTACTTTCAGCTGAGCCTGGAGACTCGCCCCTGCCCCTCCTCCGCCCCGCCCCCCCCGACCTGAGATCTCACCATGCACCCCGTCCTGGGGCTGCTGCTCCATGGGGCAGGAAGGCTCTGACGGTCAGCCCTGGCTGCTCCCTGCTGCCTGGGGGTCTGGAGACACTGGCCTCGAGCTGGGCCCTGGGTGCCCTGGAGACGGACCAGCCGTGGGCCCAGTCTCTCCTGAAACCACCCAGGGTGGGAAGGGGTGGGGGGGGGCGCTGAGCAAAATCACTTAAATGGGAAACCTTCAGGCGAGATTGGCTGTCAGTGAAGGGTCGTGCCGTGTCCAGCCCTTCTGTTTAGAAAAACTTTCTCAAAGAAGGAAACAAGGGATCAGGAGAGGGATGAGAAGATCCAGACCCTTGAAATTCATAACAGAAATTTACCCCCCTAACAGTCCAGGGGCTGGCTTTAAATCCTGCCCTCGCTGTTTTCTCTGGATTGTGTCTGAGCAGCATGAAGTCTAAGAATTGTTTTATTCTTTAAAGCTTTTTTTAAATTTTATTTAAGCTTAGTTGCTTTTAAGCTGTTTTAGTCTTTTAAGTCAATAATAACGGAAATAATCAGAGCCTGTCAGCCAAGAGCAACGCGCCAAAGATCCGAATTTTCAGCCAAATTGCTTCCAAATGGCACTGAGAGGAAGGACTCAGGACATGGGGTAATCTCCTCCTCCGAGGTTTCGAAACCAAGCTGAAAGCACCGGGTTTCAGTTCTTCACTCGTGTCTGTGTGTGTGTGTGGTTCTGCCCTCAATTTAGAAACTGAAAGTAGGAAAGAATCCTGAAAAGAAACCATTAATTAAATTGCTTCCACTGTAAGAACTCAAAATCCAGCCTCACAGGAGCATGGGTGGGGACACCCCTCACCCGATCGACACTCCAGTGTTCAGTGTGTCCCGGGCACTTTCAGAATATTTAACATCAGCTTCATCTTCCTGTATTGTGAAGGCAGATCGCTCTTAAATAATACATTCAGGGTAAAGGAAAAGGTGAGTGCCATTAAGGGCTCTGCAGACTTCCTGTAGGGACTTTTAATGTATCTGCTGGTGAGAAGGAGAGAGGGTCCGTGGGGCACCCCTGGCTTCCCAGGCGGGCAGAGGAATCCAGGCCCAAATGTGCACAGCCTCTAGCCTGTGGCGCGTTTGACTTCTGTGAATTTGTATCTGTTTAAAATATAATGAGATTTGGAGTGTTGTTTAAAATGGAAAGTTTTGTTTACTTACTATAGATAAGTAATAATCCCTGTGGATCTAGCAGCCAGAACTCAATTAAAGGAAGATTCGTTAATTAGTTACCCTGCAGGGAGGCAAACAGCAGAGTATGCGGCTGTTAACTGGCCGTCAGAGGCTCAGAGGCTGGAGTCAGAGAGGTCTCTGCCACAGGAACTAGCTGCGCCATGTGCATACAGGCACCTGAGTCTTACACGTATGGGTTTCATATGTACATGTGTGTACACATGTATCCACATGTAAGTAAATGGACAAAAATTTTTTTTAACATTTATTTTTGAGAGTGACAGAGTGCGAGCAGAGGAGAGGCAGAGAGAGATGAAGACGCAGAATCCGAAGCAGGCTTCGCGCTCTGAGCTGTCAGCACAGAGCCCGACTTGAGGCTTGAACTCAGGAACTGTGAGATCGTGACCTGAGCCGAAGTCTAGTGCTTCACCAACTGAGCCACCCGGGTGCCCTTGGACAAAAAATGTTTTAAATGTGTCCAGTCACAATAGAAAATTCTATGTTGATTTATTACTGTTGTGCACATAGCATTAGGTTAAGCTCAAATATTTCCCTGTTTCATTTTTTTAATGAATTTATTTCTTTTGAGAGAGAGCATGCACATGAGTGGGGGAGGGGCAGAGAGGGAGGGAGGCGGGAGAAAGGATCCCAAGCAGGACCCGCACTGTCAGCCCTGGAGTCCGATGCGGGTCCCAACTCACAAACTGTGACATTCAAACCTGAGCTCAAACCAGGAGTCGGAGGCTTAACCCACTGAGCCACTCAGGTGGCCCAAGTATGTCCCTGTTCGAAAGGCTTTGGGAAGCTTTGTGGGGCTGATTCTCCGCCTCCCCCAGAGCCTTCCCCTGCTTTGCTAAGTGAATCTGTAAAGGCTAAGAAGCCCCACGGGAATTCCAGCATCGGGAAAGAGACCCTAGGGTCTAAGAGCTGTCCCCCATGAAGATGGGTCTGTCAGGAGTCTGTCCACTGTGTTTAACTAAAATGAAATGTGTGCTGTATTTTCAAAAAAAATCAGTGTGTGTCTCTATTCCCTAGCTTAGCTGTGTTTCTGGAACAGAAGGCCCTGTTGCCTTTCACAGAAGATGAGTTAGTTCAGGGAACCCACTCATGCTTCCCCGAAGACAGCCCCATGAGGCCAGGGGGGGAGTCAAAAAGGAGAATCCTGTAAAACGACATGTTCACATCACGAACATTTTATTTCAACTTAAAACATACAACTGTGTATTTATTTATTGATCTTCTGATACAGGGCCGTGACTTTCTCTTCAAGATAAGTTTTCAGCTTAAAGTTCTGGATTTTTTTTAATGTTTATTTATTTTTAAGAGAGAGACAGCATGAGCGGGGACGGGCAGAGAGAGACACACACAGAATCTGAAGCAGGCTCTAGGCTCCGACATCGGCACAGAGCTCAACTAGGGCCTTGAGCTCACAAGACTGAGTTGTCAGATCATGACCTGAGCTGAAGTTGGCCGCTTAACTGACTGAGCCACCCAGGTGCCCCAAGTTATAGCTTTTAGAAAGCATGCCCATATTAATGGCCCAGTTTTTGTGTTTAGTGTCTTCTAAGTGATTCAAGAACTTAGAAGACACTTATGCAGCCTGCAGTATTAGACCTTTTATAGATTCTTAAGTTTTCTCCCACTCTGTAATTTCTCCTTTCCACCTAAGTCAGTGTCTCTTTAAAAAAACAAAGCAAAACAAACAAAAAAACAACTCATTTTGATCAGATCCTTCCAAAGCATGGAGTTCAGTTTTTAAAGAAACGTTAACTCGCTTATTGCTTTGCATAAGATTTGATTCTATTTTTATCTGTAATAACAAGTGGCATAATTAGGCCCAGGAGGGAGTCCAGCTGCCCTGTTAAGGTTATAGCTCATTTGCAGAGAGCAACCGAGCACAGACCGAGGAAACAGCCAGCACTGGCCACACCCGTCTCACGTGCCAAAGGCATCCGTGGGCGTGCCTCACAGGTGACGGCCAGGTGGCAAGGTAGCCATTCCCAAACTTCACTGCACCTGTGACTCACCTGGGGCCCTTTGCAGTGAATCTCCGTGCCCGCAGCACACTCCAGGCCAGTTAAATTAGCAAGTCTCTGAGTGGGACCCAGGCATCCATATTTTTTTAGGTGACCCTTGGTGATTTTTCAAGGTCATTCGGCCTGCAGCAAGGTTTGGGAACCACTAAGTTAAGGGAGGGTGAGGTCAAAGAGCGTCTACATACTTAACAGTGAGCTCTGGATTTTCCTCTTAGATTCAGCATTCATTTTCTAGGAGATGGTGGGCAATTTCTTAACATTTGTGAACCTCGTTTTCGTCATCTATGAAGCCAAGCCAATTCTTGCCTTGCGGATTTGTTGTAGGAATTAAGTGGTAGTCAGAGAGTTGCTCAATGAACGCGAGTTAGGAGAGTGGCCCAGAAATCGAGTGAAATTAGCAAATCTTCCTGTACAGAGCGTAAGGTGCGTAGTAGGTATGCTGGTTTGGCAAAGCTCTAGGCTTGGAAGAGTGTCTATAAAGGGTAGCTCTAGGCAGACTGAGTTATGGTCCTCTCCCCCCTGCAGCTGTGACCCCAGAAATGTGACAAGCGGATGAGGAATCTGCCTCTTACCTGCTGGCGGCGTTCACTGATACAGAACAACTTTCTCACCAGCCATCTGTAGTAATGTACATTCTTGCCAACAGCAGATGGTCCATGCCTGCTCACCTCGTACCCTTCCAGATTCTGCACCACGTGTGGAATCCAGATTGCTGTGGCCACTGGAACTTGGACAGAACCACTTTTCCATTGTCTGAACAAGACTTCCATTTTGAGTGATGCAGGTGTAATTATAGGTATTTTATAAGGTTCTTCTTCAGCATGATCTAAACTGCACTTTTGTTCTCTGTGCTCTGTTTTACTACATGCACATTATGCATTTTATTCCATTACATCAAATGGACTATTAGAGTCTGAAAGTCCAAATTGGCCCGTCTTTACCCTTTAATCTACGGCACATGTGGAATATCTGAGCTGCTCCCGTCTATATAATTAGATTGCAAAACAGATGATAGTTTGCTTTAAAAATAACTATTTTCCTTGTGTGCTGCCATGACCCGATCTTGCGTGATACAAAATGGGATAAAAGAGAAGTTGCATAGTATATCTTCCCTTGCAAATGTTTTTACTGAGGACAGTGGAAGGTCAAGAAAATAGTGTCCTTAATGTGAATGATTCTTTTTTTTAATGTTTATTTATTTTTGAGAGAGTGAGAGAGACAGAGCATGAGCGGGGGAGGGGCAGAGAGAGGGAAACAGAATCAGAAGCAGGCTCAGGCTCTGAGCTATCAGCACAGAATGTGGATGATTCTTGGCCATAGACCTGCTGGAGTGACTGACGTGGTTGAATTGAAATGCGCTTTCTGTGAACACTCATCACCTGTTTTCCTTGGTCCTCAATGTGGGACTGAGGGCAGGTTGGGGTTAGGACTATGGTTCCTACAGTGTTTTCATCCTAAAGCGTGAGCAGTGGCTTGCCCTCCCGTATCCGCGCTCACGTGGCCTCTGCCTACAGATGTGCGGCCACCCAGAGACGGGCCACATGCCGGTCACATGTCCGCCAGGACCCAGACACAGCCCTGTGCCACCCCCGGAAGGTGGCTTGAGGCGCCAGAGTCTGCTGCTGCCTGGGCCGGGAGGACGAGGATATGGAGATGATCCGGAAGCTGGGGTGATGTGCCGAGGGAGAGTGGGACCGGGACAAATAGGGAGCCTGTCATTCCTGTCTCGGGAACTGGCTGGGGCCAGCAGGATGCAGGGTGGAAGGCTCAGGTCTTGAAGGTGTGAATCCCAGCTGCACCACTGACAGTATGATCACGGCAAGTTTCCTTTTCCAAACCCAGTGAGGACCACTGTAATGAGATATGCGTGGGGAGCAGTGATATGCACACAGGGGGTCAGCTCCGTCCTGTGTAGCTAGCCAGGAAACCAGCAATACAGAATATCCCTCACCCTCAGAAGTTTGCTCGGGACCCTTCGGAATCGCCCGTCCAGCTGCTCGCCCTCCCCCCACCCACACTCAGGCAACCACAGACCCACTTCCGCTCTTCCCTTTGCCTTGCATTTCCTAGACTTTTATTCGCGTGAAATCCTATCTTACAGTCTGTGCTCTCTTGGGTGGTGTCTTTCACGTAGCATAATTGTTCTGAAACTCAGTCACTTTGTCACATGTATCAGTGGTTCATTTATTCTTTTTCTACATAATAGTCCACTGACCACACCTTCCGCTGCTGATGGCTGTGTGTGCCAGTTCCAATTTGGGGCTGTTACAAATAAAAGTACTATGGACATTCTTGTGCAGATCTTTGTATAGACACACACGTCCTTTTCTGGTAGGGAAGTCCCTAGAACAGAATGGCTGGACCATATGGTACATGTGTACATGTCCTTTTTTTTTTAGAAGCTGCCAAAGTATTTCCCAAAGGGATTGCACCATTTTGTATCCCTCCCAGCTCCCCCACGTTCTCCCCTGCACTTAGGGTGGTCAGTCTTTAATTGTAGCCTATTTATATAACAGGCATACAGTAATATCTCACTGGTTTTAATCTGCATTTCACTAATGACCAGTGGTGTTTAGCATGTTTTTATGGGCTCACTTGGCACCCGTGTATCTTCTTTGATGAAAGGTCTTGTCCCCACATTGAAATCATTTTTGTCTTTTGATTAAGTTTTGAGAGTGTTTAATATAATCTGGATACAAGGCCTTTGTCAGATAATATGTTTTGCAAATATTTTCTCCCAGTCTGGCTTACTTTTTCATTCTCTTGATTGACCATGTATTGATTGGGAAGGGCAGAAATAGTTCGTTTTGGTGAGGTTTAGCTTCTCTGTGTGTTCTCTTATACATCATGCTTTTGGTATCCTATCTAAGAAATTTTGCCAAACCCAAGACCAGGAAAGTTTCATATTACGCTTTCTTCTAGAAGTTTTATCATTTTAGGTTTTGTATTTAGGTCTTAGATTCATGTTTTTCATAAAATTGTGCAATGTATGGGTTAAGGTTTTTTTTTTTGCAAGTGTGGGTGTGTATGTGTATGTGTGTGTATACACTCATAGAAAGCAATATCTTTATTTTGATAAAAATGTTTCTGAAAAAACCGCTAACATCATCCTGGTAAAAGACATGTGCATATATATCTATATTTATATATTATATATGTGTCTCTCTCAAACATTAAAATTTTTTTTAAGATATAATGAGAGTGGACATTCTTATCTTGTTCCTGATCTTAGAAGGCATTTGATCTTTTACCATTAAGTATGATGTTAGCAGTAGATATTTTAAGAAACTCTTTATCACACTAAGGATATTGCCTTCTATTTGTAATTTGCTAAGAATTGTTATCAGGAATGGATGTTGAATTTTGTTAAATGTTTTTCCTGTATGTACTGAGTGACTCATATAGTTGTTTTTTGTTTGTTTGTTTTGTTTTGTTTGTTTTGTTTGTTTGTTTGTATGTTAATTATATTGATAGATTAATTGTTTTTGTTAACCAACCTTGCATTTCTGGGATAAATCCCACTTGTGGTATAAAATCCTTTGTATATGTTTATAGATACAATTTCTTCATGCGACTCCCTAATTTGTTCAGAAATTTCGTGTCCCTGTTCATGAGAGATACTGGTCTTTAGTTTTTTGTCCTTGCAATTTCCTTGTCTGTTCGGGTATCAGGGTAATCCTCACCTCATAGAATAAGTTGGAAATATTCTCTCCTGTTTAATTTTCAGGAAAAACTTGTGTGGTATTGGTATAGCCTTTTTCATTCTTATACTTTACGTTTCTTAAGTGTTTGCTTAGTTTCACCAGTGCAGCCATTTGGCCTGGAATTTTCCCTGTGGAAGGTTGTTAACCACAGGTCCTATTTCTTTAATGGACACAGATCTGTCAGCTCTTACTTCTTGAATGAACTCTCATACTTCCTATCATTCAAGACATTTGCCTCTTCTTCCAAGTTGTCTAATTGACTGATGTGATGTTTCCTTATTATCTTTTTGGTATCTCTAGAAACCGTAGCAAGGCCACATCTCCCATTCTCAACATTAGTAACTGGTGCCTTCTCTGGGCCTTTCCGATCCATCATTCTAGAGATTCATTGAAGAACCAGGTTTTGGCTTCATAGATTTTCTCTATTGTTTCTCCTTTTTTATTCCTTTGATTTCTGCTTTTGTGTTCATTCTTTCCTTTCTGCTATTTATTATTGAATTTGTTCCTTTTTTCTTATTCCTCAAGATGTCAGCTGAGATCATTGATTTGAGACTTCTGTCGTCTTCTAATCTAGGCATCTAATGCTGTAAGTTTCTTCCTCTGTCCTTCTTCAGGCATCTCACAAATCTGGAGATGTTGTGTTTCGTTTTCAGTCACTTAAAAACACTTTCTAATTTCTTTTGAGTTTTTCTTTGCCCATAGGTTATTTGGAGCTGTATTGTGGAATTCTAAAATATTTGGGAATGTTCCAGATAATCTTTCTGTATGGATGTCTAATTTAATTCCAGTGCATCAGAGAACATACTTTGATGCGAATCCTTTAAAATTTATTTAGACTTGGCTTATGGACCCGAACATGGTCTATCTCAGGAAATGTTTTGTGTGTATTTCAAAAGAATATGTATTATGCCCTTGTTGGGTTGAATGCTGTATAAATGTCAAGTACACCAAGCTGGTTGACAGTGCTGTTCAAGTCTTCTTTGTCCTTCCTGGTTTTCTGTCTACTCGTTATATCAATTATTAAGAAAGAAAAAAAAATTAAAAAAAAAAACAATTATTAAGAAAGGGTTATTTGAAACGTCCAACTCTAATTATGGGCTTGCTTATTCTTGCAGTTCTATCAGACTTTGCTTCATGTATTTGGACTTCTGTTATTAGAACATACATATTTTTGATTGTTAGAACCTCTTGCAGAAATCCTCTTCATGTAATGTTCCTGTTTGCTTCTATTCACATTTTTTGTCTTAAGTTTCTTTCATTTAGCATTGATGTAACCACTTCAGCCCTCTCACGGCCGCTGTTTGTGCGGGATCGCCTTTCCCACTGACAGGTTTAATGGGTTTTTTCTTTATACTCAAAGTGCATTTCTCATAGACCGCGTGCAGTTAGGGCTTTTTTTAAATCCAGTCTGACATTTCCTACCTTTCAAATCAGAGTATTCACACTGTTTACATTTAATGTGATTATTGACGTGGTTTAATCCAAATTATTACTTTTCTATAGGTTTTCTATTCAACTTGTCTGTTCTTTATTTCCTCTGCTTTTTTATCTGCCTCTTTTGGACTTACAGAGTATTTTTAATAATTTTACTTTGTGTCCTCTGTTGGCTTATTAACTATAATTATTCACTATTTACTGATTGCTGTAGGGTTTATAGTATACACCTTTAAGTGATTACAGTCTTCTTTCATGTGATCTTATAACACCTCCTGTATGGAATAAGAACCCTACAATAGGGCACTCATCTATTTCTTCACTCTAAACGCTGTGCTATTGTGAAACTTAAATTTTGCACATGCTCTAACCCACACATTTCACTGCCCTTTTTGCTTTAGCAGGTCAATTATCTTTCAAAGAGATGTAAATAAAGGAAAATGTGTATTTACTGGTGAAGTTTGCATTTCCATGGCTTGTTTTGTAGGTTTGCTTTTGGTGAATTCTTTTTTTTTTTTAAGAGAGCAAGAGCACACGTGAGCAGGAGAGGGACAGAAGGAGAGGAGAGAGAGGGTCTCAGGCAGGCTCCATGCTCATGCAGACCCCAATGCGGGGCTCGATCCCACAACCATGAGATTGTGACCTGAGCCAAAATCAAGAGTCGGATCCCTACCGACTGGGCCACCCAGGCACCGCCCCTCTTTCAGCTTTTTTAAGTCTGAAAAAGTCTTTATTTCCCTTTGTCTTAGAATGAGATTTTCGTTGGACATTCTAGGATGACAGTTTCCAGCACTTTAGAAATGTTGCTGCACAGTCTTCTCACCTGTATGATTTCCAACAAGAAATCCTTTATATATAATCCTTTATATATAGGTCCTTTATATATAATCTGCTTTCCTCCCATGAATGTTTTTAAGATTTTGCTCCTTATCCCTGGTTGTAGGCAGTTTGATTAGGATGCTCCTCCGTGTAGGTTTCTTTGTGTGTCTTGTGATTGGGACTCATGGACCTTCTTGGATCTGCGGGGGTTTAGTTTTCATCAATTTTGGGAAGTTTGGGCCATTATTTCTTAAGATATTTTATCTGTTCCCCGCTCTGTGTCTTCTCCTTCAGAGACTCCAATTATACACCTGTTAGGACACTTGAAACTGTCCCATGGCTCTTTTTTCTAAGTTTTTGTTTTTATCTTAAAATTTTCTCTCTGTGTTTCATTTTAGAGAGTTTTAGTTACTTGATCTTCAAATGTATAAGTCTTTCTTTCCGTAGTGTCTAATCTGCCATTGATTCAGTGTGTTTTTCAACTCCTACATTATAGTTTTCAGCTCCGCATAGATGCAGTTTGTGTCTTATTTTAATATATCCCACGTCTATACTTTTCAAACATTTGAAATCCTGCCACTACTGTTTTAATGTTCTTCATTGTCAATCATAATATCTCTACCAATCAGTTCTTCTTGGTTTCAATTATCCCTTCATTATGAGTCTCATTTTCTTGCTTCTTTGCATACCTGCTTATTTTTGATAGATGCTGGACATTTTGCATTTTGTAAATATCCTTAAGCTTTGTTTTGAGATGTAGTTATTTGTAAACAGTTCGACCTTTTCTGGTCTTCTTCCTAAGATTTGGTAGGTGGGACCTGGTCAGTGGTTCTTTAGGGCTAAGCATTCCCTACTACTGAAGGGAGACTCTCCTGGGTCCCCTACCTGGGGCCCTGTGAATCTCGAGGTTTCCAGTCTGGCTGTTGGAAACAGGCACTATTCCTGGCCTCGTATGAGTGCCGTGCACTCTTATGTCAAATCTTTTCAGGTGGCTAGCTCCCCAGCCATGGGGTTCCCTCACATGCCTGTACTGACCAGTACTCAGGTCAGTATTTGAAGGGGCCCCTGCGGATCCCAAGTTCCCTTCTCTCTGTACTTTGTCCTGCCAGCTCTTGCTACGTTGTTCTCCCTGAACTCTCTGCTCTTTCTCCTTGATGCAGGTAGTCTGCCGCATTCCCCCCCGAGTACCCCGTCCCTGGGGCACAGTCTGGAAACTGTCTCAAGACAGTAAGCTGCAGCCCAGGTAGTGCTGCCTTATATGTCCCCCATCTCCCATGGATCACTGGCCTTGACTGCCCAGTGTCTGGTGTCTTACAAACAGTTGTATTATACATTTTGTTTATTTTTAGGTTAAGACAGTCTATCTGGTCCCTGTTACTTCATCTATGCTAGAAGCAATGAGCCAGCTGGTTAACTTTTCTGAACTTCTTTTTTCCCACCTATATATATTTTATTTATTTTGATGCTCAAGCAAGCATGAGCAGGGTAGGAGCAGAGACAGAGGAAGAGAGAATTCTAAGCAGGCTCCAACACAGAGCCGTGTTGATAACGGGGCTCAAACTCATGAACCCGTGAGATCATGACTTGAGCTGAGATAATTAAGAGTCAGATGCATAATGGATGGAGCCACCCAAGCACCCCTTTCTCCTCTATATTTTAGAAAGGACAAGAGTATTTAGCTTATGGTTTTGCTGTGGGAATTGAATGAGACTGATGTTTACACGGCCCTAGCACTTGGCAGTTACTCAGCAGATACTTGGGTCTTTCCCTGCCTCTGCACCTGGTTGTTACTTCTTCCTGATTTTACCCTGGATTATCAACTTGATTCCTGGCTGACCTTTAGGTCAGGGCCTCTACGCTGATCAGCCAAAGCACAGGATCACTCCCGGGCTATTCAGATTCAACTCAGTCAGTGTCAGAGCTCTGCTAGCCAGAGGACATGGAGGTGAAACCTTATCATCATCTTTCTGGACATTCACCTTTTCTGAAATCTCTTTCAATTCAACCTTCCAGAAATATTCATTTCTTGGAGGAGGGATGTCAGTGGGTTTTAGGTCAGTGATGTGTGGCGGACAGAATTTAAAAGGATCGCACTATTTGCAGCCTAGCGTGATTTTGTTGGGGTTTCCTACTAGGTCATATGGTAACCTTTTACTTCCCCTTACATTTTTCCCTCCAAGTGCCCAAGGAGTTCTGGTGCTTACCAGACAAGTGTTTGCTGGGATCTAACCACTTCTCTGTCCTCTTGTCTTGTGGCAGTGTCTGGAGGCCGCAGCCGCCTGCACCTCATCGATCTCGGCAGCTGTGTGAAAGCTCTTAGCAAGAATCGGGAAGGAGGCTCAGGGCTGTGCCTCTCGCTGTCTGCTCTGGGCAATGTCATTCTGGCTCTTGTCAACGGCAGCAAACACATCCCTTACAAGTAAGTGACCTTCCGCTGGCTGAATGGAGTGGGTTGAGCATGGACCCGGGGCTGGGTGTGAGACTCTTGGTCCACTGACTCCCTGGAGAGGCACGGGACAGCCTGACCGTCTGGACGGGGACCACTTTGCAGCTCATGCCCAAACCAGCCTTTGGTAATGAGCATGTATCGCATGATCTTCCAGATTCAGAAGCTATGAAAATACTTAAATTACTCCAGTGCTGACTCTGAAGTCAGATAATTGGGAACTATTTCAGTTGGGGTCTCCAATCACAGTTGCCATTGCTAGTTTATGGCCATCGTCACACAGAGGCCTCATAGTGATGACAGCAAAGGGCTGTCATATCTAACCAATAAAAATACAGGACACCCAGGAAAATTTGAATTCCAGATAAACAACAAATAATTTTTTAGTATAAGTGTGTCCCGTATTGTTGCATGGACTCTTGCAAAACCTGTATTTTATCTGACAACCCTACTTAGGAGAGCGCCTAAAGCTTGGGGAATTCCAACCCGCCTCCCATATGCAAATGTTTACTCCATTTCCAAAATCCTTTCCCTCTTCCCATTATCCTCCATGAGGAGGAAATTAGAGCCACTCCTGTGTCTGGAATAGCTAAAGGCTGGCGTGTCCTCTGTGCCCATGAGGGACCCAGCCCTGGAGCCACCCGTCCCCCACTATCACCCAACTCAGCTTTGCCCTTGGACAACATGGCAGTGGTAGTGGGCGTTTCTCTGCCTGTTCGGGCACCTGCCAGGGTCAGGCTGCTCCCCCCACTACCACCCGAACCTTCACTCACCAGAAACTGATGGTTCTAATTGTGTGTCCTATCTGCATCACAAGGGTATGAGCCTCAGGGTGGTATGAATGTGAAAGGTTTGTGTAAAATCGAGGAGGACGTGGTGGCCAGTAATTCATGACAATCATCTGGTTGAGCCTACCTGCATCTACTTCATGGGAATAACACCTACAGAGTTGTCGTGAGGATTAAGCAAACGTATATGAATCATTTTTTTTTAATCTGTAAAATCATGCGCAATGTAAGTCACTTGTGTGGGAGGAAACAGGGAAGTTGGGCCGGGCCGTTTGTTCCATCCACAGTGAGTGAGATTTGGGACGAATCCTTGAGTCTTCCTTCTTCTCTGCCCTGAATGACACCAGGTCTTACACTGGTTGGTTTTTTTGTTGTTGTTGTTTTTATTTTTTTATTTTTTTATTGTTTTATTTATTTTTGATAGAGAGACAGAGCATGAGAGGGGGAGGGGCAGAGAGAGAAGGAGACACAGAACTGGAAGCAGGCTCCAGGCTCTGAGCTGGCTGTCAGCACAGAGCCCGACGCGGGGCTCGAACCCACAAACCTGAGATCTGACCTGAACTGAAGTTGGAGGTCCAACCGACTGAGCCACCCAGGCGCCCCTGTTGTTGTTGTTGTTGTTTTTAATGTTTTATTTATTTTTGATACAGAGAGAGACAGAGCATGAGCAGGGGAGGGGCAGAGAGAAAAGGAGACACAGAACTGGAAGCAGGCTCCAGGCTCTGAGCTAGCTGTCAGCACAGAGCCTGACGCAGGGCTTGAACCCACGAATGTGAGATCTGACCTGAGCCGAAGTCGGAGGCTTAACCGACTGAGCCACCCAGGCGCCCCTTTTTTTTTTTTAACATTTATTTATTTTTGATAGACAGAGAAATACAGATCATGAGCAAGGGAGGGGCAGAGAGAGAGGGACACACAGAATCAGAAACAGGCTCCAGGCTCTGAGCTGTCAGCACAGAGCCTGAGGTGGGGCTTGAACCCACAAACTATAAGATGGTGACCTGAGCCAAAGCCGGACGCTCAACCAACTGAGCCACGTAGGTGCCACTTCTCTGCCCTAAAGTGATGTCGGCACTGTGACTTAATTCTCCACCTGGTGGACCATTCATAGACTGGCTTTAGGAGTTTAAGTAGCAGGTATAATCCAATCTGTCTCAACTCCTGAAATTTGGAAACCTAGTTGGATAAACCCAGAAATGGTTTTCCCAGCCCTTGTGAGGACACTTTTCCATAGGTAAAAATCTCAAGTTGAAGGTTTATCAAGTTTTATTCGGTATCATTTCTCCAGTTGAATAAATGTGACTTGTAATGACAAGAAAAGAAAAAAGCGGGGCGCCTGGGTGGCTCAGTCAGTTAAGCGTCCGACTTCTGCTCAGGTCATGATCTCATGGTGTGTGAGCCTGAGCCCCGTGTCAGGCTCTGTGCTGACAGCTCAGAGCCTGGAGCCTGCTTCGGATTCTGTATCTCCCTCACTCTCTGCTCCTTTCCCACTGTGTGCTCGCTCGTGCATGCTTTCTCTCTCAAAAATAAATAAATATTTTTAAAAAGAAGGAAGGAAGGAAGAGATGGATGGAGGAGAGAAAAGGATAAACAAAGGAAGGACTCAGTTGCCATCCATGTCCACACAAAGAGAAACACATCTATTAAGGTGGTAATAAGGTCACGATGTAAATAAAATTCAAAATACCATCTTCTGAGGTCACTGATTATAAATTTTACTTCTATATCCCTCACATTGTTCCTGTGGAGTGACAGGCTTTCAATATTTCAGTAAATATTTGTTGACATGGTGATGGGGGGATGGGTGAATGTAAGCATATGAAATTACTTTTACTTTAGATCCAGTAATTTCTCTTTGGTAAAAGTTAATTTTATTGTAAAAGTCTAGGGAAACATCAAGAAGTGTGTTTATTAGTCATTCAAGGGCACTTGTTTAATTAAACATTAAGGTAACATTGGGCCATTTCCACGACCAGCCACCAGCACCTTCTGACACAGTAGGAAACCTCCACCTCTCATCCCTGCAGATGTGTGTCTGCTTCAGTTCGTTTCCTTCCTTCCATGCTAGCTGTGTGGGGGTGATGACTCAGTTGTCTGAACATCTGACATAAGCACAGACTTAACATAAATTCAGTGTCTGCTTGAGACCTAGCGTGGTCCCACCGTGGGGACCGTCCTGGAGATGGAGTGCTAGGAAACACAGTGGCTGAGCTGTCAGGCCAGCTCTGTCCTTCCCCAACCCCTGCGCTGCCAGTGACTTATCCCCCCCAGGCCCAGCATCCCCCCTCTCCTCACCTAGAAAGACCCTTGCTGTGAAAGCATCCCTGTTTTGGCCATAGCACATTTTCAGTAAGTGGCATCTATAAAACACATTTGCAAAGCGATTTGTCAACTAGAAACTCTCCTTTGGCAAGGTCCAGGGAAAGAAGGCAAAGATTTACTCAGATCACCCAGCCGGTTGGGGGCAGACTGCGTCACTTTTTAGGGCCTGGAGACCTTGGTGGTTGAGTCCACGTTATCCATCCATCCATCCTCAGGCTCTAGAGTATATGAGCTGCCTTTGTTCCACATGAAGTGGGATGCTGAGCACAGTGGGAGGGTCCAGATTGCCTTTATCCATTCAGTGGAGGCTCTAAAGCCACATTATGCAGCATTTTGTTAGCATACTAAACACCTTTCAGGCATCAGCCTCATCTTTGCCAGAGAGAGGGAGGGGAGGTTTCCTGCACTTCTGGGTTTCTCTTTTTCTTGCTCACTTACAGCAAAAACCAGAAACCAAACTCCGCATTCGGTACCCTCCCCCAGCCCTGCCACACAAGCACAAAAACGCACTACCTCGTCATTTGTCACCCTAGACAACTCTATGCTTGGAACCGGCACTACTTGTGTTTGCTTCTGGGAAATTAACCGGAATGTGCGCAGAGGGGATATAGCCTGTCCTCATTTGTCGTCATCCCTGTATCAGACGATTTGTCATGTGAGCAAGCTAGGATGTGAGTTTGGATTCATTACCCATCCCAGGCGCTCCCGTGGGCACCTTAGGTGTGCCCTGAATGGATTTGACTTTGCAAATGATCTTGCCTTTGTAGATGTCAGAACGGTGCAGAACGGGCTCCCAGCTTTAGCTGTTAACACGACTCAGGCTTGCTGGCCACCCCAAGGGCTATAAATCAATCCTAAATGGTGACACCATTCAGAAAGCATGCAGGGAAGGCAGCGAGACGGCCAGCGGCTCCAGCCCCTTGTCCAGTTCTGCACTAGCAGGCCACATAGACGACTCCCTCACTTTGGGAGACCTCTTGTCTAGGGAAATCTGCTGTAGAACGAGCATGTTGACAATTCATTTACAGATTTTCTTCCAATGCTCATACAGCCGTTGGCTATTCCTCGCTGTGTCTTGGGCACCAAGGTGATAGGGGTCTTCCCATTCGGTAGATGAGAAAAAGTAGGCAGAGGCATTGAAATGAGTTCCTGTGCCAAAACCCAGTATTGTAGACACACACCTCTGGATGTGGCCCCTGGAAGGGTGACCACACAGATCTGTTGGTATGAACTTGCCTTTGGCTAAAGCGCTATAATGTCCCAGCTGATCTGTAGGACCACAGTCTTTCCAGAGGCTTGGAAATTCTTTTTAATCTTTTTAATGTGTACTTATTTATGAGAGTGACAGAGCATGAGCGGAGAATGTCAGAGAGAGAGAGAGGGAGACACAGAATCCGAAGCAGGCTCCAGGCTTTGAGCCATCAGCACACAGCCCAATGTGGGGCTTGAACTCATGAACTGTGAGATCACGGCCTGAGCCAAAGTCAGATGCTTAACTGAGCCATCCAGGTGCCCCGACACTTGGAAATTCTAACCACCACCCAGTCTCTCAAAATAGAATTTTTGGTCCCTTTTCAATGTTGTCTTGTGAGGGGTACAAACCCTTGGGAAGCTTACCCTCCTCCCGGTCCTACTTCCTGAAGCGGCTACCTTCATTCCCACCTGTTACTCCATTTGGAGAAACAGTTATTTACTCCCGGTCCTACTTCCTGAAGCGGCTACCTTCATTCCCACCTGTTACTCCATTTGGAGAAACAGTTATTTACTAGGCCCAATGTCTAGTTGTGTCTTTGCCAACAAGATGCTTGTACTGTGTTTCCAGACACCAGATATTTTACAATGTCTTGGTTTCCATTTAATACAAGAGGTCATGGAACATCCTTTTCTGACTCTCTCATGTTGCATCTGCAACTGTCTTCTGCGTTCGCTTGAGACCCGGCTCTGCATTACAATCTGGGGAACAAGGTGATGCCCAATGCCTTGCTTCAACGGGCTCAGTCTGTGGTCCAGGCTAAAACTTACTCCTGGTTTATCCACATCGCTCCCTGATGTGTCTGGAGCTCAGGCCATCACCGAGCCTCCCCCTTCTCTGTGGTAAAACTTCTGGGAGAGGTGGGGGGAGTCTGAGGCAGGCATTATCGTGACCTTCAGACCGCAAGCCATTGCCCCCACTAAGGTGTGCACTCCACAAAAGCAATAAGGAGCCTGCCATTAGGGTCTGGGATGGGAGCACTTTTCCTCCAAAGTCCCTGGTGAGGTCAGGAACCAAGGTCATGACTAAGAACATGCCAGCGTTGGAGCGGTTCACCCAAGCCAGTGAGCAGCCCTGAAAGCTCAAATTCAAGTCAGTGGCTTGTGGGGAAATGACATTTCATAAATGGAGGCAGCTTTGCCAAAACATCCACTCCTCTTTGCTGAAGTTCATAGGGCCTTTCCAGGATGTGCATGCTTTGAGAGATGCTTTGAGAGAGATTTCCTCTGAGTAGCCATGTAGAGGGTCTCCACTTGCCCAAAACAGGATTGTCCGGGAAGGGGAAGATGGATTGAGATTAGTACAGTAATATTTTCCCTGGGGGACCCAGCTGATGAAAGGTTTGTTTGCATGTATATTACTTATGCCTAGTATGCAACTAAGTAGATATTTTCCAGGAAAAATGCAAAGGAATAACAGTGATCCACATTTACTGAAGATCACACGTAACAGACGCTGTAAGAATCTTCGCGCATGCGTGTGTGTGAGGTGTGAGAGAGACACGCATATTTAGCAACCTTTAAAGGCACATTAATGCTGTATTATCTCCTCCAGATTTACAGGAAGAACATCAATTTAGAACTATTTGCACAAACTCCGGGTACTGGTTTATAGCATTCCCTGTTTAGAAAGAAAATAACCAAAGTCTCAGGTTGCTAGGCAACCATGGCAATGATAATTCTTTGTATTGCTGCTTCAAAAATATTCATTTTTATACATTTTAATGACTGCTAGGATGCAGAGAAAGTGAGTTCAGAAAATCACCGGGACCTAGAGTCTCCCCCCACCTCCCTTTATGAAAATTTAGCCCTTCTTTCTTTTGTTTTTCCTCCTCGCTCCATTTACCTCCCTGGCCAGTGGTGTCTTCATATTTCATTATGAGCATCTCTGGAGACCGATATCCTCTTCTTAAGAGTTTAGGCAGCAGCTGCCAGTAAATGAGGTTAATAACCACCAGGTTATTCCAGAACCACACAAGTCACTCAGGGAGAAATGAGGCTGTCTGGGAATCAGGGTCGCAAGCCCCGGGTTCAAGCATGGCTCCTTTCTCCTGTCAGGTGCACGAACTCCGCATGTCCTCCTTCTTGTTCTCTTGAGGGCCGTGGTTTGCCCCCTCATGGAGCCTCGTGGATCTAGGTCCCCAACTCAGTCACCATCTCTTGGCAGCAAAGCCACAGCGTACTTTTTCTTTGTCAACCGTGGCTCATCCCCATGGGATAATGAGCCATGTGGTTGGAGGACTAGGTAGAAATTAGGAGATGCTTTCATTTCCCTCTTGGCCTTTCAAGAAGTTTCCTTCCTTTCTGTTCAGTCTCTGGGAATACTGACAAAACTCTCTCCCCTCCAGATGCTGAACCAACTAGAAAACACATACAAGAGCATGATTGGGAGTCAAACCCTTCCATGCTTAATCCTAGCGTAGGGCAGGGCTCTTCGGTCCCTCCGCGAGCCAGACACCCGGACTCACGAATGGGCAGAATCAGGTCAGTGGGAGTGGTCCCTTACCTGGACAGCCATGTGGCTCAAGTGCAGGAGGGAATGTGTGGCTTGCAGAGAAGGAGACAGACAGACAGACAGCATTGGGGCTGTTTCTGCCCAGGGTCACATTGACCATCCTCACCAGTCAGACCCTTTCCCTGCCCTGGGAAGATGTGAATAAGAGGGCAGAAAGAAAGCTGGGAACTTTTTTCTCGATCTGGCCAAGGGGACAGAAGTTCCTAATTTGTGGACCTGCAGGGTCCTGGGAAAAGAAGAAAATAGTTTGCAATACTTATTTTCTGGTTTCCCAGCAACTTTCCAGGTAGCTGGCATGTGGCATCAATGAGCTCTGAATGAGGCTCATTTCACAGCGTGGACATAATGAAAATAGTTCAGTCATTGTCTTCCTGTACGTGAGGAGCTGTTCCAAAGGCTTGAGGGGTGTTTAATTCTGCCGACAGCCTTATGACATGGATGCTATTGTGGTCACACTCCTGTTACAGATGGGGAAACTGAGACCAGAGGGGTGTGGTAGCTTGTCCATGGTGACACGGCTGGTAGGTGACAGACTGTTTCGTCACCCCCCAGTGAGCCACCACGTCCTAACACATTGTCCACAGTTCCGTTGTGATCTGCTGGAATTGCAGAGGAGGTCAGACAGTGGATCTGTTGCAGAGCTCAGGCATTTGCCGTCGGTTAGAGGTAAGGACGTAGTCCCACCAGTCTCCAGGCCACTGCTTTGCTGGGATGGCTAAGCCGGGGCTGGCTGACTCCAGGCGGCCTGTGGTGGTAGGGAAAGGGGATTAGGGAGTGTAGACAAGAGAAGGGAACCCAGGCCACTGAACCAAAATCAGAGCTGCCCAATAAGAATGTTGGAATGAACGAGACCCCCCCCTCACTCAGAATTTGTGTGCAGGGCCCGAGTCAGAAGGCTGGAGAGCAGGGCTCCGCTTCACCTCCTCAGACGGCTCTCGGTGGAACCCAGTGGTCTAAATCCTGAATTTGGGGCCAATGGATGATCTCTGCAAAATCACATAAGACCGTTTCCTTGCTTAATTTCTTCAGTCTTGCTCATGTAACAGCCTGGCAGTCGCTGGAGCCTTTTCACATGCCCATCAATGGGAAAATCTGCAGACTCTGTGCTCTTAGGCTGCAGGACCCCTGGGACCCCCACACAGCCCTCCTGGCACACTGGGTGAGCTCCAGTGTGAGAAGAATGACCGTGTCCCATGCCGAGGGTGGCCTGCTGACAAGACAGGATTTCAGCCCCTCTCTAGTTTTTAGGAGGTGGTTGGCAGTTTCTGGGAGGTGCACTGAGGCATTTCCGAGTCAAAAGATTCCTGTCAGAATAGGAGAGGTTATCACCCAGCCTGCATCTTCACGTTTTGCCAAGGACAAGAAAGGCAAGGAAGGGGTAGGCTGAAGGTGAGAATGACGGTAAGCTGTCAGGGCATGAGATAATGAGCTTCCTCGAACACCAGACTGATGATAACAGCTTTGGGGGTTTCCACAGTTGGCAGCGATCAGCCAGAATTTATGAAGTTTTTTCAGGCTTGGCTCCCCAGGAAATATGCAGTCAAATACTTGTGGTTTCTAAGAGATGGTCTGCAACACGGACTGGGGAGCTGATGCAGAGACAGGGGAAGCCCCTGTGCGGGTCCCCTTTACCTGCTCCCCTGCCCTCCAGCCCCTCCCCGACCCCAGACAACCACCCATCTGTTCTCTGTACCAGAGTTCAGGTTTTTAAATTCCACGTAAAATTAGGATCCTATAGTATTTGCCTTTCTCTGTCTGGCTTCTTTCACTTAGTGTAATGCTCCTAAGGCACATCTCTGTTGTCACCGGTGACAGGATATAGCTTTTTAATGGCTGGATAATATTCCACTGTATGTATACATGTGCGTGTGTGTGGTTTTCATCCATCCGTGGATGGACACTGGGTTGGTATGACCTTTTGTCAATATGTAAAGCTCATGAATTTATTCAACAAGAGTCTGGGTGCCTAATATACAGATAGGGTTGCCGCCTGATACAGACATTTAATTTAAGAGGATCCAACCCTGTGTGAAGACACAAAGAGAGAAACAATGCCTTAAGGAAGTGAATGGCTCTACCTATGACTTTCCTCTGGGTCCATGGAGACTGAGGTGTGTGGAGTTTGGGGTCAGATGCTTCTTCTGTGCCCTCAGTTGTGTCTGTGTATCCCACTCACCAGGGTGTGAGTCAGGTACTTAAAGATACAAACCTTTCACATAATATAGCCTTTAAATATAAGCCAAGTACTTTTGGTGCTCGGCCAGAGACCGTGATGTGTTTCAACACTGAAGCAAAACTTGACCGTATTGGATTTCATGAGAGAAGGGTTTTCTTCCCAAGAGATATTCAAGACTAAGGCTGATGAACTAACTTTCACCGTACACTTTCGATCCCAAGTGATACAGAGTTTAACCCATGAATCATGGAGCTCCTTGCTCTTTTGATCAGCAAGGTGGATTCTGACCCAGCGGACCTGGCCGGCAGTTTTCAGGGACTGATGTTATTGTAAGTGGGATAGAGGCTACCAAGCATAGAGGAAAGAATTTGAGGAATACATAGCAGAGTATCTGGAAGTTCTTTTATCTGTTTGGTCATTCATGCCTGAGCTACTCACAGCTGCCCTGTCCTTCGCCGCCATGATGGAGTGTCTCCTGACACAAATCATGATAAACTGCTGAGCCGGATACAAGATGCCAAATCCACCGCTAATTGTTACCTTTAATGATAACTAATCATCATACCACCAGTCGTGTTGCTCCCGGGAGAAAACAGCCCAAGTTGGGGGGTAGGAGCTCCAGGTTGGTTCGGGTCCAGTACACAGAGCCCTCCAGATGCCCTCGGACACCCAGAGGGCGCCGTGATTGCTGAAGGATGGCCAGATTTAGGCACAATTAGGCATTAGAAGGGACAGAGCATACAAATGAGTTGAGCTTCATTCATTAAGAAACTGTCTTGAGCATTAATAGAACTTCAATCAGAGTATCCAACCATAAATTCTCACCTGTTCTGCAGCCAACAGGTTCAGGCTCAACTGAGCATTAACAGATTTTTTTTTTTTTTTGTCCATGCAAATAAGGTGATAATTTAGTTCATGTGTAATTGAACAATTTTCAAATACTTATGTTCACGGAGCTGTTACGTTGTATCAGACTGTCTAACATACCAGTGATTCTTTAAAACAGAGCCAAGTTTCATTTTGATATATTAAAGAGAGAACTGGAGAGAGAGAGGTGGTTCTAGTAAATTTGTTAATAGTTTGAAGGCTGGTCGACTTTAAGAGACTACAGTAGTCCTTTGGGCCAGTGTCCCCGTGGCTCTTTATTTTTGCTTGTCCTTAGCACTTTCTCTTCCCCTACTCCCTACCAGTGAGATCAGTAAAAATGTAGCGGGGGGAGTCTAGTTTCGGGATGAAAGGTGAGGTTGGGCCCCCAGTTTATAAGCATACATTTCCTAGTTTTGTGCTCTGATATGCCAGTTTTCCCAAGGGTTACATGTGTGTGCCCTCGAAGCCCCGGGCCAGCTCTTGCTCTCAAACCGCATGTCAGTCACAGCTTACTGCCCGGGTGAACCTGGCCATCCGTGAGCATGACCTCCTGCACTCAGGAGCAATAGCAATTGTTGTTTTGAGGGTTGGGAGTGTTTCTGTGTAGTTCCCAGAACAAAGTACATTACACTGCATCCTTCACTAGGGGAAAACGCCATACAGTTTCCTTCTGAGGATTCTCTTTGGTGAAGGCAGAGAAGACCAGGTTCATGGTCCTCCACACAGCTGCCAGAATGCCAATTTAAAAGGCAAATCTAAGGGCCCCTGGGTGGCTCAGTCGGTTAAGCATCTGATTTCCCCTCAAGTCACTATCTCACAGCTCGTGGGTTCAAGCCCTGCCTCCTGCTTTGGATCCTGTGTCTCCCTCTCTCTCTGTCCCTCCCTCTCTCAAAAATAAATAAACATTTAAAAAATTAAAAGGCAACTCTGATGTCACCCCTTGTTTAAATCCTGCAGTGGCTTCTTGTCAGCTACAGGGTAGAGTTCAAATGCTTTTATGGCTTTTCTGATCACAAAAACTGTGTACAGCCTCCTGAACCAACCCCACCCCCCAGTGATACCCTCTCATAGCGCCATGTTTTGTAGATGCTATTTTTTATGCCTACAGATGGCTTTGCTCATTTGTCTGTTCAGTGACTTTGACCATTCATTCATTCATTCATTCATTCATCAAATGGTTATCAAGAACATGTATATTCCATGCTGTCTTGGATTTCGTTCTTTATTTAGACAGTTTCTGCTTATTTCTCTTACATGCTTTCAATGTGAAATCTGCCTTGGGTATAGATCTAGAAACACATCTGCCCAGTCTGCAAAATAGCACATCAAACACCATGTGCCCGTCACCCAGGTTAGGAAATATAACATTTAGAAGGCCTCTGTGCTCCTCTGTGAGGACATCACCCTCCTGCCCTTCCCAGAGTGGTCACCATGCTGAATCTTGTGTTTGCAATCCCCGAATGTGCCTTCTACTTTGACCATGTAAATTTATGTCCATAAAAATAGATCTCATTTAGTTTTGTCTGATTTTGAACTTTACATAAATGAAATCATGCTCTCTTCTTGGCTCTTCTGTAACTTCCTTTTTTCAACCAGCATTTCACTTCTGACATCCATACTGATGTGCACAGCTGTAGTTTATGAATTTTCTTTGATGTATGATTTTACCATCATAGGAGGATAAATATAACAGAGTATTGGTTCTTCTGTTGATGGATTTCCAAGAGATTTTTAAAATTGATTGTTGAATTTTGTCTAACCCATTTCTGCATCTAATGAGATGATCATATGGCTTTTTCTTCTTTAATCCTTTAATATGGTAAATTACATTAATCCATTTTTAATATTAAAAATCTTTGCATCCCTTCCTGCTTATTCTTCAAGGCTTGCCTCAAATATTATCTCCTATTTGAAGCCTTGTCTGATCTCCTTTCCTCCCTCCTGCTTCTTTGTTCCGGAAAAGTTGTTTCCCTCCTGAGGTCCCCTGTGGCATTCTGGGGTATTGTATGATGCGCCCTGATGTTATATTTTAATTATTGTTTGCATTCTTAGCTCTTCTATCATAGGAGTGCATCAAGATAATGATAGAGTCTTTTTTTTCAGGATTCTTATTATTTTTGTACCAATTTGCATTAAATCAACCTGATTGAAACCCTACTCTTTTTCATTGAAATAACGTGTTGACGCACAATATTACATTAGTTTCAGGTGGACAACATGGTCCTAACAACGCTATACATTATGCTGTGCTCACAAGCGTGGCTGCCATCCATCACAACACTGTTTCAATACCATTGGCTGTATTCCCTATGCTGTACCTTTTATCTCCATGACTTGTTCCTTCCATAACCGGAAACCTGTATCTCCCAGTCCCCTTCACCCATTTTGCCCATCTTCCCCCAACCCCCTCCCCTTTGGCAACCAGTAGTTTGTTCGCAGTATTTGTAGGTCTTTTTCTGCTTTTACTTGTTTGTTAGTTCTTAGATGCCACACATGAGTAAAATCATATGGTATTTGTCTTTCTCTGTCTGACTTATTTCACTTGGCATAGTGAATGCCCTCTAAGTCCATCCATGTTGTTGCAAATGGCAAGATTTCATTCGTTTTTATGGCGGAGTAGTATCCCATTGTGTCTATATACCACAGCTTCTTCATCCATTCATCTGTAGTTGGACACTCAAGTAGCTTCCATATCTTGGCTATTGTAAATAGCCAATAAGCGTAACCAATAAAAATAGCCAGTAACAACAGGGTGCATATATCTTTTTAATGTTTTTTTTTCCCCTTTGGGTAGATACCCAGTTGTGGAATTACTAGAATGTATAGTATTTCTAGTCTTCACTTTTTCATAACCTCCATACTGTTTTCCCCACAGTGGCTGAACTAGTTTGCATTTCCATCATCAGAGAATTTCTCCACATCCTCGCCAACACTGGTTGTTGCTTGTTTTTTTGATTCTAGCCATTCTGACTCATGTGAAGTGACATCTCACGGTGATTTTGCTTCACATTCTCCTGTGGTGAGTGATGTTGAGCATCTTTTCATGTGTCTATTGGCCATCTGTTTGTCTTTTCTGGAAAAATGTCTACTTGGGTCCTCTGCCTATTTTTAATCAGATTATTTGGGGGCTTTTTGGTGTTCAGTTGTATAAGTTTTTTAGAGACTTTGGATATTAACTCTTTATCAGATAAGCCATTTACAAATATCTTCTCCTATTCAGTAGGTTGCCTTTCCATTTTGTTGATGGTTTCCTTTGGTGTGCAAAAGTTTCTTATTTTGATATAGGCTCAAAAGTTTATCTTGAATGCTTTTGTTTCCCTTGCCTGAGGAGACTTATCTAGAAAAATGTTTCTATGGGTGATGTAGAAGAGATTCCTGGCTGTGTTTTCTTCTGGGAGTTTTATGGTCTCAAGTCTCACATTTAGGTCACTAAATCCATTCTGAGTTTATTTTTGTGTATGGTGTAAGAAAATGGTCCAGTTTCGTTCTTTGGCATGTAGCTGTCCAGTTTTCCCAACACCATGTATTGAAGAGACTGTCTTTTCCCCGTTGTATATTCTTGCCTCCCTTGTCATAGATTAATTGACCATATATCGTGGGTTTTCCCCCAGTTTTCTGTTCTGTTCCATTGATCTCTGTGTCTGTATTTGTGCCAGTACCAGTCTGTCTTGATCACCACAGCTTGCTAATACAGCTTGAAATCAGGATGGGGATACCTCCAGCTTTGTTCTTCTTCCTCAAGGTTGGTTCTGCTATTCAGGGTCTTTTGTGGTTCTGGGCACATTTTAGGATTATTCGTTCCAGTTCTGTGAAAAATGCTGTTGGTATTTTGATAGGGATTATGCTGACTTTGTAGATGGCTTCGGGTAGTATGGACATTTTCACGGTATTTGTTCCTCTAATCCCTGAGCACAGAAGGTCTTTCCATTTGTGTCATCTTTAATCTGTTTTATCAGTGTTTTATAGTTTCCCAAGTACAGGCCTTTCACCTATTCAGTTCAGTTTATTCCTATGTATTTTATTTTATTTTATTTTGTTTTATTTTATTTTATTTTGTTTTATTTTATTGGTGCAATTGTAAGTGGAATGTTTTTTCTTCTCTTTATATTACTTCAAAATAAATAGACATGTTTAAAGAATACAACCAATTTCTGTATGTTAATTTGATATCCTGCAGCTTTACCGAATTCACTAATTACTTCTCATAGTTTTTTGGTGGAGGCTTTAGAGGAGCCCAACTTCTCTAGCAGAGAGGAGTCTGGCTTCTACCTTCAACTTTTTGGTGGCCTGCCTCACTAACCTGCCTCACTTTGGGCTGCCGGACTGGCATCGTGGCCGTCAGAACCCTGGTCTCAGGAGCACTTGGGGGGCTCAGTCAGTTAAGCATCTGACTCTTGATTTCATCTCAGGTCATGGTCTCATGATTCATGAGTCCAAGCGCCACATGGCAGGCTTTGTGCTGTCTGTAGGCAGAGCCTGCTTGGATTTCTCTGTCTCCTCTCTCTCTGCCCTTTCCCCTGCTCGTACATGTGCTCTCTCTCTCTCTCTCTCTCTCTCTCTCTCAAAATAAACAGATATATTTAAAGAAAATTTTAACAAAGAACCCCATTCTCAGCTAGCACTAAGTGTGTCTTTGTAGTGATGTCAGCGGTAGAGGAAGTGGAGAGACTTTGAAGCCACAGTCCACATTCTTGAATCAAATATAGAGCAAAAATAGACTCACTCTGCCAGGTTCACTCTGACAGTTTGTCAAGCATCTGTGATGGATAAAATCCTCTGCTGAGCATTCGGGCTGATGCGCAGAGTTTAGAGACAGAAGACAGAGGACAGAAGGAACCAGAATGCACGTTAGAAGACAAGACCTAGGCAGTTAAAAGTCACATCATATGTAGAGTATGTTCAAAGAAGTAAAAAGTTCCAGGATGTCATCTGTGACTGTGTTCTCTGTAGCAGTAATAAATGATGACAATAATAAATATAAAATACAACGTAGATTCTGGCTTAAATAGTACAACTCTCCGAATGTCTAGAATCTGGTAGAAGTCTTAGAGTTCATTCAAGAGTTTTAGTTACTCAAACAGACTCACCCTTCATAATAGGCAGGTATGGTCTGGCTTTGGAATTGGGGCCCTAGTGATTTAAGTTGAGAGACATCCCAGGAATGTGTTGGAACTCTAAAGAAAGGCTGTCCCCATGACCAACTGGTATTCCCAGATTTGGGAATGGCAGCCCATCATTTGACACTAGTATAAAGTTTAAGCTACATCTGGAAGACCATGTTCTCTGATGCCAAGAAGCACAGGTTACGTGTGGAGGGGACTTCGTTAGCCCTTGTGATTCACTTTTGGCAGCAGACAAAGGGGTGTATCTCCTGGTAAAGCGCTGGAACGTGCCTGTAGGCCCTTTGCATTTCCAGGTCATGGAGCCTCAACATGACCGTAGGAAATGGACAAACCCACAGCCCAGGCCCTTCCCACTGTGACCTCCTTGACAAGCAAATTCTGAAAAAGCAAACCTCACCTGATTTCTTACTGGAATAATGAAACCCATCTCAGCCCCTGCTTGACAGCTTCCTTTGGAAAAGGTGAATGGCTACCTTTAAAAACCATACAAGCCAAAGGCTTTCCTCACCAAAGTCATTTATTTGAGCCTATAATTTGTAAGTGCAAAGAATGAAGTGACTATTCCTCTAAAAGCCTTCAGGATGGAGTCAGAATCGCCCTTCTGTCATTAAATCCTCTGTTCAAGGCCCTATTTCACATGGTCTTGGCACCTTGAGTATTATTCAAAAGCCATGAGTAGCAAAGGTACCCGTTTTTGAATATTTGCCGAGTGCAAGTCCAGTCTGTATAATACAAACATTGTCCTTTGGTCTTCACAGGATCCTTAGAGAGAGATGCTATTGTTTTTCCCTTTTTATAGATGGAGACACCAAAGCACAGAAAGGTCTAGCAAACCACCCGTAGTCACAGGTACAGCAGCTGGTACACTAGGATTGGAACCCACGTAGTTGGGCTCAGAGCTCGCCCTTTCAGGCACCGTGTTATCCCCAGGGCATGGCGTGGTGAGAGCACACAGAATTAGCCCGACGGACCGGGGTTTGGGCCCCAGCTCCTCCCCTGCTGCCCGTGTGACCTGAAGATCTCTAGTCTCCATCTGTACAAAGCGAGGAAGGTTCCCGGCGTGTCGTAAGGAAGTAACACACAGGAAGGCATCTCATGCTCAGTGAAGCACCGTGAGAATATGACCATGATCTCTCAAGTCTCTTCCACAATTGCTATTAGTGGTCCTGTCGAGGGGGTTCTGGGGTGATAGTGGGGGGTTCAGAGCCAACAGTCAAGAAAGAATTCACCAAGATGCCTTGGGTGCGAAAAGGTGATTTTATTAAAACGCGAGGACAGGACCCGAGGGCAGAAGAGCTGCACTGGAATCATGAGGGGAAACCCTTAGGTTGGGAGGGAGTCAGGGATGGAAGAAGTCTCTAAGGAACTTTGGAAGCAGGTTTCCAGGACCTTGAGGGGCTTGCTGTTGCTAGGGAAATGCCCTTTATCATCATTTAGTAAAACCTCAGTCTTGAGGCCCTAAATCGGGGGGCCATAAGCTTGGAGTATGATTGCCAGCATGTATCTTGGGGAAGTTGAGATAAAGAATGTTTCAAAGGAATTTTTTTATGTTAAAGTAGATTTACAGATTCCTAGGGGGTCAGAACAGGGGTAAGCCGACATTGTCTTTTGTCCCCAGCAAAGTGTCATCATGGAGGCAGCTGAGCTCCTAGAGGGAGGTTCCAAGGACTTGTCCCTGGGTTGTAGGCAGTAAGGGAATTTAATTTTTCATTTGCCTTAGTTTCCCACATCATTTAACGTGGCAAGCAGTTAAACCCCTTTCCTTTGTTCTTGGGTAGCCGGGAGTGTCCGAGGGGTATCACACATTCCACGTGGAGGGCGGGGTGCCGCTAGCCTGTCCTTTGCCCTCAGCTTGCCCCACTCTCCCTCATCACTGTATAGACCCCAACACATAGGAAGGAGTTCAGGTTCAGAATTTGACTGTGATGTCACAGCTCAGCTGTCTTGTTCTTTGTGGTACCAAAGAGCCAGCACTCCCTGCTGGCTTCTTAATTGTTGGGTTCTCATAAACATAGCCGGCGTCCTCTGAGTCACTGGAAATCTATTCGGCACGTACACCATCAGGGGTGGCCGGACCTTTTGCTCAGACCATCCCCCTGTTAAACCCACTGTCCTCCATTTCCTTCTCCAGGAGCCAAGAGTAGGCAGGCGTGAATGCGTAGAAACCCATCAGAGATGGAAGTGAAGCATCTCTCACTGTGCCAGAGCCCAAGTCCAGGTGGGGGGATGGGGGCATCGCTGCAGAATCCAAAGGAAACACGTGTGACTAGCCAGAGGGCCAGGCCTGGGACCCACAATAAAAAAGTGCCTTTCAGCCTATTCTCTGAAGTTTTGAGCAAATGTAGCAGATTCCCATCATATCCAGCCTTCTTGCTGTATAGACTTGAGCAGAAAGCAAGTCAAACCAGAGGCTCCAGGGACTGTAAATTCCATACGTGATGGGGGCTGGCCGAGAAGGCAAACACTCCCCATCAGTACCAGCCCAACTGGTATTCCGAAGGCATTTCTTTGAGATTTCATTCCCTAGAGTGGCAACTCGGAAGCCTCCATAGTTGTGTTGATGCCATTGATTTGTTCCTATTTCCTGTGCACGCAGGTGTGAGGGCAGTGAAAGGGCTTTCTGTGACCAGTCAGCCGCCCTGTCCGTAGCGCTGATCCGGGTACCCAGAAGTCAGAGTCGCACGCTTTCAGGATATTTCTGGTGGCAGTAGCAGTGGTGTTGTTTGTTGTTGGGATTTTTCTTTATTCTTCTAGTACTTTCTTTCTTTCTTTTTCTTTTTTTCTAACATTTATTTATTTTTGAGAGACAGAGAGAGACAGATCATGAGCCAGGAGGGGCAGAGAGAGAGGGACACACAGAATCGGAAGCAGGCTCCAGACCCTGAGCTAGCTGTCAGCACAGAGCCTGATGTGGGGCTCGAACCCACGAACTGTGAGATAATGGTCTGGGTTGAAGTCGGACGTTCAACCGACTGAGCCACCCAGGCGCCCCTCTTCTAGTACTTTCCATGCACATTACTACTCAGTGCCAAACTATGCCTGGAAGCCAGTCACTGCACCTCCACGGCCACCGCCGTCACCTTCATGTGCTTATGTCCCTCCCTATGTTCAGTTCTTCGGGCCGCCAGGCTGGCTTCGTGGCCGTCAGAACCCCATTCTCAGGCGCACCTGGGTGGCTCCATCCCTTAAGCATCTGACTCCTGATTTCATCTCCAGTCCTCATCTCCTGGTTCATGAGTCTGAGCCTCACATGTCAGGTTTGTGCTGACCGCATTGGGAGCCTACTTGGATTCCTCTCTCCTCTCTCTCTGCCCTCTCCCCTGCTCGTACGTGTGCTTTATACATGTACACACACACATACATACATTAACTCATCTTTAAGTTTACATTTGAGAGAGAGCAAGAGCACACGAGGCGGGGAGGGGCAGACAAAGAGAGGGAGACATAGAATCAGAAGCAGGATCCAGGTTCTGAACTGTCAACACAGAGCCTGACATGGGGCTCAAACCCATGAACTCTGAGATTATGACTCGATCCGAAGTCGGACGTTCACCTCACTGAGCCGCCAGGTGCCCCTTAACTCATGTAATCTTCATGACAACCCCATGGGGCCAGCACTAGAAATCGGAGGTTTACTCCAAATCTCCGTTGTCCTAGCAGCCTGGAGCATGTGGAAGCAAGAAAGCTCTGCAGCCACGCTTGACTTACCACCGTTAGTGGAACTGGTAAGGGAGAAAATGATAACAAACAAAGTTTGACTCCTGTGCCTCACTACCATCTGTCCACTCAATGCTGATGCCTTTTCCTTCCAGGGAGTGACCCGTCATCCGGCCCTCTACACCTCCACCCTCCTGTTGTATCATTGCAGACAGCCCCCTGGGCCCCAGGCCTCTGAAACCCACATCAACACTGACCCTTCCTTTGTGCTCTCCCTCTCTTATCTGCTCTGCATAAGACAGTGTGTGCTCTCTTAGGTCAGGTTATCAACATGAAAGGTCCCCATTCTTTTCAGCTTCATTAATACTTGTACTGTCTGGTTTAAAAACATTTGCAGCCATCAGGTGAGTGTTTAATTGATATATCCTAGTAATTTTAATTTGCATTTCCCTGATTACTGAGAAGATTATCTTCTCATGTTTGTTAATTATTCTCTGTTTGGATAGCTCTCGTTTGTGCTTTTTTTTACCCCATTTTCTGTTTTGTTTTTTTTAATTTGTAATCTTTATTTATTTTTGAGGCAGAGAGAAACAGAGCACCAACAGGGGAGGGGCAGAGAGAAAGGGAGACACAGAACCCGAAGCAGGCTCCAGACTGGAAGCTGTTAGCACAGAGCCTGACATGGGGCTCGAACTCACGAACTGTGAGATCATGACAGCAGAAATGGGATGCTTAACTGACTGAACCACCCAGACGTGCCTTTATTGCCCCATTTTCTATAAAGTTGCTTCTCTTTTTATCAATTTGTAAGAGTTCTTTGTAAATCCTGGATTCTACTATTTTGCACCATGTTTTGAATCCCCCCCAGATCTGCGAGGCCCCTTTGGTCATAGAACAAGTGTCCAAACATGCAGGGGGCCTGTCTCTGGGCTCTCTCCCTGTGCAGAAACGGTCTTCGTCACTTCGGATTTTGTGAATTTTCTCTGCAGTATGTTTGGTTTCCTTTGAACGAGTTTCTGCTCGTCACTGTTTTCTTTCTTCTACTTTCTTTTAGTTTATTTTGCTGTTCCTTGTCTCCATCTTAAGATGGCATCTGGCTTAATTTTTGCTCTTTCTTGCTCTTAATGTAAGCACTTAGTTCTGTACATTATCCACTAAAGACTGCTTGGTCTGTATCCTCAAGTTGTGATAATGATGATGATTTTCATTATCACTGGTTCAAAATCACACCTTTTGATCTCGGGCGCCTGGGTGGCTCAGTAGCTTCTGGCTTCAGCTCAGGTCATGATCTCTCGGTTTGTGAGTTCGAGCCCTGCCTCAGGCTCTGTGTTGACTGGAGCCCAGAGCCTGCTTCGGATTCTGTGTCTCCCTCTCTCTGCCCCTCCCTTGCTCATGTGTGCACGCATGTGCACTCTCTCTCTTAAAAATAAACATTAAATATTAAAAAAAAAAAATACTGTTTGATCCATGGGACTAAGTTATTCAGGTTCAGTTTGTTCTTTTGAGACTTGATTTGCTAGGACAGGTACAGAATACAGGGCTAATTTGAGCTAGAGGACTCTAGCATTTATTATTATTATTATTATTATTATTATTATTATTATTATTATCGGCCCCTTCTGAGGACTCCATCCCAAATCACATATATTAGCACATCTTTCCACTCTGTCTGCTTGAACACATATTATTCCCTCCCATGGAATGGTCTCTCTCCTCCTCCCTTTCTGCCTCCCTCCCTCCCTCACTCTCTCTCTCTCCCCAGCTCTCTCCTTTTTCCTTTCTACTATTTCATCCTGCAAAGTTTAGCTGCCTTGGCCTCTGCAAATTCTCGGCTCCGTCTGGGCCTGCTTCTCTGCCCTGCAGCCTCCCCTGGGGGTGGTGGGTGAGCTGGGCCACCCAGCAGGTCTCCGCTCATTTGTTTCCTTTCTTTCAAAGATTACTTTTCTCTGCTGCTCTTGCCCAATATCCAACCCCCGCCCTCGTTTTTTCCTAATATTTTATTTGATTTTCTAGTTTAAGGCTGGAGGGTCAGTCTACTTCCGGGTTTTCCAACATGGCCAGAAGCAGAAATTGATCATCTCTGATGAATCTCGTGTTTATTGTATTCCTTCAAACATCTTAATTTCCTTAAGCACGTTAATCAGCTTGTGGCTGGTTATTTGCGAATTGCTGGAACATCTCCTTCCACCCGTTGTGCCTTCTGGCCCTGTCTCATGGCGCCTCCATCCTTGTATACTTCTGCCCTGGGGACAACCCCTTTCCATTGGTATTTTAGTTGTGAGAATTAAGTCTTTGAGACCAAGGATAAAGATGGTTTCCTTTAGCGTTTGTATTTTCTTCTGTTTGGTGCCTGGCATCCCTCCCAGTTGAGGATACCCTACATGATCTTCTCAGCTTGAGATATTTTGGAGCACCCAGATACTGAGAATTAGCACTGCAAACCTGCATTAATCCAGCCTGGGATTCCATATTCTCGGGACAATTTCTTTGTCTACTCTGTGCCATTTTTCCACACGGACCTGTGTTATATAGTGAGGGGACAGGTGATGTTAAGGCAGATTTTCCCACTAAAATCCTCACATTGGGCAGCCTTTTGGCCTTGGCTTCTGCTTCCCACGTCCTTTGAAGCCACGTAATACTAAGCAGATTATTACCTGGTTTGCCAAATGCCTTCAGGGTAAAGCAGACTTCTGTGTTCTGCTTAGTTGTGGTAAGTTCCCAATTTCATTTATTTATTTTTTTGGCCTGAAAATTCTTGACTCTTTTACAAGCTTAGCAATGCATTTAATAAGATTTGTGAAAATATCTTATCCGCAGTGTTTAGTTGTACTTGATAAGGTCTTTTTAGGTACCTAAACTACCATATTACTTTTTCTGATACTTTTCTGTATTTCATTGCACATATCTCCCTGTTTTAAATTATAAGTAAGGGAATCCTATCATTTATTCTCCAAACTGGGACACTTTTGAGAGTAAAAGAGTTACTTAGTTAATTAATAATAATTTTCTGAAATATTTCCTGACAAATTCATTTATATTAGTGACTTATAAAAGAGTTGTAATCAAAATAAGCTTCTAAAATAAAGTATTTTTTACCAAAAGAATCCATGTACACCAAAGAAAAAAATTAAAATCTTTTTATATTGTGGCTAGAACATTCAAAGAGAATAAGCAACAGGGCTCTTGGGCGGCTCAGTTGGTTAAGCGTCCAGCTTCAGCTCAGGTCATGATCTCAGGGTTCGTGAGTTCACAAACCTCCCGTGGAGGATCCTCTCTCCTTCTCTTTGACCCTCTCCCACTCTTCCCTCTCTCTTTCTCTCAAAATATATAAAAACTAAAAATTTAGCAGAAAAATGATTCTTGATCCACCTATTTTAATTATCTTCACTGAATCTATGGGTAATATCCTATCAATGGTGTCTTTGTGAAGACTGTATTTTTTTCTAGTATTATCTTAGAGCTACATTGTTTTTCTTCACTTACCTCACTGCCTATATGTGTGTTCACATATAAAGCTACATGCTTACATCCCTATACCTTCTACTTCTCTTGGTAGATTATCACAGTCTGGTTGAAAATAATTAAGAATTTATGTGCACCATGACCAACTACCAGTCCTGTTCAGTGAAACATGCCTCTAATTCAGTAAGAATGTTAGGTGTGAGTTTCAAAAGAGCTTCCCCCTGTCCCCCAAAAAATAAAACAATAAAAGATCTTCCCCAGATCAAGCACAGTTTTAGAATTTCAAAATTTAATCCTTGATACTGCTGGTCTCTTGCTGACTAACCGTGCAGCTTCTTCTTTGCTTTCACAGGAACGTATTTTCAGGCTCCTGCCTGTTTGTTTCATTTAATAATTGCAATTTTTGTGTTTCATTGGTTGAGCACCTGATAACAGGCTTATAGCTAATTTTGAACAAAGTACAATTGAAATGTAAAAGACATGTTTCTAAAACTCCAGTACCTTCTCGTAGGACATGGAGACACGCTTCCGCAGTATGTTTCGAGTTAAAACCTATCTGGTGTCAGGAATTTCATGTCATTGAAGCTAGTTCTTTAGACTCCCAAGTTTCCCAAATGTGACCCATGACAGGCAGCAGAAAGAGACCTACCTGTTCATTCTCCTAATGAACTAGGTGTTTATTTCACGTAAGATTGATTACAAAATTTTTGTTAAGTTCAGTTACTCTAGATATGTAAACCTTGCAGATTTTGACAACCACGGCTTGTATTTCTCTGGGGATAAGTGAGCACAGTTACGAATTACGTGTGTGCAGTAACCAGTTACAGGTGCATTTCTGCATGTGTCCGTCCAGGTAACAGAAATGTTAAGGCTTCAGGGGGGAGCCCTGTCCACTACACATGGACCACGACGTAAGAGCGGGTAGGCCTCTCCACCTCTTCCCATCTCAGCATTTAAAGTCCTAATAATAGGGGCACCTGGGTGGTTCAGTTGGTTGAGTGTCCGACTTTGGCTCAGGTCATGATCTCACAGTTTGTGAATTTGAGCCCTGAGTCAGGCTCTGTACTGACAGCTTGGAGCCTGGAGCCTGCTTGGGATTCTGTGTCTCCCTCTCTCTCTGCCTCTCCCCTGCTCAAGCTCTGTCTCTCTCTGTCTCTCAAAAATAAACATTTAAAGGATTTAAAAATAAATAAATACAAATAAAGTCTTAATAATAGCACGTTCTCAGAAAATGAAAACTCCAGGACAACATAAACTGGGCAGGATGCAAGAAAATGGGCATAGACTGAGACTCTTCTGGGCGAATCAGGACAGAGCAGGGGGCGTGTCCACCCGTGTTTGTCATGTCAGGGCCAGAAGAGAGCCTACCTGTGACCTCAGTTCTTAATAAATACTTGTTGGGCAAACTACCTCCACGTAAGACTATTCGTCCAAATAAGACTTTCTAGTGTCGGTGCAAAGCAATGAGGACGCGGCAGTCCCAGGCTTTGTAACCAGACCCTCCAAGATCATCACTTTGGGAGCTGCTTCCTCTGGTGATACTTAATTGCAAACAGAAGCAATATTGAACTTGGCCCTACAACCTGGTCTTATCAGCCCTTTTAACCTGCACATCCTGCTGAGACCAGAGTTTCGCTCTGGAGACCGCCCTGTGCAGTGTCAATCTAAGAAAAGCCATGAGATCGTAACCTGGATGCAGTTTACAGACTGGCCGCAGACTCTTGACTTTAAACTGAGGGCATATTGGTGGTTCTGGCTGTTGCTCTTTGGGGAATATTATACACATCTCTCAAGGGGGGCCTGACGGTAACCTTGGTTTGTCTCTCCCCTGAGTTGTCCTTGGAGGTCGCGGGCTCTGCATATCCGAGTAGGCATGGCTTGTCCTCTGGAATGCTTGGGAAGCCTGCCAGAACAGGGGATGCTGGGAGCTCTGCGCTCAGCAAACGCTCAGTCCCCAAGGGGTCTTGCTCTGACACTGGCCCCTATGAGGAAGGAAAAAGGAAAGGTGCTTTGGAAGTTACAGAGTTAGGAAGCTTGGGCAGGGGGGAGGCTTCTTAGGTGGGAGAGGAACTCTTCAGGTATTTATTTAAATATTCATAGAAGGGCAGCTCTATGCTGGATACTGTTAGGTCCTAGATATAGAGAGAAAAGAAGTGATCCCTGCCCATTTTATACAGTTCTTCAAGAAGAAGACATTGTTGGTGATATTGGGACCCATCTCACCCATGGAGAGCCCTTCACAGCGTTTCAAAGTAGCACTGTGATGTTCCAAAAAAATTTTTTAAAGTGGGGAGATGAAAAGAAGTGGCAAAGGAAGGCGTGATTAACTCCTAATTTGCAAGCTTCATGTCACTGGCAGGACTTTGAGAAACTGCCCAAGGAAGGATCTTGCAGGATATCAGTGATTTGAGTCTGAACCCAAACCACATTTATCCCTTGTAAGAAATGAATAGCCATTTGTGATGAGACGTATCAACTTAAAAGATATAAATATTGTGCCACAATAGCTTTTTGTTCCAAGCAGAATAATTGTCAGTGGGAAACGCGAATCAGCAGCCTTAATTCTTATTCAAGGAATGTGTGATTTCTTCATGTCATTCCCTATTAAAATTTCATAGACTCTCTCAAGTTATTAAATGTATGCATTGTGGGCTCTGTATAACATCTTTTCTCAGACATGTACCAGTAATGGAAACCATTCTTAAACTTAATTTCCTTTTAATTTTTTTTAACATTTATTCAGTTTTTGATAGAGAGAGACAGAGCATGAGCAGGGAAGGAGCAGAGAGAGAGGGAGATACAGAATGTGAAGCAGGCTTAAGGCTCTGAGCCTTCAGCACAGAGCCTGATGCAGGGCTCAGACTCATGAACTGTGAGATCATGACCTGAGCCAAAGTAGGACACTAAACCAACTGAGCCACCCACATGCTCCTTAATTTCCTTTTAATTCCTTCCAATTAGTATGCACTGCCCTCTGTGCCAAGAGCCAATCCAGTTGGTACATTTTGTGAAGACTGTGGGATCATGTTTCCTTAAACCACCCATGTGTGACACCCAGGAGGTGTTTTAACAGAGTTGCCCTCATCATCTCCTTCAAGCTGGTTGTACATGATTTCAAAAGAAGTTTGTCCCTGGGCAGTTCCGGCACATGTGTTTAACAAAAGTCTTTCAAGTTCTCCCCAGCTCGTGACCCGTGAGTGATTTGCAAGTAACAAGAACATATTGGACATGTATCTTCACGAAATTCCACAGGCAGTGTCTGGTCACTCTTATTGGCAGGCCTACTGCAGGAAAAGCCACACTGGAAGGTTTTTGAGCCACAGATGCCAAAAAAATGTTAGTTGAAATCTAAGAATGATGAACTATTACCACACAGAATGGGAGAAAGTATTTGCAAACCATGTATCTAATATAGGATTCATATCCAGAATATATGAAGAACTCCTAAAATTCAACAACAAAAATGCAATTCACTTCAAAAACAAATAGACATTTTCTTTTGCAAAGAAGATATACAGATGGCCAATAGGCACAAGCAAAGATGTGGTCTACGTCATTAGCCACTAGCGAGATGTAAATAAAACCACAATGAAATACCACCTCACATCCATTTGGAAGGCTGTTATTAGAGAAATGGAAATAAGTGTTGGCAAAGGTATGGAGAATTTGGAACTCTTATAGCTGGTGAGATCGTACAGCCACTCCGGAACATGGTTTGGCAGTTCCTCAAAACATTAAAAATAGAATTACTATCTTGTCCAGCAATTCCCCTCCTAGATATATACTCAAAACATTGAAAGGAGGGGTGCCTGAGTGGCTCAGTCAGTTAAACGTCCAGCTCTTGATTTTGGCTCAGGCGATGATGTCACAGTTGTGAGATCGAGCCCCCCATGTCTGGCTCTGTGCTGAGTGTGGAGCCTGCTTAAGATTCTCTCTCTCTCTCTCTCTCTCTCTCTCTCTCTCTCTCTTCCCCTCCCTGCTCACATGCTCCCATGTATGCTTTGTCTCTCTCTTTCTCTCTCTAAACACACACACATACACTGAAAGCAGCATCCTAAGCAGATATGTGTACAGCCATGCTCACAGCAGGGTCCTTCCCAATTACCAACAGGTGGGAACTTCAGTAGACGAGTGGAAAACAAAATGCGGTATGTCCGTGCAATGCAGTATTATTCAGCTAAACTATATACTTAAAATGACTAAAATAGTAATTTTACGCCGTGTGTGTCTTACTACAATAAAAGAGAAGAAAAGGGAAGGCAGTGACTTCCAAGGACACACAGTCCCTGGGAGTTGCTGGAACCATCAGATTTTTCCCTTGTCATGTTTTGTTGTGGGGGAGGGGGGTGACTGGTGGGCTTGTGAACAGAGCTGAATGTGAAAGAATTCCCACAGGATTAAAGGAAGCAGCATTCCAGGCTGAGAACCTGGGATGAACTCAGTACAGGAGAGAAGCAAAAGTCCACACTTTCTCAAGGAGTCGTGAGCAGTGGGATGGCCAGAGTCTGCCTGCTGGGAGGCATCTGGGATATTTCGCAGCCTCCTCCTCTCTCTGTTCAGCCCCAGGTCCAAAGCTGCCAACTCTTCTTTCCTGTCATTCTTTATATGATCAGGAGGAGGCCACAGAGCCTGTCCGTCAATGAAATAACAAATGGATCGGCACCATGGTCATGCTGGTCTGCAGCCCTCGGGCCAGCACCCACGTCCCCCATCTTGGTCAGTAATGGACTTTGGCAGTGGTGCTACCTTCTGGAACTGCTTTCAGGATCTGCAGCTGAATCTTAACAAGGCTATTCGTCAGTAGCAGGGAAGAGGGGTGGAGGGAAAGAGCAGCGAATGGCTTGTCGTGACCTTGAAGCTCCAAGCTCATGACTTGAAAGAAAAGCCACTGCATAGGGAGAGAGCACGTTTAATCATCTAATCTGTCCTCAGAAGAGCTGGGCTAAATCCTTTCTGACAGGGTGGTATTCTATATTACTGGCCTCAAATAGCGAGCCAGCTTAGGTCCTGTCTCCTTTTTTTTTTTTTAATTAATATTATTTATTTCTGAGAGAGAGAAAGACAGAGTGAGAGTTGGGGAGGAGCAGAGAGAAAAGGAGACACAGAATCCGAAGCAGGCTCCAGGCTCTGAGCTGTCAGCATAGAGCCCAATACAGGACTCAAACTCAAGAACTGCAAGATCATGATCTGAGCTGACGTCAGATGCTTAACTGACCGAGCCACCCAAGTGCCCCGGGTCCTGTCTCTTTGGAGGTTATCCTACAACACAAGGGAAGCGCACGGATACACAGTCTGATTAGGCAGAGAGAGCTGGGCCTTCCCTGCCCGCACTGTGTACAAGATCAAAACACAGTCAAGTGAATGCAAATGAAGTGACCCCTCAGGCTCCTATTTGCATTTTTTCTGTTTATTTTATTTTGATAACAAGCAATCATAGGATTGGCTAAATTGAACTCTGGAGACTGGGGATCGTCATGATTGTCACCTAGTGTTATCATTAAGCCCAAACCCTTTGGCTAATGCTATTTAACCTCTTTCTAGCCTTTCCAAGGAATGTGGTGCAAGAGGGACTCACCTGGGTTTCCAGAAAATAAAAGCCCTATAATGCACCCAGGACCCACACTGCTCTGTCACCTTAGGGTTTTTGCTTAGAGAGTGGTAAAAAAAGTAGATGAAACCCTTCCAGATGCTTCCCTGCCATGTTTTGATAAACACATTCCTTTTGAAAGAGCTCTAAATGCACTTGCAGATTTTCCAAGCCCGGATTCCACGCAGCTTCAAGGACAGCCCTGAAGGGCAGTCGTAGACTGGATACGGAGGCGCCATCAGATGCCACATGAAACGTGCACTTCATGTATGTTTCTTGCCTGAAACAAACATTACAACTTATGGGAAAGCCAGAGGACATTCCCCAAATGTAGGTGTATTGCCCAGGGGACCCAGGAAGTGGAGAGTCGGGTGGCAGGGAGGCAGAGGGGGGAGATTTGAGAGAAGGCACTGGGCAAGGGTAGGCTTTCATTATGCCAAGAATTCCACGTGTAACCTTCATGTGTTTTCTTTTGGAGAATTGTTTGTTTGTTTGTTTGTTTGTTTCTTAATTTCTTTTCTTTCTTTCTTTAAAGTTTATTGATTTATTTTGAGGGAGAGAGAGAGAGAGGGAATCCCAAGCAGGCTTTACACTGTCAGCACAGAGCCTGACGCGGGGCCCAAAGTCACTAACTGTGAGATCATGACCTGAGCTGAAGTCAGACGTTCAACCGACTGAGCTAGCCAGGCTCCTCTCTTTTTGAGAATTCTTTAAAAACCCATGGAGAAGAGGGGCGCCTGGGTGGTTCAGTCGGTTGAACATCTGACTTCAGCTCAGGTCATGATCTCACAGTCAGTGAGTTCGAGCCTCACGTTGGGCTCTTTGATGATGGCTCAGAGCCTGGAGCCTGTTTCATATTCTGTCTCTGTCTCACTCTCTGACTCTCCCCTGCTCAGGCTCCATCTCTCTCTCTCTTGAAAATAAATAAACATTAAAAATTAAATGAATTAAAAATCCATGGAGAAGGACAGGAGTAGCCAGGGATCAGGGGAGGCTCTCGGTCACCATGGCAACATGACTCTTGCCACCATCTCTGTCACCAGTCAGCACCCGACTCCCTTTTGGATTACCACAAAGATCTCTGACCTTGGAAGTAACGCACTCACAAAGCTGAAGATGACCTACACTTGAAGGACAGCAAAGCCTCCACATGGTACAAGGAGCCCTTCTTTCCCCAGAGACTGTGTGAAGAGTCATAATGTAACATAACTGAGGAGTTTCCTTAGCCCCCTTTACACTGCAGCGGGACTGGACTGTAGAAATGTCTAAGCATTGATAATAATGGCTGAGGGTGAATGAATTTTTTAATGTTTATTTTTGAGAGAGAGAGAGCATGAGCAAGGGAGGGGCAGAGGAAGAGGGAGACACAGAATCCGAAGCAGGTTCCAGGGGCTTGAACCCACAAACCGTGAGATCACAACATGAGCCAAAGTTGGGAGCTTAATCGACCGAACCACCCAGGTGCCCCCCAAATGAATTTTTTATAGTTAACATACAGTGTTCTCTTAGTTTCAGATGTTAACAATAGAGTGATTCAACAACTCTCTATATTATCCAGCACTCATCGTGATACTCACACTCTTAATCCCAGTCACATATTTCACTCATCCCCCTTTACCATCCCCTCTGGTAATGACCTGTTTGTTCTCTAGAGTTAAGAGTCTATTTCTTGGTTTGCCTCTTTTTTCTTTTGTCTTGTACATGTGGCTTAAATTCCACCTGTGAGTGAAATCATATGGTATTTCTCTGCTTGACTTATTTCACTCAGCATTATACTGACTAGCATCATGGCCAATGTCAAGATTTCATTCCTTTTATAAAAGGCTGAGTAATATTCCATTGCATATATACACCATTTCTTCTTTATCCATCCATCAGTGGATACTCGGGCTGCTTCTATCACTTGTGAATCCAAGTGAATTTTTAAAAGTGAAACTTCAGATAATGCGAAAAATGTCAGAGTAGTATTTATATTCCAAACTGCAGCCTGGGTGGCTCAGTTGGTCAAGCATCCAGCTTCCGCTCCAATCATGATCTCACAGTCCATGGGTTCGAGCCCCTTGTTGGGCTCTGTGCTGACAGCTCAGAGCCTGGAGGCTGCTTCAGATTCTGTCTCCCTCTCTTTCTCTGCCTTCCCCTGATCTTGCTTTGTCTGTCTCTGTCTGTCTGTCTCTCTCTCTCTCTCAAAAATAAATAAATGTTAAAAAAAAAATTTAACTGCAGTAATAATAGAAACAGTATTATTACCCCTCATCTGGTCCTGCAGGTAGATTAATTACAGAATGTGCGTCTAGTACAGATCAGTCTGCATGGTTAGTAAGTGCAGAGGATCTGGTTACTGACTCATTAAGTACCTCTCGATAGCATCTTAAACTTCATTAGCACACACAATTTTGGGTAATCTTAGATTGAGAGGAAACCTTTGGACCCGTTTTCTATTTGTAAGGTTGACTAATTTCCCTTTTAGATTATTGTTTTTAATTTTTCTTTTGTTTTTCATCCAAGTGATGACATTCTTACCTCCCAATCATGCTACACTAAGTAAATATATATATATGATCTTTTCCTTTCTGTGCTAGAGCTAATAAGTCATTAACATTGTCCAAGTTACTGGAAAGAACGGTCAAAATAAAAAGAAAGATCAAACTAAAAGCACAGCTCTTACCCTCAGCCTTCCAGGATCTTACCGAAAAGAGCTGGCTGGAATTAGCCACACCGTGGGGACTGGGGGCGAAACCCTCGGATCGTAATGTGTGCCCCAGACATCTGACACCATGTGTGAGTTTGAAGGGTTCCTGGACCCCCCTCAAGTTTGGTAATCCAGTAGGAGGGAGGACTCACAGACTCGCTGCTAGTACTCCCAGCTGTGATTCCTCACAGAGAAAGGCTACAGATTAAAATGAGCCCAAGGAAGAGGTGCATAAGGGCTCCAGACATGGAGCTTCTCTTGTTCCGTCCCATGCAATCAATGTGTGCTGTCCTCCCAGTGACAGTGTGTGACAGTACATGCGAGTATGTCCCCCAGGAAGCTCCCTCGAGAGCTTCAGCATGCAGAGTGTTTTGGGGGACTGCCTTACGTAGCGTGATCGATTGATTGATTGATTTCCCACATGGTTGTGCTCAGTCTACAGGTTAACCAGTCCTGCTCCTGACCTAAATCACATGGTTGATCTTTCTGGTGTGGCCAGTCCCGACTTTAAACAAATATTCTAAGAGGGATGACATAGGTTACCTCCCAGAGGCTGAGGGCAAAGGCTAGACCTCGTTGGGCACAGCCATATCCTTGACTACTCATACTAAGCGAGGCTTAGGCTGAGCTTGCATGACCAACCAAATCTTTGAAGTGCAATGGAAGGCATATGGAATATTCCCAAGCAAGAGAACCTTTAAGGAGGATATGATAAATGTCTATTAAAATGTAAAGGGCCAGTGTGTGCACAAGGATTAGTCTTACCCTGTGTGCCCCTAGAAAACGGAGTGAGTGCCTGTGGTTAGAAGCATAAGGAAGATTTAAGTTCAGTACAAGAAAGAGCTTTCTAATAATTGAGGCTGTTCAAATATAGTGCACTGTGTGCCTCGGGAATGGGTAAGTTCTCAGTCATTAAAAATACTCTGGCAGAAAGCAGATCACCTGCTATTGTGGTAGTTCTTTTATCAGGAAATGCAAGGACTCCTAAGAATCCTTCCAACTGTGATATTCTGTGGTTCTCAAATGATTTCTCAGCTTAATTCAAAAGTGTATCCTGGAATCGGCGGACTTTCGATACTGTGATTCTCATTGTGTGAATTACTTTGCACATATCTTCTGTCCTCCCTGCCATGGAAGGAATGTACATGTTCCTGAGCAGAACTTAGACTATCTAGAGCGATTTGGATTCTACTAACTCTGAGTGGTCAACAACATGTGAGGCTGGATGGAGGTTTTTTTCTTGCTCTAGAGGAGAAGGGCTGAGTTGTTAAGCAAGTGAGCAACGTAAAAAGAAAAAAAGAGTTTTCATGGAACACTTTTAGTTTATAAAAGTGAATTCATGTATGATAACCAAGTTGCTCATTGCAAGTATGTCTTATTAGATGAGTCTGAAGCAGTTAAGTTAGGATTTTAACTTGAACCGTCTGATAGCTATGGAAGTAAGTTATATCACATACTTCTCCTAAAATATTCTGTTGAGACTATTCACTGTTGACAGGTGGTCTTTCGTTCTTTTTTTAAAAAAAATTTTAGCACTTATTTACTTTTGAGAGAGAGAGTGCAAATGGAGGAGGGGCAGAGAGCAAGGGAGACACAGAATCAGAAGCAGGCTTCAGGCTCTGAGCTGTCAGCACAGAACCTGACATGGGGCTTAAAGTCATGAACTGTGAGATCATAACCTGAGTCGACGTCAGATTTTTAACCAACTGAGCCACCCAGGTGCCCCTGCAGCTGGTCTTTCTCATGAAGTGGGCTGACTTATTGTGAATTTTATCTTATTCAGATAAATAGAACACTTATATCCACTGGATTCACGCAGCCCAGATTTCCTTAGACTTCATCTTCCTCTGGGTATAGTGGTAACTACTAAGGTCATAAAGCAGGCTTCATTGCCTCCAACCCATCCCTTCAACGTGAAGCCTTTAGTTTTCGTGAACTGGCTTTCCTGTCTATATATTTTCCAGTATGGATGCCCATCGTGTGCCTAGTCCCGTCAGAGGCAATTCTGCTTCACTTAGAACAGCAGGCCCCTGTGAGCCACCATCCCTTCTTTCTTGCCTCACAGTGGGCACTGCCCCAAAGTTCTAGAGCTGCCCTGGTGCCAGCCTTAGATAAGAGGCACGGCCCGGAGCAGAAGGCGGCTCTCCTGGGTATCACCCTCTATCAGAGGCCTTCCAAAATGGCGCCATTTGTGCCTCAGGGCTCTCCAGCTTCTAATTAAGAACCCTGAGTGAACAATTAGACGAACCTTCATCTACCCCCGTGGTTACAGTTTCAGGACCTCCACTCCCAGGCAGTGTTAGGTTAAGCTGGGACACACCCACAGCAGCCACATCGCAGAGGCTGGCCCTTGAGCTGGCAGTGGCAGTTCGCTGCAGGGTCCTTGGCGGAGCTCTTCCCTGATGAGGGAACTCTCCATGTCTCACTGGCTAAATGCCAGAAGCTCCTCTAACACGAGTGCCAGATGTAAGGGCTCGTTTTGCTAGTGCTTTATTACACAAGCCGGAGTCCCTGTCCCTGAAAGATGTCCGTCAAGTTTGCCTCATGACACGCTCCTCTGCCCAACATCCCACGAGACCTGGTCATGCTGCTTGCAGGACAAACGGTGTGATGTCCAAACCGCAGCAACTTCACGTTACTCGGACAGCTTGGTCTGTACTTAGCTGTTGGTTCTTTGGTGGTACCAGAAACGAGATAGTTCATGCCCTGACAGGTTGGCACCCTCGAGGGGAACATTGCCGAGTGACAGCCACTCCTGCAGAGCAGACGGCTTCCCACAGAGGAAGTGCTGAAAGTCTCCTCCAAAAGTGTGCAGGTCTGTGAAGCAGTCATGAGAAGGGAGCCATCCAGACCCTTACAAAGAAATAAACTCCAGGAAAGTGCTTTTCACCTCTGGGCGGATGTATTTCAATCCCTCAACTCAACAGTGTCATGAAGGCATCTCCTTGGGACCTCGAAGACAGAGGCACAAGAATTTGCCCTCAGCCAGTGGGTTTGGTGACTCAGTTTTTCTTCTGCTCAACCCTCTTTCTAATGGGGTAACACACACACACACACACACATACACACACACACACACACACAGATGTGGCCCACATTGGGCCATGGATGCTGATGTCTTGGGACCCTGGTCCCTAATACTTGGGCTGGCCTCAGAAGGTCACTCACTCACTCATGACCCCTTAGGTGACAGTAAGAAAGGATGTTCACAGACCAGTAGGGTATAAATAGGAAGGAAGCAGAGTCTGTGGAGGCGAGAGTGGAAAAGTCGATTTGAGGGTCCCAAATCTGGCCAAGTTCATGATTTAATTCTGCCTTCGTGTTTGTGCTTCCTCTTCACTCTCCTCTCTCCTCCGGGTGGTCAGTGGGTGGATGGATATGGAGGCCTGGCGCCTGGGGGCAGGGCTGGGAGCTCATAACTCTTGGAGCTGGCCTGAGACCTAGCAACTCTTGCCCAGCGGGTCAAGCTGTCTGCCAGAGGCTCTATAACACATTCCAGGAGCTTGCAGGTAAAGTGGATAGAGATGGGATATTTTCCAGAATGCAGTGTGGTTCCAGGGTCATATCCTCAAGAATGTGACAGATGGGGCACCTGGGTGGCTCAGCTGGTTGAGCGTCTAACTCTTGATTTCAGCTAATGTCATGATCCCAGGGCTGTGGAATTGAGTCCCACTTCTGGCTCCATGGTCAGCATGGAGACTTGTGCTCTCTCACTCGTCTCTCTCCCTAACAATAAAATAAAATAAAATAATATAATATAATATAAAAAGAATGCAAGGGATGCCAATGTTTTCCTGGCATTTAAATGTTAATTGTTACCTTGATCTGGGCATCTGATACCTACCTGAGTTCCGTGTATGTGGTTTCCATTCTTCAATACTGTTGGCATATCGTTTAAAGGAAAACACTGTCCTGTTTCTGAAGAAAAGTGTGCCTGCGTGCAGCGCCTGTGTGCCCGTGTTTCTGGTGTATATGTCTGCTGTGACTCTTGCCACCCACAGGAATCTCTCTCTTGCACATTGTTCTGGAGCTCAATTAGATTTCTGAAGTAACTAAGCTCCTTTCTTTCCGCACTTCATTAAGAATTGACGTGAGCGAAGAGTCACAGTCTCGTCTTGCTTTATCCTGAGCCCTCACGGTGTCGGTACTGAAGGAGACCGCGTGTGTTACTAGCGGACACCTACGGTCTCTCTCACGGGAAGCAGGGCTTGAAAGAAGGGTCATCCTGTGGTGGTGTCGTCAGGCTTCCTGATGTGGTGACTCAGAGCTCGCCACCTTTGCCTCCTTCAGAAGGACACGGTTCACAGATGCCTCACTTTCTGCCTCCACCGTTCTTCTCCATCTTTCTGGAAAAGGAGTATATTTAACACTGCTCGGGAAAGGAATGGCCTTTTTCCTGCGAAATTACCTGCCGACAATGTAGCATGATGCAGGCTTCTTCTCTCATCTGCAGACCTGTACTATCTCAGCGGTTGGGAGGGTTTCCTCTCCTGAGGATCAGCAAATAATGAGCTATGGATTCCATTCCACCCTTTCAGGAAGGAATTCAGAGTGTTGTTGGGTGTTTTAGGGACCTCAACCAACAAACACCACATAGGAGAATCCCAGCCAAGGAGACAGACGGTGCTCTCACTGTGGAGGCCGGGGCGGGGGGTGGGGGGTGGTTTACGGTGACCGGGACACCCTTCAGGCTGGGAAGCCTCTTTCCTTGTCGTGTGCAGTAGTAGATGTTCTTGTGTTGTTGGCTTGAACAATGATATCACAACACGCATTTACCCGCGGGTGTCGCTCTCTGATAGAGTATGACCTGGCACCTGTGTGGTGCCTGACATACCGCCACACGCGCTTGCTACCACGCTTCCGGATGGGCCGCCACAGACGCAAGCGCAGCCTCACAGCCCTTTGGAAGGACGGGCTCTCCTTCTGCATGAAGCAGGAGGTAATCCTGGCAGTTGCCCATGGCTGTGTCTGGGGCTCCAGTGATCTCTGCAGCTCGGGATTTGTTCCCCTCCAGTTCCCGTTGTCCTAACCTCAGCTCTCCCCTTGCGAAACATCGCAGCTAAAAGAGTGGACACAGAACGCCAAATCAGGAAGAGATCACTGCAGGGTAGGGAAATTGCGAGGCCCCTTCACGCTCAGGTTGGTGACTCTTCGGTGCTATGTCTGTGTTGGGACCACGTTCTACAGTTACTCTAGAACATGGGTCAAAAATAAAACCGTTCTTCTGTGAAGGACCAGAGAGTAAACATTTGTGGCTCCATGGGCCACACGGGCTCTGTTGCAATGACTCAACTCCACTCTTATAGCAGAGACCAGCCAGAGTGTTAACAAATAGATGTGGCTGTGTTCCGATAAAACTTTATTTACAATGACAGGCTTGCTGGGTAAAGGATTCTTGGCTCCATATTTTTCCTGTTCATCACATTGAAGATTTCCTGCCATTCCTTCCTGGCCTGCCAAGTTTCATTAGATAGGTCTGTAACCATTCTGATAGGTTTCCCTTTGTACGTGAGGGCCCTTTTCTCCCTAGCTGCTTTCAGAATTCCCTATTTATCTTTATATTTTGCCAGTTTCACTATGATATGTCATGCTGAAGGTCGGTTTATGTTACGTCATAGGGGAGTTTGGTATGTCTCCTGGATTTCAATGTCTTTCTCTTTCCCCAGATTGGGGAAATTTTCGTGTATAATTTGGTCTAGCATGCCTTCAAGCACTCTGTCTTTGTCTTCCTCTTCAGGAACTCCTGTGATACGGACATTGTTCTGTTTGATTGTATCACTCAGGTCTCTGGTTCTCCTTTCGTGCTCCTGAATCATTTTCTCTCTCTTTTTCTCGGCCTCCTCTTTTGCTATAACTGTGTCTTCTAATTCACTTATTCTCCTCTCTGCTTCTTCAATACGTGCATTACAAAGCAGGTGGGGGGCTGGATTTGGCCTGCAGGCCCCGTCCTAGACTACTGCATGCTCATCATGCTCTCTTAGAATTATTACCATTACCATTTGTTCACTAGCCCATCCTTTTGTCAATAACAGGCTGGTTTATTTTTATTTATTTTTTTAAAAATATTTTGTTGTCAAATTGGTTTCCATACAACACCCAGTGCTCTTCCCCACAAGTGCCCTCCTCCATCACCACCACCTCTTTTCCCCCCTCCCCCTTTCCCTTCAACCTTCAGTTCATTTTCAGCATTCAATAGTCTCTCAAGTTTTGCATCCCTCTCTCTCCCCAACTCCTCCCCCTGGTCCTCCATTAGGTTTCTCCTGTTTTCCTGTTAGACCTATGAGTGCAAACATATGGTTTCTGTCCTTGTCTGCCTGACTTATTTCGCTTAGCATGACACCCTCAAGGTCCATCCACTTTGCTACAAATGGCCATATGTCATTCTTTCTCATTGCCATGTAGTATTTCATCATGTATATATACCACATCTTCTTGATCCACTCATCAGGTGATGGACATTTAGGCTCTTTCCATGTTTTGGCTATTGTTCACAGTGCTGCTATGAACATTGGGGTACGTGTGCTCCTATGCATCAGCATTTCTGTATCTCTTGGGTAGATCCCTAGCAGTGCTATTGCTGGGTCATAAGGGAGTTCTATGGATAGTTTTTTGAAAAGCAAGACATTGTTCCAAAGGCCATTTTAAAAGATGTGCAGGGGCGTCTGGGTGGCTCAGTCTGGTAAGCCTCCAACTTCAGCTCAGGTTGTGATCTCACATTTAGTGGGTTTGAGCCCCACCTCCAGCTCTGTGCCGATAGCTCTGAGACTAGAGCCTGCTTCAGATTCTGTATCTTCCTCTCTCTCTGCTCCTCGCCTGCTCATGCTCTGTTTCAGAAGTAAATAAACATTAAAAAGAATAAAAAATACAAGATGTGTGGCAGTGTGGGGCAGGAAGGAGGTGAATATGTGTGCCTGGCACATGGCAACTTGGAAGAGTGGCCCAGTCCTTCCCCGGGTCGCTGTCAACCCTGCTATCACGAGTCCCCTCCTGCCCCCGGCCCCGCCGTCCTGCACAGCCAGGACTCCTCCCACACGGCCCCCCTATCCCTCATCCAGCCTGGCGCTAGGGCTCAGGCCCCAGCTGGCTCCGCACCTGTGCATTTCCCTTCCTCCTGCCTTAACGCAGAGATGCAGACTGAGTCCATGCTGACTCTTGCCCTTCTTTTGAACCTTTTGATTTTCCTACCCAAGGCACCGAGTCAAACCTGTCGTTGTCAGCCTTTAGTACCCTGCCCCTTCTTTCACCTTCTCTCCCCAATTTAACTGTCTTTGTTCCAAGTTAAAAGATCATCATGAGGCGGAAAATAAAAAACCCAAAGCTTTATAGCCACTATTTTTCATTCCCATAAGGATATGTTTTAGAGGCTCCAGAGGCCCCTATGAAAGAGTCCTGCTAGCAGTTTTCCTGGTCTTCCTGGAAGAGAGCCGAAATGCTGGTTGCCAACAACACACGCGCCCTGGCTTCTTCCGACAATGTGGACTTGGGGAAAAACTCATCCTATGATTGAGTCATGAAGGGGAAGCCAGGTGGAAATGCACAGGGCAGACAGCTTGACGTCACTGTGTTCTTCATGTTCCTCCCAGCTCCTCTTCCTGGGGAAGAGCCCGCAGCCACACAGACTATGGAGTACGCCCTCCACGGGGTGCAGCAGGTTGCAGGTGGTCCTACAGGGGGCTTCGTGGGACAGCTGGGCTTCATCACCTGCAGATTCCCTGGTTGTGAATTCCATGCAAACTCAACACAGGGGCGTTATTGGGTCGCTTGCAGATGCGCACAGCGGCCCAGGTGCACGTGCTCCCAGCCAAGGTGGGGCAGGCCAGCCTCTGCCCCCTCGTACACGAGGGCCCTCTTCGGAGTCTGTCTGGTGCCACGTTGTGTGCGTTCATGTGCTTTTTGTTGGTGGGTTCACTGCTAACAAGGCCCCCAAGCACAGTGTTGTGGGGGTGTCCGGTGTTCCTTGGTGCAAGAAGACTGTGACGTGCCTTACAGAGGAAGTATGTATCTTTGAGAAGCCTCATTCAGGTATGAGTTACAGTGCAGTTGGCGTGCGTTCAGTGTTAATGAATCAACAATATGGGACATCCAGAGAGAGGCAGAGGGCATTCACTGAGCCACACAATTGCTCTGCTCCAGAAAGAATAGGATAACATCTAAAATGCATGATGAAGCTACAGAAAAATGGCTATCTATGTGGAATCATAAGATGACAGATCAAATTAAAAAAAGAAAAAAGCATTGGGGCGCCTTGGTGGCTCAGCCGGTTAAGCATCTGGCTTTGGCTCAGGTCATGATCTCGAGGTTTATGGGTTCAAGCCCCATGTCCGGCTCTGTGCTGACAGCTCAGAGCCTGGAGCCTGCTTCAGATCCTGTGTCTCCCTCTCTCTGCCCCACCTCCTTTCGTGCTCTGTCTCTCTCTCCCTCTCAAAAATAAATAAAAACATTAAAAAATAAATAAGTAATTAAAAAATGCATAGTGAACAACATTGTGAGGCTGAATAGCCAAAGAAATTTATATGCCTATTACCCAGGGTCAGAAAAATGTTAAACCCTCCTCAACTAGTGTTTTATTCTAAAGAAATAGTGCACATAATTCATCATTTGTAAGAAATGTGTATTAAATCAGGAACATGTGAGACAGGGTTATGTACCGATTCATGGACAGGAAACTGACCAGAGGCCCTCGGGATCCCCATCTGGATTCACTGCGTCAGTGTTCACAGACACTTAACAGACCACAGCCACCTCGGATGTAGGGACTCACTGATACAATCACGACTTCCCCCTAAGGGGATCTGTCTTCCACTTGAAGACACGGTGAAGATAAAGCCCTAGACTCAGGCAGGTGCAGGGTCTCTGCTAAAGTGTCCAATGGGGTTGGGACCTGACTGCCCATCTGGCTTCGGGGGCGTCTGTGACGCGCCTGCTAGAAATGTTTTGAAGGAAGATGAGTGTTCGCAGCAAGGCCCAATCCTCCTGCACACCCCTTTCCCTGTCTCAGTCCACTGAGGCCACTGTAAGAAAATACCACAGACTGAGGGCCCTCAACAGCAGACCGGTACTTCTCAGCTTTAGAGACTGGGGGTGTCGGCAGATCTGGTGTCCAGTGAGGGCAGTGTGCTGGTTCCTAGACAGCCATCTTCTGGTGACGGCCTCTGGTGGCGGGAGGAGGGATGGAGGTCCCCTGGAAGTCCCTCCTAGAGGAGCACTGGTCTCGTTGATGAGAGCCCCGCCCCCGTGACTGGTCACCTCCCAAAGCCCCCCACCACCAGGGCATTCACTTTGGGGTTTAGGTTGCGTTCAGTCCATAACATTCTCCTTCCACGACTTCTATCACTGACGGTTTCACTTGAAGGGAAACCCTGATATATTTTCTTAAAATGCCCTGGAGCTGAGCCAGAGTAAGCCTCACGTCCCGAACTGACACCTTAATCGGTTCCAGATGGAAAGGTAAACTCTGGCTGTGACACCAGACTTCCTCCCCAAAGGCCTCGTGTAGGTCACATGGGAGAGGGCTTCCCTGTTTCCAAGGCCTGATTTCTGCTGACCGCAGCCTGCGTCTCACACCGGGGCTGCCGGCTGACAGCCTGGGAGGGACACGGACGTGAGGACGAGCCCCCGGCGCCTGGCATTCTGGACACGACACACAGCTATGCGCACAGGGTGCAGGAGACACAGAGGCTGCCTCTGCCTTTGGGGCAGAGAAGCTTCTAGAGATGAAATGACATTTGGCAGCAGTTGAAAGGAGAGAGCTGATGATGATGTCAGCAGACGCCTTTTAAGAGCGAGGCAGGGGGACCATTGGGACACGTGCGGGAATGGAAACCCATGAGCCAGTCCTCCCGGTCCATTTTCAAAGAGCCTGCAAGTGCCATCTGTAAAGTCCTGGGCCTCATTTTCACCACTCAGGGCCCTGGCCCCACACAGCACCTGTGAAGTCCCCAGAGGAGGCCTTTCTAGAAAGTTCTGCATTCTGTGGCCGACAGATTGAGTGCGTGGGCCCGTGTCTGTGTTTCCCCACTTGTACTCAGGAATGCAGATACCTTCTCCTGCATCGCCACCACGCACAGGTGTGTGAGGAAGAGACGAATGGTGACAAACTGCTCACCACTCTCGCAAAACAAACTGGGTGTGTTGCAGGCACACGGATGTAACACACAGGTCCGTGGCGGGCAAACCACTTTGCATTGTGGGGACCGTTTGTGCACAGACACTCGCAAAGAAGAGCCGTGTGTGCACATGGCCTGCCGAATCAGTCACAGAGCCGTCTGCTACTCCCTGCCTCCCGTTCCTATTCCCAGGTCCCCCTGTGCACAGGGCCCAGAGAACACACACAGACGCACAAGCTTACCCAGGACATAGGGCACAGGTGTCAAGGCAGGTGTGTCTCATGGATTCCATCCTCGGGGGTAGAAGCCCTCACTGGGCTGCCAGCTACACATAGCCATGCGCTAGAAAATGATGTTAATTAGTACTCCATTCTCTTTTAAATGGGGGGGAAAAACCTGCTGCCCGCTCCAGAAAGCCACAGCCCTACCCTGACAGCCAACGTGAAGCATGACCCACTAATGCAACCTTAATTCACTTTGTTTGGCAGAGAGAGCAAACTCACCATGCTGCTTCGTGAGTCCCTGGGGAACATGAACTGCCGCACCACCATGATCGCACACATCTCGGCGGCTGCCGGCAACTACGCAGAGACGCTGTCCACCATCCAGATCGCCTCCAGGGTCTTGAGGATGAAGAAAAAGAAGACAAAGGTAAGGAGCCGCCTGGGGTGCAGCGGGCAAAGGTGCTTTGGGAGCCCTGCCCTGGAGCTGAGCCAGTATTCCTGATCCCCAGGCACAGGGGAGCGGGGGGAGGCGATGCTGCCGATGCTAGGGGGTAGGGGACAATGAAGTCCTCCCCTGCGCCCCCCCCCCCCCCAGTGCTGCCAGCTGCTCGTCATCCAGCCTGGACCCCTAACTGGGAGCACTAGGCCCACACCAGGCAGTTTGGAAGGACAGGAAACACTCCGTGTCTCTCTCCCTGCCCTGGTCCCACATACATCGAGAACCTGTCCCTCAACTGGGCTGAGCCCAAAGATGATTAATGCTCTTTGCTCACATGGTCCTGCTTCCCTGGCATTTCTAGGAATCATTTTCAGGCTCCTGGGCTTTGCCATATTAATTCAATGGTTCCCGGTAGATGCAAAGAGCCTGCCGGAAGCTACCAGCCTTGCTTTCTTAGGCAGAGGCAAAGCCAGGAAGTGGTGGCATGACCTGAATGTGGCAGAGAGTCACCATGACTGTGGTCACCAGGCCAGCTGGGGAAGTGGGAAGCTTTTCCCTTTTTGTGTCTTTTGTGTGGGTTTGGGGGAGTCAAAAATAGGCTTTTATACAAGCTGTGTGGTGCAGGGTACTACAGATGGCTGGGGTGTGCCATAGCAGTGACCCCCCCCAACCTCAGGAAGTCCATGGGGCCGGGGCTGGTCACCTCTCCCGAGCAGGCTCAGTTCCCAGGCGTGCCACATGGGCTGTCCTTTGTATGAGAAGCCACGACGTGACAAGCCGGAGTACTCTGGCCTGGTGCAACACGGGGGACAGCCCAATGGAGGGAGGTGGCCGGGACAGCTGGGGAAGGCCCGTGTGGAGTCACCGTGGGCTTGGTGGGAGGCTCGTGCCTGCTGACCTCCCCGCTCTCGCCCTCAGTACACATCGAGCTCGTCCGGCGGGGAGAGCTCCTGCGAGGAAGGCAGGATGCGCAGGCCCACCCAGCTGAGGCCCTTCCACGCCAGGTCGGCGGTGGACCCGGACTTCCCCGTCCCCCCTCCGTGCAGCGACCCTGACTACTCCTCGAGCAGTGAGCAGTCCTGTGACACGGTCATCTACATCGGGCCCAACGGCACGGCCCTCTCCGACAAGGAGCTCACTGACAACGAGGGGCCCCCGGACTTTGTCCCCATCGTGCCCGCCCTGCAGAAGGTACGGGGCGACAGCCGGCCCCCAGAGGCCGGAGGGGCTGCGGCCGGCAAGCCAGAAAGGGACTGTCTGAAGTGCAACACGTTTGCCGAGCTGCAGGAGAGGCTGGACTGTATTGACGGCAGCGAGGAGCCCAGTCAGTTTCCTTTCGAGGAGCTGCCTGTCCAGTTCGGGGCCCCACAGACAGGCAGGTGTCCCCTGCTAAGCCAGGCGGCTGGGGCACACCCACTCTGTGAGGCCGAGAAGGAAGAGGCTGGGTCCGACGGTCAGCTGACTGACAGGGAAGGCCCAGACTCCCCCACACCCAAGATGCAGAGGAATCACTCGCCCATCCCCACCCCTGCGCTGCCCGGCAGCCCCAGCCCCGCGTCACCCAGGAGCATCCCCGGTAGCAGCAGCGGTCCGCACAGCACTTCCCAGCTCACGCAGAGCCCCAGTCTCCAGAGCAGCCGAGAGAGCCTCAACTCCTGTGGCTTCGCGGAAGGCAAGCCCAGGCCGATGGGCTCCCCACGGCTGGGCGTCGCCAGCCTGTCCAAGACCTCTGAGTACAAGCCGGCCAGCTCTCCCTCCCAGAGATGCAAAGTCTATACCCAGAAGGGCGTCCTGCCCTCTCCCGGCCCCCCGCCTCCCTTGGGCAAGGACTCGGGCGCGGTATCTAGTGAGTCCCTGCTGCAGCCTGAGCTGCGAACCCCACCGGTTGGAATGAGCCCCCAAGTTTTGAAGAAGTCCATGTCTGCAGGGAGCCAAGGGCTCCCCGAAAGCCCAGTTGAGGATGAGTGCCAGGCAGCAACCTCTCCAGACCCCAAGAAGGAGATCCTGAGCACCACGATGGTGACAGTGCAGCAGCCCCTGGAGCTCAACGGTGAGGATGAGCTGGTGTTCACGCTGGTGGAGGAGCTGACCATCAGCGGTGTCCTGGATGGTGGCCGCCCCACCAGCATCATCAGCTTCAACAGTGACTGCTCGGTGCAGGCCCTGGCCTCAGGCTCCCGGCCTGTCAGCATCATCGGCAGCATCAGCGAGGACCTCGAGTGCTACTCTGGCGTGGCACCCGTCTCCGAGGTCAGCATCACGCAGTTCCTGCCTCTCCCAAAGCTGACCCTGGATGAGCAGGCCCGAGAGCCTGGGAGCCGCCGTTCCTCCATCAGCTCCTGGCTGAGCGAGATGAGCGCCGGCAGCGACGGCGAGCAGTCCTGCCACAGTTTCATTGCCCAGACGTGCTTCGGGCACGGGGAGGCCATGGCCGATCCCACCGCCGCGGAGCTGGGCGGCAGCCTCCCGAGCAGCACCCTGGTGTGCCGCGAGAAGCCCAGCGCAGGCCCCGACAATGTGCTCATCTTGTCTGATGCGGGGGAGGACTCTTTCAACAAGGCAACCCCTATCAAGGGCTGCAAGATATCCACACTAGGCAAGGCCATGGTCACCATCTCCAACACGGCAGATCTGAGCAGCTGCGAAGGATACATCCCCATGAAGACCAACATCACAGTCTACCCCTGCATTGCCATGAGCCCCCGGCCCGTCCAAGAGCCTGAGGCGGCCATCGCCCCCCTTGTCAGCTCAGCGCCCAGAGCAGCCCAGCCCCAGGACGGCCGGGAACCCGGAGCCAAGGCAGAGATGAGATTTGAGGATCCTTGGCTGAAACGAGAAGAGGAGGTTAAGAAGGAGGGGACCCATCTCGGTGAGGAAGGGGCTGGGTGTGAGGCCACTGCAGGCCCCCCGAAACCTGAGGCCAGAGAGCAGGACAGGAAGGCCAGCCCCGGGGACAGGCTGAGCAGCAGCAGCGGTGAGGTGTCCGCCTCCCCTGGGAGCGACAACTTCAGGAGGGTTGTGGATGGCTGTGAAATGGCCCTGCCCGGTGTGGCCTCCCAGAGCGCCATGCACCCTAACAGAGGCCTGAAGTCCAGCAGCCTTCCCAGGGCTTTTCAGAAGGCCAGCCGGCAGGATGAGCCAGGCTGCCCCTTCTACCACTGTGCTGCCGAGACCAACGGGCTGGGCAGTGCCCTGGGCACGTCGCCCTGCAAGGCGGCCTTGGAGAGGAAGGCGGCATCGCCCAAGCACGGTGTCCTTCCGCGGCCCAAAGGGACGCCCCCTCTGCCGCCCATCCGCAAGTCCAGCTTGGACCAGAAGAACCGGGCCAGCCCCCAGCACAGCACCTGCAGCAGTGCCACCAGCAGCCCGTCGCACGCTCCCGCACCCTTTCTGGCCCCGTTCCCGGATGAGGCCGGTGGCAAGGTCAAGGAGGCCGGCGGCGGCGGCAGTGGCAGCAGCAGGCTCTTCAGCGCCAAGCTGGAACAGCTGGCCAGCAGGACCAACTCCCTGGGCAGGGCCACCGTCAGCCACTACGAGTGCCTGTCACTGGAGAGGGCCGAGAGCCTGTGCGTGGGGAGCTGGCGGGCGCATGCAGGCAAGGACAGCACGATGCCCCGCGCGGGGAGGAGCACGGGCCGTGGGGGTGCCGGGGCCTCGCCCACTGCCCCCGGCCCCGCGTC